>NW_020175679.1:1577674-1674739 GCF_003031525.2 Neophocaena asiaeorientalis asiaeorientalis | reverse complement strand
GCCCCCCCCCCCCGTGTTTTCCTCGGGGCTCCACAAAGGGTGCCAACATCCCCAAATGCTGGAGAGTGACTTTGCTTCTCATCCCGGCACAGAGACACCTGCCCAGCCCTCCCTCACTCTGACCCCGAAGGGGACTGGGTGTGACTTCCTGTCCCTCAGTGCGTTTGCGAGCATGGGTGTGTCTGTGCAAGGGGGCAGGGAGCACGCCTGCTCTGACTGCAGGTGGGGCTACCGTGAAGCTCACCAGGTGCAAGCTCTGGGACCCCTCCCCAGGCCCCCCACTCAGGCCCCTTCACAGCCCCTGCTGAGGCCACTCTCTAACATTCTATTTATAATTTCTGGTGCTTTTTCTTAAAAGGGCCCCAAAATGTATAAGCTCCAGGCCATGGGAGACTTGGGCCCTCCCTGGGTCCAAGCCAAGGGTTCCTAATGGCAAGTGGGCATTGGTCCTGGCATGCCGCTGTGAGCCGTGGCCTGCTGCAGCTTTCAGAGGTATGCCTCACAGATGCAGGCGGTGCTCACCAGGTCCTCCCACTGCCCCGGAGACCACGGCTCCCTCTGCCTGCTGTGGGGCTGGGCAGCGTGCTCAGCCACAAGATGTAGGTGTACACGGTGGCCCCAGTCTTCTGTCCTTTATGCCCCCAGCCTCATGGATGACTCATAAGTGTCTACCTCCAGCTCATATCTTTATAATGAGTTCTTGGACATGTATCTAACTGATTATTTAACTCCTCAAAGACACCTGAAAATGAGCACATCTTAGCCCACTGAGAAGCGCTTACCAGTTGAGACAGACCCCCAGTTTCTCTCTGGAATCTTTGGGTGCCCAGAAAAGAGATGGCTAACTTTTGTCAATTCGGTGTTCAATATCTAGGTCCATAGACCATCAGCCCATGGGGGTCGCTGGTGGAAAGAGCAAAGGCCAAGACTAATTGGAAGAAAAAGGGAGCAGACACAGATTACCAAGATCAGGGAGGAGACAGGTGACATCACTGCAGAGCCTACACGATTAATGGGATAATAAGGGAGTATCATGGACAGCTCTGTTTCTACACTCTCTCCAACGTTCCTTTGGACTGTTTTCCCACCTTTATGCCAACATGACACAGTTAACTATTGTGGATTTATGGTGAATCTCCAAATCAAGTAGTTTAAGACCTCCAACTCTGTTCACTGCTTTAAGATGGTCTTGGTTTTCTAGACACTTTGCATTTCCACATAAATGAATAAATCAGTTGGTCAATTTCTACAAAAAACTTGTTGGGTTATTTTGATTGAAATCCCATTAAGTCTATAGAGAAACTTAGGGAAAATTAGCTGCTTAACTTTTTTTTTTTTTTAGTTTTTCAATCCTTGAACTTGTTACGTTGTTCCACTTAGTTTGGTCTTTTTAAATGTGTCTCAGCATTTTTTGTTATTTTAAATGTATAGGTTTTGCACATACGCCGTATATTTTGATTTTATTGGTATTTTAAAAACTCTATTTTCCAATTATCAATACTTTGTTGGTTATATATGGAAACATTATTAATTGATTTTATATATTAGCCTTGTAGCAAGTGGCTTTGCAAATTTATTTACTTCTAATATTTTGTAGACTATCTTAGATTTTTATGTACCTAAACATATATGTGAACAATGACAATTTTGCTACTTTTTCCATGTATGTATGTATTTCTTTATTTAAATGTGACCTTGGTCTTATTGTTCTGGAGAGGACTCATAGAACCATTTTTTATGGAAGTGGTAAGAGCAGACATTCTTGTCTGTTCCTGACCTCAGGGAGAAAGTGTTCAATATTTCACCATTAAGTTTGATGTTAGCTGCTGTGGTGTGTGTGTGTGTGTGTGTAAGGTGCTCTTTAATTAATAAAGTGTCTTCTATTCCTCGTTTGCTAAACGTTTGAAACATGAACTATATTCAGTTTTATCTTTATGCATCTATTGACATGATTATATGATTTTTTTCCTTTATTTTGTTAATGTAATTTTTGCTTATATTCCTAATGTTTTATTATAAAATTTTCAAACTTAAAAAAATGGAAAGAATTATGCAGTGAACACTCACTGCCTAGATTATTTTTCTAAATTTGGTTTATCGCATGTATATCCATCTCTCTAGCCTATTTATTGTAAATTTTTATGTATTTCAAAGTAAGTTGACATCAGTATACTTGATTCTTAAACATCTCAGCGTGTATATCACTAAGTAGAGCTGAATATTTATGTACATCTAGTTTTATTTTGAATTAAATGCACAAGTTTTGAGTGTACACTTGGTAAGTTTTGACAAATGTGTGTACCTGTGTAATGCAAACCTCTATCAAGAGACAGAATACTGTCACCAGCACAGAAAACTCTCTCACTCTTCCATTCAGTCAATATCCACCCCTGCCCCCACCTTCCCCCGGTAACAGTGTTCGATATATTTTCTCCACAGAATAGTTTAGATTGTTCAAAACTTTACGTAAGCAGCCTCATAGAGCACGTACTCTTTGCGTTTGGCTGTTTTCACTTGAGATAATGTTTTTGAGATTTATTCCTGTAGTTGTGTTTATTAGTGATTAATTCTTATTTGTTGCTGAGTTGTATTCCTTGGTGGCATATACTAATTTGTTTACCCATTCTCCTGTTGATGGACACCAAATCTATTTCCAACGTCTTGCTATTATGAATGAAGCTACTACGAACATTCTTGAACACATCTTTTTGTGAATACGTGCTGTCACTATTCTTTGGTGAAAACTTAGGAGTGGACTCCTGGGTCACAGGGTCATTGTAGGGTTATTTCCATGAGCTATGGTCTGACATTTCCAAAATGGTTGCATCATTTTACATTCCTGCCAGTTCCCTTTGAACACTTGATATTATTGCCAGTCATTTTAGTTTCAGCCATTCTGAAGGGTGACTGGCTGTGGTTTGAATTTGCATATTCTTGATGAGTAATGACGTTGAGAATGATTTCATGTGCTTGTTATCCTTTCATATATTCTTCAGTGAAATATATGTACAACTGTTTGCCTATTTTTATTGTGGTCTTTGTTTATATTATTATGTTGTAGAAGAAGTTCATTCTTTATATGTTCTAAATATAAATTCGTTGCCAAATATATATTTTGTGAATATTGCCTCCAAAAATATGGTTTGACTATTCAATTGAAAGTTTAAATTTTTAAAAAAATGTTTAACATCTTTATTGGAGTATAATTGCTTTACAATGGTGTGTTAGTTTCTGCTTTATAACAAAATGAATCAGCTATACATATACATATATCCCCATATCTCCTGCCTCTTGCATCTCCCTCCCACCCATGCAAGGATGCTCAACATCATTAATCATTAGAGAAATGCAAATCAAAACCACAATGAGGTATCACCTTGCACCGGTCAGAATGGCCATCATCAAAAAGCCTACAAACAATAAATGCTGGAGAGGGTGTGAGGAAAGGGGAACCCTCCTGCAGTGCTGGTGGGAATGTAAATGGATACAGCCACTATGGAGAACAGTATGGAGGTTCCTTAAAAAACTAAAAATAGAACTACCATATGACCCAGCAATACCACTACTGGGCCTATACCCTGAGAAAACTATAATTCAAAAAGAGTCATGTACCACGATGTTCACTGCAGCTCTATTTACAATAGCCAGGACATGGAAGCAACCTGAGTGTCCATCGACAGATGAATGGATAAAGAAGATGTGGCACATGTATACAATGGAATATTACTCAGCCAAAAAAAGAAACGAAATTGAGTTATTTGTAGTGAGGTGGATGGACCTAGAGTCGGTCATAAAGAGTGAAGTAAGTCAGAAAGAGAAAAACAAATACCATATGCTAGCACATATATACGGAAAATTTAAATTTTGATGACATTTAATTATTAATTTAATGATCGTTTCTTCCTGTTCTCTGTCTCAGGAGATTTGGTCCATCCCAGGTTGGGAAGCTCTCCTATACTTTCTTCCAGAAGTTTGTGGCTTTCACATTCACACTTACACACATGTTCCATCTTGAATTAATTTTTGTGTGTGATGTGAGTTTGGGCTGAGTTTCGTTTTGTCTGTGTATGAATCTTCAGTTGTTCAAAGGCTCCTATTTCCCTGGTAGAGTGCTTTAGTCTTTGTTAAAAATCGATTGTACATGGAAATGTGGGTCTGTGTCTGTGTCTTCTCCTCTGTTTCATTGGGCTTTTGTGGTTCTGGGCCAGCTCCACCCTCGTCCGGTTACTACCGGAAGTCAGGTAGTGCAGTCCTCAAACGTCATTCCTTTTCATCACTTTGGCTGTTCTAGGTCTTTTGCTTTATTAAATGTATAATTTTAATTAGCCTGACAATTTCTATAATAAAAAGCCTGCTGGAGTTTTGAAAGTGTTGTATTTAAAAGGTAGGCATATATGGGGAGAATAGACATCTTAATTATGTTGAATTTTCTAGGTCAGAACATGGTGTAGCTCTCCATTTATTTATCTTCTTGATTTGTCTCAGAAATGTGTACAGTTTTCAATGTGGAACTCTTGCACGTTAACATAACATATTCCTAGCATTTTGCGTTTTTTGATGCTATTGTAAATGGAAATTTAAAAATTTTATTTTTCAGTCTACAAACAACAAATGCTGGAGAGGGCGTGGAGAAAAGGGAAACCTCCTACACTGTTGGTGGGAATGTAAATTGGTGCAGCCACTGTGGAAAACGGTATGGAGATTCCTTAAAAAACTAAAAATAGAAACACCAGGGCTTCTCTGGTGGTGCAGTGGTTGAGAGTCCGCCTGCCGATGCAGGGGACGCGGGTTCATGCCCCAGTCCGGGAAGATCCCACATGCCGCAGAGCGTCTAGGCCCGTGAGCCACGGCCACTGAGCCTGCGCGTCTGGAGTCTGTGCTCCGCAATGGGAGAGGCCACAACAGTGAGAGGCCTGCGTACCGCAAGAAAAATAAATAAATATAAAAGAAATACCATATGACCCAGCAATCCCACTACTGGGCATAAATCCAGAGAAAACCATAATTCAAAATATACATGCACCCCACTGTTCACAGCAGCGCTATCCACAATAACCAAGACATGGAAGCAACCTGAATGTCCATCGACAGATGAATGGATAAAGATGTGGTACACATATACCATGGAATATTACTCAGCCATAAAAAGAACAAAATAATGCCATTTGCAGCAACATGGATGCAACTAGAGAATATCATACTAAGTGAAATAAGCCAGAAAGAGAAAGACAAATACCATATGATATCACTTATACGTGGAACCTAAAATGTAGCACAAATGAACTTATCTACAAAACAGAAACAGACTCGCAGACGTAGAGAACAGACTTGTGGCTGCCAAGGGTGGGAGGGGCGATGGAGTGGGAGTTTGGGATTAGCCGATACAAACTATTACATATAGAATGGATAAACAACAAGGTCCTACTGTATAGCACAGGGAATTATAGCCAATCTCCTGGGATAAGCCATATGGAAAAGAATATAAAAAAGAATGTATATATGCGTATAACTGAGTCATTTTGCTGTGCAGCAAAAATTAACATAACATTGTAAATCAACTCTACTTCAATAACATTTTTTCTAAATTTTATTTTTCAATAAAATAAAATTCATATGATGCTAGCATATAAAAACACAGCTGATTTTTATTGATCTTGTGTCCTACAAACTTAACTTCACTTATAGCTTCTAATAGTTGTTTGAAGAAGAGTTCAGTGTGCAAAATAAATGGTGGGTGTGAACATCCTTGGGTGTTCAGATGGGTGAACATCTGAACTTAGTTGGAAGAATTTTGTCAGATGCCTTTTATCTTACTACTGAAAAAATAATATGTTTTTTTTTCTTTCTAGTGTGTTAATATGGTGAATTAAGTTAATTGATCTTGAGTGTGAAGCATCTTGCATTTCTGGAATCAAACCTCTTGATCATTATGTGCTACTATCAAATGTTTCTGTTAAGGAAACCCTACTTACTATGTCCTTTATACTTTGCTGAATTTGATTTGCTAATAACTTGTTCATGACAGATACTGGTCTGTGGTTTTCTTTCTTGTAATATCTTGTCAGCCTCTGGTGTTAATGTTATCCTAATTTCATAAAATGAGTTGCAAGTGTTTCCTTTTTCTGCGTCCTCTGAAGGAGTTTGTATACTGTGACTATTCTTTCTGTCTTGATTGTTTGGAAGAACTTACCAGTGAAGGGATCTGGATCTGGAGGTATTTTGTTAAATTAACATAACTAAGAGATATAAATCTATTTGCATTTTCTATGTCATGTTTTTGGTAGGTGGTTTTAAGTGATCTGTTTACTTCTTCTAAAGTGCACAGTTAGTGGCATAAATTTCTTCTTTCTTTTACTTCTGTTTTTTCCTTTGGCTGCGCTGGGTCTTTGTTGCTGCACACGGGCTTTCTCTAGCTGCGGCGAGCAGGGGCTACTCTTCGTTGTGGTGCGTGGGCTTCTCATTGCAGTGGCTTCTCTCATTGTGGAGCATGGGCTCTAGGCACACGGGCTTCAGTAGTTGCAGCGTGTGGGCTCAGTAGTTGTGGCACATGGGCTTAGTTGCTCCACAGCATGTGGGATCTTCCCCGACCAAGGGTAGAAGCTGTGTCCCCGGCATTGGCAGGCAGATTCTTAACCACTGCGCCACCAGGTAAGTCCCATAAATTTCTTCATAATATCTTTTAACTAACTTTTAAAAGCCTGTAGGATCTATAGTAACATACCATTTTTTTTCTTTTCAAGCTTTCTAATTTGTGATTTCTATTTTCTTGTCCATTCTCAAAGAGTTTTATTAATTTTATGAATATTTTCATAGAACCAATTTTTGACTTTTTTTCCCTATTGCATGTATGTTATATGATTGATTCATAATATTAATTTTATTATATGCCTTCTCCCACTACTTTCTCAGGGTTTATTTGCAAGTGTTTTCTTTTTCCTAGTTTTATTAGAGAGAAGCTTAGATAATTGATTCTTATTTTTTCCTATTTTAAATATATGCATTTGAAACTATAAATACACCTTTTATGTAGAACTTTAGCTGCATCTCACAAGTGTCAATGTATTTTATTTCAATTATCCCTCAACTGAAAACATACTGTAGTTTCCATTGTGACTTCTTTTTTAACCCATGTGTTTCTATTATTGATGTCTGGTTTACTCACACCAAGCAGAGAACATACTCAGTGCAAATTTAATTTTTAGAAATAGCTTAGACTTACTTTATGGCCAGAATGTGGTTGGTCAGAGCAAATGTCCCATGTGCACTTTTAAAAAATGTATATTCTGTGGTAATTGGTGGAATGTTTGATATATGCCCATTCTCTCATTGTCTAGTTGTGTGATTATATTCTGTATTTTTGGTCTCTTTTTCAATCAGTTATTGAGAAAGCTGTCTTTAAAACCTCCACCTATGATTGTAGATTGGCCTATTTATTTCTATACTATTCTTTTTATATTTTAAGCTATGCATTCAAATTTAAGTTTTTAATATATTTCTGTTATGTGTCTCATTTATTATTACGATATGTCTCTCTTTACCACTAACAATAATGTTCACCTCAAATTACATATTTTTTCTTATATCAATACAGCCTCACTGCCTTTCTTTTGGCTAATGTTTGCTTGTTCTCCATATTTTTACTTCAACCTATGTCATTGTGTTTAAAGTATGCCTCTCATAAAGAGCATATAGTTGAAATTATTTTTCTTTTTAAAAAACAAGTCTGACAAGCTTTGTCATAATTAAAGTGTTTAGTCCATTAACATTTAACTTAACTACATTCATGGTTGGATGGTTACCTTAATATCCTATGATTTGTTTTCTGTTCATTCTATCTGTCTTTTATTCTTCCTTTTCATTTTTGAATTAACCAAGTATTTTTATTACTTCTTTTCCCCCCTCGTCTACTGGCATTATAGTTATATATTTCTCATTTCCCTATAGTTTCAAATATGCATAATTGATTTATAAAAATCTACCTTGAATTAATACTTTTACTGCTTCCTGAGCAATTGCTGAAATTTACAAAAGTCTTTTTTTGTCTTGTATGTACTCTTGCTTTTTGTGCCATTGGTGTTTTATTTTCTTTCTGCTTTTGTTAGGAATACTGCAAGATGTCTTCCTCGTTATTGCTTTAAACAATTGGTAGTCTCAAACTTACTCTGAAATTTCTCCTTTCTGGTGCTTTTCATTGCTGTATGTATTTGTGGGCTTCCTTTCCTTTTCCTTCAGGCAAAAAATTTGCCTTATTATGCCTTGTACTGCAAATCTGTTGGAGAGAAATTTTACACATGTTTTCAGTTACAAACACATCTTTATTTTCCCTCCATCATTTAAAAAATATTCTGTTGGATGTGGACTTCTAGGTTAGTAGTATTTTTCCTTTTCTTTCAGTGCTTAAAAATAGCATTCCCTTATCCTATGACTTCCATAGCTTCTGTTGAAAAGTTATTCATCAGTCTTACTTTTTTCTCTTTGAAAGTACAAGCCGTTTTATCCTCTGGCTAACTTTTAGATTTTTTCTTTGTAGTTGGTTTTTAACAGTTTGGCTATAATGTGTCCAGGTGTGGTTTTTTTTTTTTTTTATTATATTTGTGTTTATGGAGTTTCTTGTATCTGTTTGTTGATATCTTTCATTTTGAAAAAAACCTCAACCATTATATCTTCATGTATAGCTCCATTCCATCCTTTTCTCCTTGTGGGATGGGATTATTTGACAGCTAGCTTTTTTAACATGTTCCATGTGTCCTTTATAGTCTGTTATGTTCTCTTCATTCTTCTCTCTGGGTTTCACTTAAGGTATTATTTATTAAACTGTATTTCAATTATTTAACCCTGTTTTCAACTATATTCAGTTGATTAGTAAACCCTCCTGGTGGAATCTTTAATTCATATTTTTCATTTGTAGAATGCCAGTTAGATTCTTCTGTGTGATTCCTATTCTCTATGGAAGTTGCCTATCTTTGATCCATTTTATCATTTTGCCTATTTTAAACTTATATTTATAGTTCTTGTTTAATAACTCCCAAATCTGAATGATCTGTAAATAAGCTTCTAATTTCTGTTATCTTTCTATTAACTAATATGAATTTTTTGCCTCTTTACATTTCTCACAAAATTTGATTGTGTGCTGGACAATATAATTAAAAGAACCACCAGAGATTGGTTCAAGATGGTGGAGTAGAAGGACTAGCACTCACTCCCTCTGTGAGGGCACCAGAATCACAACTAACTGCTGAACAATCATTGACAGGAAAATAGTGGAACTCACCAAGAAAATACCCCACATCCAAAGACAAAGGAGAAGCCACAATGAGATGGTAAGAGGGGGTCAATCACAATAAACTCAAATCCCATAACCTCTGGGTGGGTGACTCGCAAACTAGAGAACACTTATAGCACAGAAGTCCACCTCCTGGAGTGAAGGTTCTGAGCCCCACCTCAGGCTTCTCAACCTGGGGTTCCAGCAATGAGAGGAGGAATTCCCAGAGAATCAGACTTTGAATGCTAGTGGGATTTGATTGCAGGACTTCAACAGGACTGGGGGAAAAAGAGACCCCACTCTTGGAGGGCACACACAAACTAGTGTGCACATCAGGACCCAGGTGGAAGGAGCAGTGACCCAACTGGAGTCTGAACCAGACCTAATTGCTAGTGTTGGAAGGTCTCTTGCAGAGGCCGGGGGTGGCTGTGGCTCACCATGGGGACAAGGACACTGGCAGCAGAAGTTCTGGGAAGTACTCCTCGGCATGAACCCTCCTGGAGTCTGCCATTAGCTCCACCAAAGACCATGTAGCATCTAGTGCTGGGTTGCCTCTGGCCAAACAACCAACAGGGAGGGAACTCCGCCCCGCCCATCAGCAGACAAGCTGATTAAAGTTTTACTGAGCTCTGCTCATTAGAGCAACACCCAACTCTACCCACCACCAGTCCCTCCCATCAGGAAGCTTGCATGAGCCTCTTAGATAGCCTCATCCACCAGAGGGAAGACAGCAGAAGCAAGAAGAACTACAGTCCTGCAGCCTGTGGAAAGAAAACCACATTCACAGAAAGATAGACAAAATGAAAAGACAGAGGGCTATGTACCAGATGAAAGAAGAAGATAAAACACCAGAAAAACAATTAAATAAAGTGGAGATAGGCAAGCTTCCAGAAAAAGAATTCAGAATAATGATAGTGAAGATGATCCAGGACCTCAGAAAAAGAATGGAGGCAAAGATCAAGAAGATGTAAGAAATGTTTAACAAAGACCTAGAAGAATTAAAGAACAAACAAACAGAGATGAACAATACAATAACTGAAATGAAAAATACACTGGAAGGAATCAATAGTAGAATAACTGAGGCAGAACAATGGATAAGTGACCTGGAAGACAGAATGGTGGAATTCACTGCCGCAGAACAGAATAAAAAAAAAAAAGAATGAAAAGAAATGAAGACAGCCTAAGAGACCTCTGGGACAACATTAAATGCAACAACATTCGCTTTATAGGGGTCCCAGAAAGAGAAGAGAGAGAGGAAGGACCCGAGAAAATATTTGAAGAGATTATAGTCAAAAACTTCCTTAACATAGGAAAGGAAATAGCCACCCAAATCCAGGAAGTGCAGAGAGTCCCAGGCAGGATAAACCCAAGGAGAAACACGTCGAGAAACATGGCAATCAAATTGACAAAAATTAAAGACAAAGAAAAGTTATCAAAAGCAACAAGGGAAAAATGACAAATAACATATAAGGGAACTCCCATAAGATTAACAGCTGGTTTCTCAGCAGAAACTCTACAAGCCAGAGGGAGTGGCACAATATATATAAAGTGATGAAAGGAAAGAAACTACAACCAAGATTACTGTACCTGGCAAGGAGCTCATTCAGATTCGATGGAGAAATTAAAACATTTACAGACAAGCAAAAGCTAAGAGAATTCAGCACCACCAAACCAGCTCTACATCAAATGCTAAAGGAACTTTTCTAAGTGGGAAACACAAGAGAAGAAAAGGACCTACAAAAATGAACCCAAAACAATGAAGAAAATGGTAATAGGAACATACATATCGATAATTACCTTAAACGTTAATGGATTAAAGGCTCCAACCAAAAGACACATGTTTGCTGAATAGATACAAAAACAAGACCCATATATATGCTGTCTACAAGAGACCCACTTCAGACCTAGGGACACATACAGACTGAAAGTGAGGGGATGGAAAAAGATATTCCATGCAAGTGGAAATCAAAAGAAAGCTGGAGTAGCAATACTCATATCAGATAAGATAGACTTTAAAATAAAGAATGTGGGCTTCCCTGGTGGCGCAGTGGTTGAGAATCTGCCTGCCAATGCAGGGGACACGGGTTCGAGCCCTGGTCTGGGAAGATCCCACATGCCGCAGAGCAACTGGACCTGTGAGCCACAATTACTGAGCCTGCGCGTCTGGAGCCTGTGCTCCGCAGCAAGAGAGGCCGCGACAGTGAGAGGCCAGCGCACCGCGATGAAGAGTGGCCCCCGCTTGCCACAACTAGAGAAAGCCCTCACACAGAAACGAAGACCCAACACAGCCATAAATAAATAAATAAAAAAAAAAAATAAAGAATGTTACAAGAGACAAGGAATGACACTACATAATGATCAAGGGATCAATCCAAGAAGAAGATATAACAATTATAAATATAGGTGCACCCAACATAGGAACACCTCAATACATAAGGCAAATGCTAACAGCTATAAAAGAAGAAATCAACAGTTAACACAGTAATAGTGGGGGACTTTAACACCTCACTTATGCCAAGGGACACATCATCCAGACAGAAATTAATAAGGAAACACAAACTTTAAATGACACAATAGACCAGATAGATTTAATTGATACTTATAGGACATTCTATCCGAAAACAGCAGGTTACACTTTCTTCTCAAGTGCACACGGAACATTCTCCAGGATAGATCACATCTTGGGTCACAAATCAAGCCTCGGTAAATTTAAGAAAATTGAAATCATATCAAGCATCTTTTCCAACCACAACACTATGAGATTAGAAATAAATTACAGGGAAAAAATGTAAAGAAACACAAACACATGGAGGCTAAACAAAATGTTACTAAATAACCAAGAGATCACTGAAGAAATCAAAAAATACCCAGAGACAAATGACAACGAAAACATGACAATCCAAAACCTATGGGATGAAGCAAAAGCAGTTCTAAGAGGGAAATTTATAGCAATACAATCCTACCTCAATAAATAAGAAACATCTCAAATAAACAATCTAACCTTACACCTAAAGGAACTAGAGAAAGAAGGACAAACAAAACCCAAAGTTAGTAGAAGCAAAGAAATCAAAAAGATCAGAGCAGAAATAAATGAAATAGAAACAAAGAAAACAGTAGCAAAGATCAATAAAACTAAAAGCTGGTTCTTTGAGAAGATAAACAAAATTTATAAACCTTTAGCCAGACTCATCAAGAAAAAGAGGGAGAGGACTCAAATCAATAAAATTTGAAATGAAAAAGGAGAAGTTACAACAAACACCGCAGAAATACAAAGCATCATAAAAGACTACTACAAGAAACTCTATGCCAATAAAATGGACAACCTGGAAGAAATGGACAAATTCTTAGAAAGGTATAACCTTCTAAGACTGAACCAGGAAGGCATAGAAAATATGAACAGACCAATCACAAGTAATGAAATTGAAACTGTGATTAAAAATCTTCCAACAAACAAATGTCCAGGACCAGTTGGTTTCACAGGTGAATTTTATCAAACACTTCGAGAAGAGCTAACACCCATCCTTCTCAAACTCTTCCAGAAAATTGCAGAGGAAGGAACACTCCCAAACTCATTCTATGAGGCCACCATCACCCTGATACCAAAACCAGACAAAAATACTACAAAAAATGAAAATTATAGACCACTATCACTGATGAATATAGATGCAAAAATCCTCAACAAAATACTAGCAAACAGAATCCAACAACACATTAAAAGGATCATACACCATGATCAAGTGGGGTTTATCCCAGGGATGCAAGGAATCCTCAATATATGCAAATCAATCAATGTGATACATCATATTAACAAGTTGAAGAATAAAAACCATATGCTCATCTCAATAGATGCAGAAGAAGCTTTTCACAAAATTCAACACCTATTTATGGTAAAAACACTTCAGAAAGTGGGCACAGAGGGAACCTACCTCAACATAATAAAGGTTATATATGACAAACACACAGCAAACATCATTCTCAATGGTGAAAAACTGAAAGCATTTCTTCTAAGATCAGGAACAAGACAAGGATGTCCACTCTCGGCACTATTATTCAACATAGTTTTGAAAGTCCTAACCTTGGCAATCAGAGAAGAAAAAGAAATAAAAGGAATACAAATTTGAAAAGAAGAAGTAAAACTGTCACTGTTTGCAGATGACATGATAGTATACATAGAGAATCTTAAGATGCCACCAGATAACTACTAGAGCTAATCAATGAATTTGGTAAAGTTGCAGGATACAAAATTAATGCACAGAAATCTCTTGCATTCCTATACACTAACAATGAAATATCAGAAAGAGAGATTAAGGAAACAATTCCATTCACAATTGCAACAAAAAGAATAAAATTCCTATGAGTAAACCTACCTAAGGAGGTGAAAGACCTGTACTCAGAAAACTATAAGACACTGATGGGGCTTCCCTGGTGGCACAGTGGTTGAGAGTCTGCCTGCTGATGCAGGGGACATGGGTTCATGCCCCGGTCCGGGAAGGTCCCACATGCCGTGGAGCAGCTAGGCTTGTGAGCCATGGCCGTTGAGCCTGCACGTCTGGAGCTTGTGCTCCACAATGGGAGAGGCCACAAAAAGGTCTACAGATTCAATGCAATCCCTATCAAATTACCAATGGCATTATTTACAGAACTAGAACAAAAAATCTTAAAATTTGTATGGAGACACAAAAGACCCCAAATAGCCAAAGCAATCTTGAGGGAAAAAAATGGAGGTGGAGGAATCAGACTCCTTGACTTCAGACTATACTACTAAGCTACAGTAATGAAGACAGTATGGCACTGGCACAAAAACAGAAATATAGATCAATGGAACAGGATAGAAAGCCCAGAGACAAACCCACGCACCTATGGTCAACTAACCTATGACAAAGGAGGCAAAGATATATAATGGAGAAAAGACAGCCTCTTCCATAAGTGGTGCTGGGAAAACTGGACAGCTACATGTAAAAGAATGAAATTAGAATACTCCCTAATGCCATATACAAAAATAAACTCAAAATGGATTAAAGACCTAAATGTAAGACTGGATACTAAAACTATTAGAGGAAAACGTAGGAAGAACACTTTTTGACATAAATCACAGCGAGATCTTTTTTGAACCACCTCCTAGAGTAATGGAAATAAAAACAAAATAAACCAATGAGACCTAATGAAACTTAAAAGCTTTTTCACAGCAAAGGAAACTACAAACAAGTTGAAAATACAACCCTCAGAATGGGATAAAATATTTGCAAAGGAATCAACAGACAAAGGATTAACCTCCAAAATATATAAACAGCTCGTGCAGCTCAATATTACAAAATAAACAGCCCAATCAAAAAATGGGCAGAAGACTTATATAGACATTTCTCCAAAGAAGACATACAGGTGGCCAAGAGGCACATGAAAAGCTGCTCAACATCACTAATTACTAGAGAAATGCAAATCAAAACTACAATGAGGTATCCCCTCACACCAGTTAGAATGGCCATCATCAGAAAATCTACAAACAACAAATACTGGAGAGGGTGCGGAGAAAAGGGGACCCTCCTGCACTGTTGGTGGGAATGTAAATTGATACAGCCACTATGGAGAACAGTATGGAGTTTCCTTAAAAAACTAAAAATAGAATTACTGTAAGACCCAGCAATCCCACTACTGGGCATATACCCAGAGAAAACCATAATTCAAAAAGACACATGCACCCCAACATTCATTGCAACACTATTTACAATAGCCAGGTGATGGAAGTAGCCTAAATGCCCATCAACAGACGAATGGATAAAGAAGATGTGGTACATATATATGATGGAATATTATTCAGCCATAGAAAGGAACGAAATTGGGTCATTTGTACAGACATGGATGCACCTAGAAATTGTCATACAGAAGAAAGTCAGAAAGAGAAAAACAAATAACGTATATTAACGCAAATATGTGGAATCTAGAAAAATGGTACAGATGAACCAGTTTGCAAGGCAGAAATAGAGACACAGATGTAGAGAACAAACATATGGATACCAAGGGGGGAAAGTGGTGGAGGGGTGGTGTTGGTGGGATGAATTGGGAGATTTTGATTGACATTTATACACTAATATGTATAGAATAGATAACTTAAAAAAAAGAAAAAGAACCACCGGGTCAAAGGTGATGTCATTTCACCTGGAGGTGTTCCATCTAGTCTGCTTTTAGGAAGACAGTGTGAGGGCTGATTACACCAACCCACCTGGGACTTACACTGGGCTGGGGTTGGGTGGTCACTGCAGCTGGACACAGTTCACCTTGAGTGACCCATCTTGCTAGGATTTCAAAGCCCGGCAAATGTCTCGCTGGGAGAGCCGTCATTCCTGCAGTAGGCCCCACATGTTGGTAGGACTTTGTCTCTCAAATGCTGGGAGACACAGGAGTTTTGCGTTGCCTTCTGACCCAGCACCAAAGTTTCAGCTCGTCCGGCTCTCATTGCTTTCACTGCTGTCCAAAGTCGTTAAGACTACAACTTTTGTTATTTATTCCACTTTTTTCTAGATTTTACAATGATTTACCCTGCTGATATCTACTATATCTTACTTGGAAGTAAAAGTTCAGTGATTTTCAAAAAATACACTTCATTATCTATATCGAGTTCCATTGATGATGAACATTACTTGAAGCCAACTATTGAAACAATTAAATAAATAAAACCCTTGTGTTCGTGGAGAGGCCCTGGAATTCGATGGAGGCTGCATCAGAAAGACTTGATGTGGGAGAAATAGAACATGTCCCGGTGGGGGTCTCCTCTGCCTTCCTCCAGGCACTTTGACACGTCCCCATACAGACTGTGTTCCAAGCTCTCTTCTATTCCATTCAGCTGTGGGTGCAGAGAAAGTATGAGAAGATAGGTGATGGGAAAGAGTAAAGGGGAAAGATGGGAAAATGCATTAGTGAAGAGAGAGCAAAGATGATGGATGGGCTGTTCTGGAGTATTTTCTCCAGAACTAGACTCAGAATTAAACTTTCCAAAAGGAACCCACAAAGCCTCTCCGTCCATCTGAGGCCAGAGAGCCACCCCACTGTGGCAGTGACTCTGGTCACTCCCCTCTACCCACAGCCCTGGCTGCCCCTCCTGTGCCCCGGGGTCCCGGAAACGGAGCCAGCCACTGATCTGCACACATTCACCTCGTGATGTTTCAGGAGAGGGAAAGACAAGATTCTTGCAAACACCCTGTGCGTCTGCTTGCTAAGCGGGTGCAGAGTGGGAGATCCCCGCCTGGCACTTGTTAATTGACTGAGCCTCGGGAAAGACAAAGGGAAAGCTCAGCGTGGAGGCACCTGTTTGCCTGTGAACTGTGACAGAGACACGGAGGAGCCTTTCCCTGTAATCGTCAGCCCAGGGAGAGCCATTTGGAGGCGGGAATGCTAGCCATCAATCTCCCGGTGCATGTGGTGTCTCTGTTTAACAGCTGATAGAGCGTCTCCAAAGGGCTTTTTAGGCTCTTTGTTTAAAATGACATATAATGGGCCTGGACTTATCAGTGTCTCTGAATGCATTTTCTGTGCTCTGTCCCCACTGGGGGATTCGGTCCTTTCTGATGGATATGTGGAGGATTGATTTTGAGCTTGGAATAATTTAATCCATCAATTTAACATTAATGAATATGCAAAGGGAGTCTCTTTATGGATGAAAAACAGAAGGGGGACGTTCTTATTAATTTCAAATGGACTTGAGAGATGAAAATAGCCTGTGCTATTATCTGCCATAGAGTCTAGCGATTGGGCCATCGGATGAGCTGTGTAGGTCCCGAGCAGCTTAGACCAGTCCATGGCCATTCGGAGATTCCTGCAGCACGGCAGTCGAAAGCCCTCAGGAATGCAAGGATGTGGCTATTCCCCAGGTCAGGATGAGGGCTTTTCAGGGTGAGACAAGCTGGCATTGTGGCTCTGAGCTCTGAATAAGAGGCCCGAACCCTGAGTGCTGGTGCGTTGCTTAAAATCACATCAAAAGCCCTGGATTGGACAACAGGGTTAAATGATTTCAGATTTCTTTGGTCCCAGAGGTGTATCTGAACGAAACACTGAACAAAGCTGGGGGAGAACAAAGGCCCTCTCAAGCTCACAAGGCAGCCAGGGAAAGGCAGGGTCCCCAGCCCCACACTGATGTCTGGATGGGTGGCTAAGTCTGCAGCCTGGAGCCCACATGGTGCTTGGGGGTCTGGCCCTGTGCTTCTGCACAGTGACCAAGAACAAAGCAGCCCAACTGAGAAGGCGGCCGAATGCTTCGGTTACGCTCCCTGAGTCACCCTGCAGCCCTTCCTGCAGCCTTTACTTCTCAAGTGCCAGACCTCTTGAGTGCCCCCTACCTTCTTGCTGTGAGTTCGTGAATGAGATGCCCGTGGTTTTTTTCCCTGGAGGCCGGCTAGGGTCCCCCCACTGAGTATCTTCCATCCAGGCCTTGTCCCCATTCATCATAGACACCTCAAAGAGCTCCCTTCCTGGCTTCTCCCTGGAGGCGTGTGGGTTTGGGTAGAAGCCAAGCCTCCTCCAGGGGCCTTCACTCCCTCCAATAACAACCAGCTGTGCATGGATGGGGTCCTGCAATGGGAACAGTGTGCAATCGAACCCCACGGTGTCACGAACCACTATGCACAGATTCATGTAAACTGAATAAATGTTGTCTTCTCCGACGTGCAGCTGATATAGAGCAGATGGTCCCATCACTTGCAAAAATCCATTTCTGCTGCAGCCAACCTGATCACTGTACCTGGCAAGTTTCTTCACTGTAGAGCCCAGAGCAGCCAGCAGATAGGACGTCAGAGTCCTCATTACGTCCAAGTGTATCCGGAGCCGACCCTTCAAGGAAACGGGGATTTAGGGCAAAGGTATGGTTTTTACTCCCAGAGACTCGGAAGGAGAATGTGACCTGTCCAGGTGACCTCCTCAGAGCCCGAGGAGTCATATTCTCATGACATTTATGTAATACATATAGAGTAATTACAAAATTTTCATAATTTCTCCATCCCCAGAATTACTGCTAAGTGACCTTCGTAATGTCATTATTTCAATCACAAAATCTCACTTTCCATGGCTGCTGGTGGAACTGATGGGAACCTGCTCCTCCTTTGGACCAGCATTATCACTGGTCCCAGTTTCTCTTCTCCTGCTCTATCTTGTCATATCTGTGATAAAGCTCTCTCTACCGCAGGGACCTGGAGCAGCTCAGCGTGTGTGGCCTCCCTCTCACTGGGGGTCTTCAGGGGCCCCCAGACTCAGCCGTGTCTCTGAGCTCCATGGGCCCTGAGGGGTGCCCTCTCCCTGGGTCTTCAGCCTGGTGGTGACCCCAATATGTCACAACTCTGTGTCACATAGGCTGGACGCTTCCAGGTTCAAGGATTTTGCCAGGACATGTGGAAAGGTGCAGATGGCAAGGGGGGGCGTCTCCCCATTCAAGCCATCCACTCAGGCCAGGCTGCTATGGTGCCTGGGGAGCCCTCACATGCAGTCTGTTCAGAAAAAATGATACTAACAGGCAAAAGCAATATGAACAGCAGGGAGTTCTGACCTTGGTGTGTGTCTGCCTGGCCTGAGCCAGTAGGGGCAGCATGATCGGGCCTGCCACCCCAGGATCCAGCACCTGGGACAGCCCCCTGGACTCCAGGGACAACACCTGAGCTTTCAGAATCCTGGGCCTTCCCCTCAGTCAAGATGAACCAGATCTTTGGAAAACTGGGCCTCATTTCTTCCCACAAATTGAATGAACTTGGGCTGTGACCAGTGGACCACACGGACTGTTGGAAGAAACAATAGCAGTTATTACTGTGATTATCAGAGGGTAGAATTGACCTATGTGTGCTGGGTGCAGCTCAGAAGTGAAGGGAGGGGATGCCCTCTTGTTTCCATGCCCCCCCTTCCCTGCTGTCACTGGAGAGGAACTGGGCAGGGAAGCCCTTCCAGCCACATTTACTTGGAGGAACCAGGAACCCTGAGTGCCCTACGGCCAAGAACACTCCTGGGACCAGGTGCAGCCTTCCAGGTCCTCGCTCCCCAGCAGCTGCCACTTCACTTAGCGGAATCAAGGAAGTGGAATCCTAGGTTGGGAAGAAGAAAGCTGAGAACGGCCCAATTTACGCCACAGAAAATACCCAAGAGGCTCAGCAACCGGTGCCACATTTCTCTGGAAATGGTGTTAAGGTGCTAAAATCCAAGGACAGGGCTGAAGGCCTTGAGGAGCGGGTCCTCACACTCTGTCCCACTGGCGATGCCCCACCAGCCCAGGAGATGCTGTTCACTGTCTGAAGTGGGGTGCGGGGGGAGAGCAGGGCCCGGGGCTGGAGGGTGGGAGCTTGGCTGCTTGATGGACTCGCCCGAACCCCTAACCACACATGACGGCTGCCCTGGGCCCTGAGGTCTCTGGTGAGGGGTGGTATGTTAGCTTCCTGAGGCTGCTGGAACAAAATACCATAAACTGGCTGGTTTAAAACAACAGAAATTTATTTTCTCATTGTTCTGGAGACGAGAAATTAAGGTGTTGGCAGGGCTGTGCACCCCCCGAAGACTCTGGGGGAGGATCCGTTCTTTGCTTCTTCCAGCTCCTGGTGGCTTCTGGAATTCCTTAGTGTCCTCAGCTCATGGCCACTCTCTCTTTGTTCCATTGTTACACGGCATTCTCTCTCTGTGTGTCTGTCTTTATCTTCCTTTCTTTTATAAATACATTTGTAATAGAATTTATCACCCACCCAAATAATCTAGGATAAGGGCTTCATTTTGAGATTGTTCTTAATCACATCTGAAAAGACCCTTTTTCCAAATAAAGTAATATTCACAGGTTCTGAAAATTAGGGTGTGGACATATCTTTGGGGGGGGGGTGCTGTTCATCCCACTACAGAAGGAAATATCCTCTGGAGAATCTCACCAGTCCAAGAGGAGAGTCCTGAAGATATGAACATCCAGTGTCCCCAGTAGACTGTTCACTCATTTGCTAAAGCTTCCACTCAGATATTTAGTCCTCACTCTTAATTATGAGCAGATTTTGTCAAATATCTGAGAAAAAACAAAAGAAACAAACATAAATGAGCAGCATGGAGAAAGAGATCATTTGAGGAGAAGGAATCTTTAAAAAAACAACAACAACACTGTCAATATTCTCAACAAGTTAAGGAAAGATGTTGTACTCATGAAACAAAAAGAGAATGCTATGAAAAGGAACATTCAGCAAGACAAAAAGAAAAATTGGAAAAAACTTAAAACAGCAGAAATTAAAAAAAATTGAACGATTAGAAGATAAAATTAAGAAACTCACATAAAATAGAGCAAAGAGAAACAAAGACACAAAAAGATAGAAAATGAACCAACATTTAAATAATAGGAGTTCAGAAAAATAAAAAAGAAAACTAGAGGAAGAGAGGGAAAACAGAGGGGATGAAATCATCAATGAACTAATTCAAGAAAATTTCCTAGAATATTTGGTGTCGCAGAACAATGGGTGAAATAGATTCTGATCAAGGCACGTCTTTATAAGTTTCAGAACTCTGGGAACAAAGAGAAGGTTCTATAAAGGAAAGACTAAGAACAAGGACGGTTTCAGAACATTTTCACTGCAACACCAAAAACAAAAAGAATGTGGAGAAATGCCTTCAAAGTTCTGAAGGAAATTCTATACCCAGCCCAACTCTCATACAGGTATAAGGAAAGAATCAAGATATTCCCCTTATAAACAGTCTCAAAACATTTATTACCCATGCACTCTTTTCCAAAAAGCTACTGCAGGATATGGGCCACTGAAACAACAGTGCCGAGGAGGGGGCAAAGGACTCCACCCTGGAGAAGGGAGAAGGCTGATCCCCCAATGGCAGGTGTTCCCGGGTGTGTGTGATAATCCATTCAGATGGGAGAGGTCTGAATCTAGAGAGAGCCCCATTGCTCTTGAATGATCTTTTTACCTAAGGATGGAAAGTCCAGGTGAGCCTGAATACCATGTATGGATGCAGCTCTCACACACTCCTCCAGCCCTGCCCCTGGGTCAGTAGGGGACACTCATTACACTCCACCCAATGTCTGAGAGCTTGGGAAGGCCACGGCAGTTACAGTGCTGCCAGGTACCTAGTACCTGCTCCAATAAGAGATCAGCAGCACCCTGACCATGTTTGGTAAGCCCCCAGTGCACTGCTGTGGAGCCGAGGGCCTCAAGCTGGTGTGGGTTCCCTCAAGACACTGGAAGCAGGTACACATAGCTGTGTCTTTCCAACAGTTACAAAAGCGAGATATTTTTATATGCTTTCCAAAAGAACGCAACCCAGATTGTAGGTGTTCAGGTTTCATGAGTCCTAGCTGCCTTGTGCTCTCAGGACAGCTGAAGCCACCTAGGTGTACAGACCCTGGCGGTCAGCCACCCTTCTCTGGACCTCGTCTCACAAGGGCAACCTCACTCTGGCCATGAACAGAGGGAGGCCTACATGCTACTCAGTGCTTCAAAATTAAAGGATTATTTTTTTTGGAGACACATGCTATGGCAATTAGACTATAAGTGAAAAGCAACAAAATAGAAATAACCAAATAGAGACTATCAATTCTGGCCAAAATGGAGTAACAAGAACTAGATTTATTCTCTTGACTGAAATAACAGACAGGCCGACAACATGTGAGACAATGATTTACAAGAGACTAAACATCAGGTTGCAAAGGTTGGAGGCCTGTGAGCAGCAAGAAGCAAATGAGTTGAGCCCTGAGATTCCTTCAGCTTATAGGTTGGAGTCTGTTTCCCAGCTGTGATGTGAGGTAGGGACCACAGGCATAGCCCAATGGGTGAGGGCATAGGAGACGGAGCTGAGAGTCTGTGCAGATGAAACACTGAAGTTTTCAGGAGGACTGGAGAAAGAGAGACGAGGAGAGAGGACTCCTGAGACCTGCACGAGGTCTCCACTGAGTACCCAGTGGAGTACTGATCAGAGCATGGAGGAAACTGCAGGAGGCCAGGGAAGAACCTCTTGAAAGCTTTGAGGTGAAAGGTCAGATGCCCATGCAGCGCTATGGAAACTGCCCGTTCCCACCAGGCAAAGCTGGAAATCCCAGGACTTATGGGCATTAGGTAGAGGTAACACAGAAGAGTGTTACCTCCATAGTGGAGAATGATTGGTCCTTGATTGGAGACTGCTCAGGTCTTGCTTAACATATCCTAAAGTGGGACCCAAAAGGATCAATATATTCCAAGAAAAGTCAACTTTGTCCTTGAGCAGAGCTCAAGAATATTTATAGAAATACAAAAATGCCTATCACCCAACATAACAAAATTCTCAATAACTGGTATCCTATTATGGATTGAATTGCCCCCCCCAAATTGATATGTAGAAGTCCTATGGTTTCTCTTCTTTGTTAATATTGTGAGTTACTTTGATGCATTTTTAGTGTTAAATCAATCTGGCATGAACTTGGTTATGATGTATTATTGTTTTTATATGCTGTTGGGCTTAACTTGCTAAAATTTTGCTTGTACTTTTTACATCCATATCAACGAGAGATTTTTTTCCTGTAGTTTTTTTTTTTTTTGGTAAGACTTTGTACAGTTTTGGTGTCAGAATAATGCTGATATGAAATGAGTTGGGGAAAAATTCTCTCCTCTTCAATTTTCTGGAAGGATTTGTGTAGAAATCCTGTAGAAAGGAGTACCAAATCCTCCTTAAAGATTTGGCAGAATTCACCTATAAAGCCACTCTGGAAGACAGCATAGAAATTTATTCAAAAGTTAAGCACACACCTACCAAATGATCCAACTATTTCACTCCTAGGTATTTATCCAAGAGAAACCAGAGCACAGATATACACAAAAGTTTGTATATAAATGTTCAGAGCAACTTTATTTGTAATAGTTCAAATTAGAAACAAAAAAATGTCCATCAATAAGTGAATGCACAAACAAACTAGGATATATTCATTACCTTGATTGTGATAATGGTTTCATGATTATATACATCTATCAAAATGTGTCAAGTTGTACATTAGATATGTAAGTTTACTGTATGCCAATTATACTTCAATAAAGTATTATAAAATAAAACACAGTAATATACATAACTGAAAAAAACACATATACTGCAAGCAAAATAGTACTATATACTTCTCTAAATGGAAAAAATATAGCAATAGAAAGAAAACTTTGATAGATGAGTTCAATAGCAGAGATGACACAGATGAAGAAAGAATAAGTAGACTGGAAGAAAAGCCTGGAAAAATTACCCAGAACGTAACAGAGTCAAATAAACAAAAAAATGTGAATAGAGTTTGGCAGGTATCAAATGTAGAGTAAGAAGGCCTAACGTGTTATTAGTTGGAGCTCACAAATGAGATAAGTATGAGGATGAGGGGGAGGCAACATGGAGAGAGTTAATAGCTGAGAATCATATAAAATTGATGAGAAACATGAATTCTTAGACGCAGAAGCACAAATCCAAAGCAAGGTATATGAACGAAAATCTGCACCTAAATGCAAGACAGTGAAATTGAAAGACAAATAGAAGATCTTAAAAGTATCTGGAGGAAAGACAGATATAAACCAAAGCACGACTACAATTAGACTGACATCTGACTTCTCCATAGCAAATATGCAAGCTAGGAAACAATGGAATTCCATCTTCAAAGTGCTGAGAATTTTCAACTTTTTTGTATACCCAGAAAAACTATCTTTCAAGAACTTTTCAAGTTTCATCTTAAGAATGAAAAGAGTTTTCAGACAAATGTAGATAATGAGGTAAAGCCCAAAGTTAACTTCTCTGAAATGATTTTCTCAACCTCTCAAAATTCACCTTTGCTATGCTGTCCTTCAACCCACCAGTGCTGTTTAGAATATCTTCTCTTCTTCTTACAACGTATCCCAGAGACCTTATCATTTTAAACTCACTGATGTACCTCAGTTGCTTTATTTGTGGGTAAAGAATGAAGAGAGAGAGTTATGTCAAGAATGTGTATATATTTGGATGCACTTTCTGAATCCTCCACCTCAATACTTGTATCTCTCAGGGAGAAAAAAAAAATTTCCAGGGAAAATTGAGGGTACAAAATGGGAACTCCTTTACTCCCCACAAATGCTCTAGACAGACCTAAATTGTTTTCCATCTCTGTTTCCTCTCCTTCCTTCAAGGTTCAGAGAAAGAATTGCAACATGCATTCGAGTCTGGTGCCTCTTTTCCTGCTCGTCTCATGTGCGTCTGACCCTTCTCAGCACCGAAGTCCCACTTCTCCCTCTGCTGGTGGAGATGTTCCTCATCCAGTCTTGCAGGTCAACCCCTACACACCTTTCAAGACTATGTCTAAGGGTCCATTTCCTTATTAAGGCTTTTGGAACATCTCTCCTTGTGCTGCAGTGGGGTTTCCTCTGTGGGCTGACTGCCCCCTGTAAGGCCTGGGTCGTGGCCACCCTGCTCTGTTACTGGCGTGCATGATTTCATTTGTCCCTCTCCCTTCATCCAACTGGGGCTTCCTCTGGGCAAGAGGCATTTGCTTCCTCTGCAGCCTTGGTGCCCCTACAACATCTGGCATTCATTAGTTACTAGGTTAGTTACTGGATGCCTGGGGAATGTGAGAATAAATTAATGAGCCTTTCCCCCCTCTTACATCTACACTTCTGGACTGCTGTGTGACGAAGCACTGAAACAGAGTGTGAGGTTCTGGAAGGACCAGGAGACTTTGTCAAAGAGGACAAGGTTCTGGAGTGGTTTAGGCTGAAGAGCCATGCTCAGACACTGGCGGCAGGGTGCTCAGCCTGCAGCCTCAGAGCAGGATCTTCTCAGGAGCTGTTAGCCTGTGTAACAATGAATTAGATGACCTCCAAATTCTCCATCCAATGTGGGAGTAAATGAATCTCCCTGAAATGCTTCCAGCATCATTTCACTCCTTGCTCACAAAAGGCAATACAGCTCCAAAAAGGCTGTATTGCCTTTCTAATCAAGCCCCGATTTTATAAATGCCCTTCATTGAGTCACTGTATCCCCATCACTTACAGGTAAGCAAGTCCTGTCCTGGTATCCTCTTGTCTCGTGCCCACATGTCCGGCTGTTCTGATTGTGCCCAGGATGTGCCCAGCACCTAGACCATGCTGCCTCACCTATTATGAATCTTCTGTTGAAGTAACCCAAAGATTTCCAGGTTGGAGTGTCCAAACTGAAGACACGATTTTCAGGCTTTTAGCTGGGAGAAGACTTGAATCTGTGTCCTGAAATGGAAGAGGATATTCCAAAAGTGTCAAGGTCTCCACCGCTGGAAACGTCCAAGTAGAGAGCAGGCAACCGTTTTCCATATGTGCTTGAGAAAATGGTGTATTTCATCTCGTGGAAGCCTCCTGACGCCCGGTTTCTGAGTTCCCATCGGTCTCAGCTCCTGCTGGCTCAGATCCATCAGTCAGGTTCCCATCGTTCGCGTGTGACCTTGGATGTCCCTGCTTCTTCTTTGCTGCTCGGAGAGTCCCGTTTGCATCTTCATCACAGCCTCTCCCCCGTGGTCTGCCCACACTGCACCTGCTCCTCTAGCAGAGCCTCCGTTGTCTGAGGGAAGGCAACGTCTTGCTGGCCTCTGCAGGCTCACAGCTGACCCCAGAGCAGTGGGCAGCATAGACCCTCCGTAAATCCCCAGGGCAGATGGGAGGGGAGGAGAGCCAGAGAGAGAGAAGGTAGGAGTGAGCCCCAGGGCCCAGCCGCAGCCTCGACACAGCTGGAAGGGCAATGGTTTCTGCCCCTTCTTCGCCGCCACCTTCTGGAGGAACAGGCTTTTGGGGACAATTATGTCAAACCTTACTTCCTTATATATTAGTTTCCTTCCATTTCTGATACACTATACGGTGATTTAAAACAGCAGTTTACAGTGAAATGCATTTACAACAACACCATCCATTGTGATCACAATGTCATAAATTTATGTTTTAAGTCATTTTTAATGCTTGTAGCAGCTGGGGCCCTGAAGTGTGGAAATAGCTAACATTTTTCACCCTGTGCAGCCAAGGGAGAAGAATCGTTGCTCTTTAATTATACGACCACCGAAGACAGCATGCAGAGAGTGGAGCAGAGATAATTGCAAAGTAAGAAATGATTGGCCAGGACCATAGCCGAGACGTTAAATGAAGACACAGAGATGCCGGGACGCTGCAGGTAAAGCCTGGAGCAGAAATATGCATCCTCCAAATTAATAAGCAGCTGTAATTGTAAGTCAATTGATTAAAAAAGGAAGCAATGTTAGAAGACGGGATTATACACAGAGTGAAATACTGCCCTCTAACCCAAAAGAGCTGGATCTAAAGGGTAGATAGATAAGGGAAGTGCTAACGCCTGTGCTCAGGCTCGCACGAGTGTCCAGGGTGCAGCGACGTGACAGTCCTGAGTGGCGCTGATGGGGGGTCACCTGTGCCCTCCACGTGTCCCCAGGTCTCCGAGGGAATCGTGCTAAGATAAATTGACACAGACCTGTGTTACCTCCCACCCCCACCGGAACACCCTCTAGGAGCTTCAGAATTGGGGGAAGGAGAAAAGGAGCTTGAGGAAACCCTGCTGATGACCCTGATGAGCTCTGCCCAAACTCGCAGTCTCTCTGCCTCTGTTTCTCTCCCCCTGCCCGCCTCCTTCCTTCCCACCCCCTCCGTTTGGGCACCATCTTGAACAATGCACAGCTGGCTTGGTTTGTCCCCCCCGAAGCACCCGGCTAGGTTCTCCGTGGTGGCTCCTGACACAACTGGGGTTCAGCACTTCCCACTGAGTGGAGGACACTCCTCTGTCCCGGGTTCATAGACCCCGCTGTCCAGCAGAAATGTAACACGAGCCACGTGTGCAATTCTAGTGAGAAGAAACAGGTGAAATCCATTTAAAGAATATATATATTTTTAACCCGATATATTCAGAATAAGATCGTCCAGCATGTACTTGATAGACAATCGTTATTGAGCTATTCTACACCCGCAAATTTTTCTGCAGCCAGTCTTTGGGAGCCAGTGGCTCTCGGTTCAGACCAGGCATGAGTCACATGCTGGGGGCACTGCATGTTGATGGCGCGGGTCCAGGCGCTGGGCCGGTGGCTGCTTCGGATGAAAGCAACCTAAGGTGGCGTGATAGACGGTCCCTCCCGCGTCCCAGACAGGCCATCAGAGCGCGGAGAGCGGCAGTCACAGCAATCCTCAAGGGAGGGTGTGGGTGAGGGCCCCCGCAGGCCTGGTCAGGGCTGACTTGTTCCGTCCCGGTAGGGGCCCCCCGCTCCTGCATCCCCGATCCATCTGTGCTGGGTTCTGATCTACATCTACCTGGTCTGAGTCTGAAGCAGCACAGACAACTGTGCAAAGGGCCCTCCCGCCAGCCTCTTGGAGGAGCGACTTTTGAACAAGGACCTGAGGGGAGTGGGGGCCGCGGGATTCCCGAGTGGATGGAGGCGAGGCCGTGTGGACCCCCTCCTCTCTGGGAGCCCCCTGGTGCTTGGGTGTCCCTCAGCAGCGAGGTCCCAGTGCAGCCTCCATCTCTCGGCCCCCACTCCCGCTGTGTTTCAGGGTAGGACACCTTGGGGTTGAAGACTCCTCTGACTCTGCCCCGAGACTAGCCGTTCTCCACCTCACCACCTGGCTCTTGTCGGGACCCCAGAGGCTCACCCACGCAGCAGGCCCTGCGGGGATGGCGCACGCCCGTCATCAGAAAGTCTGACTTTTACGGTCTCCTCCCTCCCCTGTGCAGACCCTGCCAGGAGCCAAGAGCCCCTCAGGGGAGGGTTTGGGTGCGAATTCTGCTGCCCGATATCAGCAAGTAAAGGTCCTAACAATGAAGGAGAACAAGTGTCCAGCAGGAAAGGATGCCTTCTTCCCAAAGCATCCCTTTCCTTTAAAAATTTTTAAAATTCCTAAGTTTTAAGTGTTTGTTTAGTGGGTGGTGGAGAGAGAAATGGGCTGAGAACTTGAGCGCTGGTGAGGGTGTCAGAGGGGGAAATCAACCTGACGTTAGGTAAATGGTCCGAAGGGCACATTACACTCAGGTCCGCTTGGGTCCCCAAAGCCCTCTGCCTGCTCGGGTCCTGGGCACGGACGGGAGCCTTAGGTTTTGCGTGAAATTGTTTCAACAAGGCTGCTGTGTAGACAGAGAAAAAGCTGGGTCCTGGCACCCTGGTCTCGGACGTCCAGCCTCCAGTGCATGAGAAATCAGCGCCTGTTGTTGAGGCCGCCCCCCTGTGGGGCTTTGGTCACGGTGCCTGGACTGGTGAATTACTGAGTCAGGAGACACAGTACGTATGTTCTGGTGCGTTTCCGCTTGAGCGGGGTAGGGCGTGGGATTTAGCATCCAAAGAAAAAAAATGGAATTCTCCAGACGCAGAGCTGAGTCTTTTTCTCACAGTAGAATACTTCCCAGGAGAAGTGCGGTCTGTACTTGGGTAAGGGTCTCCCCTGCATCCCCTTGGGTTTTCCTCATGTGTGGCTTACGGGATGGGACATGCTAGGGAAGGAGCTGCCGTGGCCTCAACGCTGAGAGGGGCCGGCAGAGACCCCAATCTGGGTCCAGGGCCCCCCCGCCCCGCCTCTGCAGCCCCTCTCAGGGTCTGGGGCTCTTGTTTGAAGCAGACGTGATGCCGGGAGCCCAGACACCCAAGACCAACGGGCCATGGAGGGGGGCCGGTCTCCCCCCTGAAGGGGTCCCGAGTCTCTGGACTCTGAGCTTGGGGGTGAGAGCATCCCGGGTCTTGGTGTCCAGCAACCGTTTCCTGACCGGGACCTTTACAGGAGAAGGAAATAACTATGGGAGATGGTTTGGGCTTTTGTGGAGCAAAAACCACATATATAGGGTAAAAAAATGAAAATTACTCTTACATACGCATGGTAAACTCTGTATCACTTGTGTGACGATTGAACATTTTGGTCCTGGGCAGCTTATTTGGGTGATTTCAGCCTGAGCACCCACCAATTGCCAAAGCTCGGTGTCAAGGCCACACGGATAATTTGCCTTCACCGTAATATTTGTGAGAAGGAAAGAAAAAGAATGCTTTGGACGGCTCCATCCCACTCCCCATGGGGTCACTGTGGGGTAAGCCTGCCCTCTGTGGTCTGAGCTGGTGAGAAACTCGAAAATCTCCAGCCCGGAAATCCTGGAGCAGTTCTGTTTGGTGAAAATCCCAGCAGCCACAGCTCCCCTCCTTGGCCCCAATACAGTGGCTCAGAAAAGTGCTGGAATAACAAGGGAAGAGGGGCTGAAATAAAATCATCCCAACACAGAGTCTTCTGGTGGCCCTTCCTCGGGCATTGTTCAACCAAGGAGGAACGTCTGCTTTTCGTACAGTTCCATCTTGCAGTGCGTTCTGTGCTTTGGAGGGCCCTCAGCCAGGAGTGTGCCAGGCAGACTGAGGGTTTGGTGGAGATCTTTGCACCAGGCACTGGGAGTGGGGCTTCCACGTACCCTCGTAACCACAGAGGGAAGTGCTACCAACTCAGCGAGAGGGCTTCGTGTGCTCCGGAGCTGGTATGTCCTGTCCCCCTCACCTGGTTTGGGTTACGTGAATCTGTCTGGAACGCTAGGAGTCCAAGAGTAGACACACACGGCGTGTAATAGTGCAAAAACCAGACCAGTCTCAAGTGTCTCTTGAGAATTCCACTACTGTATTGGAAATGGAATAATAAATGATTGCAAAGCATTCTTTGCTTTAATAAAAGAACACCATCTGAGTGTTGCACCTGGGATGGAAGACCGAGGGGCCTGTTCCTCTCTGTCACTGCCGGCTGTTCCAGTCTCCCGCTGTCGTTGATGTATGCGGCGCCAGGATAAAGGACGTGCGCACAGCCCCACGGCTGCGTGAAGACACATGACGGCGGCTCCCCCTTATCTGCATGTGCAGGCCGCCCAGATCCATCACTGCACGCGCGGCCCAGCTCTGGGCCCGGCCCGCTGGAGGCCGGTCGGTGGACAGACGTACGTATTCTCGTCAAATGCAGCTGGGTTCCACTTAGGAATTCCTGCTGTGGGGCAGGGGCAAAGTATCTATAATAATTTTAAGGACATTTCCCAAATGTTTATTTAGATAAAAGATGGATAACAGTAAAACTCCCAAACCTGCAGCCTGATAACTAGGTTTTATTAATGACCTGCCATTCGCTAGGGCTGGATAATTAAAGGTTTTCCCCCCAAAGGAAGAGAGTGGACAAATTTATCTGATGGTTGGATAACCGGGGACACTGGTTGGAAACTATTGATATAATCAGAGCTCATTCGACTTGCTTGAGACAGCTACCCTATCAGCTAATTTCACCTGCGAATACTTAATTACCCTGGGAATGCATATGGGCGCCCCATTAATAAAATTTGACTATGTCATCGCTTCTTTGTCACCCGCATGTGCCTTTTATCTCCTGCATCGCCTTCTTAGTCTTCCTTTCCTTTTTTTTTTAATTCCTTTCCACTCTCTCTTCTAAAAAAATGAGGCTTGGGGAGACGGATGTGGGCTGTGTGACTCCTGTGCTGTGTACAGAGGGTGCGTGGCTGGGCGGACCTGAGCTTGACGGAGCTCAGAATGAGGTCTGGACCAGGTGGGGGCATTGAGGCAGGGCCCTCGTGACCAAGCCTGCATGCGGCTGGATGCGGAGGTGGGCGCCAGGCTCAGGGCCCCAGCAATGGACGTCTCGTGGCCAGACCAGCAGGGCGCTGCAGTCCAGGAGCACCCGGTGGGGGCTTGGAAGCCTCCTCCCAGCCCAGCTCCGGTACAGGCTCCTCCTGTGACCCCGGGAAGGCTGGAGCCCCGTCACCATGGATGCACCTGCACACAGGGACCTGGTTATGTCCTCACTGGGCTTGGCGTCCTGGGTCATGACCTTGAGAGAGTCATTAATTTCTCTGACTTCCCATTTTCTCAGATGTAAAGTGGGGATAATATTCCTTTAAAAGGAACAGACGTAAAAGGCATCTGGAAAGACACCCAGGAGAAGGGAGGGCCCGAGGCCATGGCTGGGGGATGGAGGGGGCGGGGTGGGGGCCTCCTGCCTCTTCCCAGGCAACCCCAACATCTCCGGCAGATGAATAATGGGGAGCAGGTGTGGCCCGTCCGTTCGCTCCCTCGGTGATTTCATGCACCCCCATGGAGTGGGGCCACCTCAGCTTCACCCACACTTGACTCTCAGGGCTGTGTCTCTGGGACAACGGCAGTGCTGGGCTGCTGGGAGGACGTGTGTGGGACCCCTGCTTCCCCAGGCTTGTGGCTTGGCTCAGAGCGCAGGCGCAGTGATGGGGCGTGAACCGGCTGGACCTTCGTGTGGGGACACCCCTCACTGGTGAAGCCGAGGTGCCCAGAGGGGAGAGGGTGCCGGGAGAGGGGAGTCCTGCTGAAGGGGGTGGGGCATGCTGGTGGGTGAGCACGGGCCCTGGGTGCCCGGCTGGTGCCCCTCACAAACCGGGGCAGGGACGAGGCCCCGAGAGGGCGGCTGTGCTGCCCCACCATCTCTTGGACCTCCTTTCTGTTTCGCCCAGTGTCCCCACAGGGCTGACGGTTCCCTGCCTCAGGCAGAGCCCTCTCTTCCTGTCGTCCATCCATGTGCCCTGCATGGTGACAGGTGTGCAGCAGGTGTTGGATGAACCTATGATCGGCAGGGGAAAAACTTCCCCCCCCAATCACATCCCCCGCCGTCCCCGCCTCCACCCGCCCAGCTGCCAGCATCCTGACTCCGCCCCGTCGGCCCCCAACCAGGTCCAGGCTCCACCTGTGCTGACTCGGTTATCTGTCCCCCTCCCACCTCCATGATAGGCTCTGGAGGGTAGATGTCGGGGTTCCTGTGCCCCCACTCTGCCTGCTGGGCCGTGGGGTGGCCATGCTTGCTGCCCTGGCCTGCTGGGCCACCACTGTCGTGTGGCTCTGGCTCTCCCACTTCCACGTCTGGGGCACGGCACCACTGTGCAGAGACCCTCCTGCTTCTGCTCCTGCCTCCGACCTCCCACCCAGCAGTGGTGGGCATTGGTCCCTCTACCCCAGAGGTCACTCACTCACTGAATGCCCCAGTGGCTCCCTCAGCACCTGGGATGAAGTCCACAGTCCTCATCCTGACCCACAGGGTCTCACAGGCCCCACCCTGTGTCCCTTCCTCCTCTTACTTCCTGGGACCCCAGCAGCTCCAGGGCCTTTGCTTGGCCACTCCCTGCTGTGCCCTACTGTGCAGACCAGCCCGCTGGCCTCCAGTGCTCTCTGCAGAGGGACCCTCAGCCCCCAGAGCAGCCCCTTGCCACACTGGACCACATGGCTCTTAATCTTCACCATGAGCTTATCGCTTCTCTGACGTCTGCATGTGAGTCGAGTGGGCACTCGCTGCTGTGTCCCCACACAGAGCTGGTGCCTCGTGAGCACAGGCTGGAAGAATGAGCACTCTGTCATGAGGGTGTCTTACTCTGGGACCTCATGGGGAGAGTCTGGGTGACATGGTCCAAGGAGCCCAGGCCTCCTCCAACAGCCCTGTCCTTGCTTCTCCCTTGGAGACAGGAGCCCTCCAAGGGACCAGGTGGGAGCCACTCCCATCTGCACACCTAGTAACAAGCCTGTCATTTGCGGACCCAGGTGCAGAGATTGAAGTGGACCCTTGTCCCAGCACCAGCCCTACTGACCAAGGACTTGGAGGAGGTCCTGCTCACCCTGGGACCAGATCACAGGACAGGATCCTGTGACAGGATCCGTGCCTGCCCAAACCCCTGGTACTAGACATGCCAGAGGGGACACTACGAGTGACACCAAAGGAATACAGTTGGTTGTAAGAGACTACTGCAAACAATTACATGCTGATAAATTGAAACTAGTAGAGATGGATGCATTCCTAGAGACATACAACCTACCAAGGCTGAACCATAAAGAAACAGGAAATCTGAACAAATAATGAGTATGGAGGTTGAAGTGGTAATCAGGAGCCTCCCAAGGAAAGCCCAGGACCATATGGCCTCACAGGTGGATCCTACCAAACATTTAAAGAATTAATGCCAATCATTATCAGACTCTTCCAAATAATTGAAGAGCAGGGATCACCTCCAAGCTCATTTTACAAGACCAGCATTACCCTGATAACAAAGCCAGATAAGGACAGTATAAGAAAATAAATTATAGGGTCAGATAAGGACAGTATAAGAAAATAAATTATAGGGCCAGATAAGGACAGTATGAGAAAATAAATTATAGGGTCAGATAAGGACAGTATAAGAAAATAAATTATAGGGCAATATCTCTGATGAACATGGTGCAAAAATATTCATCTAAATATTAGCAAACCAAATCCAACAGGATTTTAAAAGGATCATACACCATGATCCAGTGGGATTTATCACTGGGATGCAAAGATGGTTCAATATGCACAAATAAATCAATGTGGTACACCACATTGACAGAATGAAGGCCAAAAATCATATGATCATCTCAATAGATGCAGAAAAACCATTTGACAAAATTAAACATCCTTTCATGATAAAAATTTTCAACAAATTAGCTATAGAAAAAAAGCACCTCGGTATAGTAGAGACCATAAATGACAAGCCCACAGCTAACATCCTACTCAGTGATGAAAAGCTGACAGCTGTTCCTATAAGATCAGGAATAAGACAAGGATGGCCACTCTCACCACTTCTGTTCAACAAATTACTAACAGTCCTAGCCAGAGCAATTAGGCAAGAAAAAGAAATAAAAGAAAATAAATATCAGACGCAAAAAAGTTAAATTGTCTGTTTGCAGATGACATAATTTCATATATAGAAAATCCTAAAAACCCCATCAAAAAGGCTATTAGAATTAATAAATGAATTCAGTAATGTTGCAGGATACAAAATCAACATACAAAATCAGTTGTGTTTCTATACTATAACAAAGAACTATCTGAAAAAGAAATTAAGAAAATAATCCCATTTACAGCAGCATCAAAATGAACAAAATACATAGAAGCAAATTTGACCAAGCAGGCGAAAGATCTGTGCACCAAAAACTGCATGACTCTGATGAAGGAAATTGAAGAGACACAAATCAATGGAAAGATATCCTGTGCTCATGGGTTAGAGGAATTAATACTGTTAAAATGTCCATACTGCACAAAACAATATGCAGATTCCATACAATTCCTATCAAAATTCCAATGGCATTTTTCATAGAAATAGAAGAAATAATCCTAAAATTAGTATGAAACCACAAAAGACCCCAAATAGCCAAAGCAATATTGAGAAAGAAGAACAAAGCTGAAGGCATCGTGTGCCCTGATTTCAAACTATATTACAAAGCTATAGTAATAAAAACAGTAGGCACTTGCATAAAAACAATGACATACACCAATGGAAAAGAATAGAGAGTGCAGAAACAAGCCCATGTGTATACAGTCTACTCATCTTTGATAAGAGAGCCAAGAACATTCAATGGGGAAAGGATAATCTTTTCAATAAGTAGTGCTGGGGAAACTGGATATCCATATGTAAAAGAATGAAATCAGTTCCTTATTTATACCACTTACAAAAATTAACTCAAAATGGATTAAAGACTTAAATGTAAGGCCTGAAATCATAAAACTCCTAGAAATAAACTCCTAGAACTCTTTGACCTAGGTCCTGGCAATGATTTTTTGGATCTGATACAAAAAGCATAGGCAACAAAAGAAAAGTAAACAAGTGGGACTATATCTAACTAAAAAAAAATGCAGAGCAAAGGAAACATTCAATAAAATGAAAAGGCAACCTACAGGTTGGGAGAAAATATTGGTAAACCATGTATCTGATAAAGGGTTAATATGGAAAAAATATAAGGGACTCATACAACTAGCAAGACAAACTAATAAACAACCTGGTTAAAAAAACCTGGTTAAAAAAATGGGCAGAAGATCTGAATAGACACTTTACCAAAGAAGACATACCAAAGGCCAAAAGACACATGAAAAGATGCTCAGCATCACTAATTAGCAGTGAAGTGCAAATCAAGACTGCAATGGACTCTCCCTCACACCGGTTAGAACGGCTATCATCAAAAAATAATGTGTTGGCGAGGATGTGGAGAAAAAGGAATCCTCATGTACCGTTGGTTGGAATGTAAATTGATGCAGCCACTATGGAAAACCAGTATGGTGGCTCCTCAGAAAATCAGAAACAGAACTATCGTATGATCCAGCAATCCCGCTTTTGGGTACACATCCGAAGGAAATGAAATCAGAATCTCAAAGAGATATTTGCACCCCCATGTTCATTGCAGCATCTTTCACAAGAGCCAAAATATGGAGCGTCCATCGATGGAGACAGAAACTGTGGGAGATTATATATCTATTATGCAATACATAATATATTATATTGTATATATAATGGCGACATGAATGAACCTGGAGTATATTATGTTAAGTGAAATAAGCTAGACACAGAAACACAAGTACAACAGGATCTCACTTATACGTGGAATCTAGAAAAGTCAAACTCACAGAAACAAAGAATAGAATCGCGCTTGTGAGGAGGTGGGGAAACGGGAGGGTACAAACCTTTATAATATGAATAAGTTCTGGGTGATCACAGATAAGTTCTGGTGATTACAGTGACTAATAATAGAGGGCTTCCCCGGTGGCGCAGTGGTTGAGAGTCCGCCTGCCGATGCAGGGGACGCGGGTTCGTGCCCCGGTCCGGGAGGATCCCACATGCCGCGGAGCGGCTGGGCCCGTGAGCCATGGCCGCTGAGCCTGCGCGTCCGGAACCTGTGCTCCGCAACGGGAGAGGCCACAGCAGGGAGAGGCGCGCGTACCGCAAACAAACAAACAAACAAAATAATAATAATATAGAGCATACTTGAAATTTGCTAAGACAGCAGATCCTGAGTGTTCTCACCACACACATACAGTGGTACCCAGGCGAGGTGATGGATGCGTTAACTCACCTGATGGTGGTAATCCTGCGGCAGCATATACATAGGTCAAATCATCACACTGTACACCTCAAACACATACAAGTTTTACTTGTCAATTACACCTCCATAAAGTTGCAAAACCATTTATTGCTCCTGACTCTGTGGTTGGCAGCTGGGTCTGGGCTCAGCTGGGTGGCTTCTGCTGGGCTCAGCAGCCCCCGGTGTAGTTGTGGGTTGGAGTTGTGGGTTGCCCATGTCGGGGCACCTGGCTCACGTGGCTGGTGCACATGGCCTTTCACCATGACGCAGGTCTCTCAGGGCTGTGCAGTTGGCTTCTGGAGAGGGCCCTTGGGGTTGGGGGTTCTGCTTGCTCTCTTGGACCCCAGGGTCCCTCGATGAGGGCAGTTGGCTGCCATGTCATGAGGACACTCAAGCAGCCCTGTGGAGAGGGCCACACGGTGGGAACCGAGGCCTCCAGCCAAGGACCAGCTGCAAGCATGTGAGTGAACGCCCTCAGCAGTGTGTGCCCCAGTCCCAGGCAAGCTCTCAGATGAGACCACAGCTCCTCCTGTGTCTTCTTCACAGTTTCATGGGGGATCCTGGGACAGAGTCAACTAGCCGAGCTTTCCCTAGGTGCTGACCCACAGAAACGATGTGAGAGAGTTAAATGTTTAGGGTTGATTTAAGCTGCTAGGTTTTGGGTACTTTGTTATGTTGCAGAGATCCCTGATATCCCCTCCAACCATCCGTGCCCCACTGGGCACTGCCTCTGAACCACGGGCAGCACTTTTGCACCCCCTGAGCTATTCTTCCTGAGTCTGAAGAAAATTTTTTTTAACAGCTCTGTATTCGGACACAAGCGTCAGTGCATTTCGTACCAGACTATTTGCCCATAGGAGCTTGGGAGCTGGCCTCACCAGGTGGCACCTGTCTCCCTGACCTTTCCTGCAGAGAAGCTCGGGGTAAGGCCAGGGGAGTGCAGGTCCATTGGCTTCTGGCCCCTCAGGTGCTCATGTCAGCAGAGCCATCACCACTTACCCACATTTGGGGTGTGAGTCGTGGCCCTCGTAGGGAAAGGCGCCGAAAGACGAGACTATCCAGTCGCAGATTTTTCTTCCCCTGCCTCAGTGTTACAGGCCATCTGATCTAGGGTTACTAAGTAAAACACAGAACCCCCGGTTAAACTGGAATCTCACTTAAACAGCAAATACTTATTGCTGTTGTCTTTAGCATACGTATGTCCCATCGATATTCGGGACACACAGCCTGCAGAGCTATTTGTTGCTGGTCTGGGAGACCTGTCTTGAGGCTGTTGCCCTCGTTTGCCTCTGCTGCACCTGCAGCCCCTGGGGATCGCACCTTTGGGGGAGACCGCGTGCGTCCGCACGCTTAGCCCCACCGTGGAGCATTCAGCCTCCTGCTCAGAGGTACACAGGCGTTCCTTCAGAGCATGTATCTGACATTTCAGAACTGCTTTTACAAGGCCCAGGGTCCCACTGGACGCCCCTGCACAGGAGGGATGAAGGAGGGTTACCTCCTGGGGCCCGACCGCTTCGACCTCACGGGGCTGACCTTCCCAGCATCCCTGTATAGTCGGTGCTTACATTCACTCCATGATCTTGGCCTGCCCCCTCCCTGGGCTTCCCAGTCTCAGCCGAGAAGGGAGGGGCCGGTTGGGTGACCCTTAGTGTCCCTTTATGTTCTACAACCTTCTGCGTAAATAGTTTTCATTTGAGGAGCTGTCCAGAAGCACGCAGATGTACTAACGGGAACCAAGCGGTTGGAGTGATTTTATTTCGCTGTTGTTTTAATTTATGGATAAAAGGAATTCTAGTTTCTTTACTGTTTTTCCACTTGTCATACTTTTGGTCCTTATGGTATTTTGTGGTCTGATCTGGCTTCCCTTTCTGCGGTGTTTAACATCCCCAAAGGGTCAGGGTGTACTCAGTGCTCTGGGGTCTGGGGAGAGTGGCTTGGTTCCCTGTGTTCCGTGATTTCGTCTCCGGGTGGACGTGTGATTTTGGTGTCGCTAGCCTCATTCTCTAACAGAAACACAAGAATCATTAGGAAAATTCATGCTGAAACATCTTCCCTTATTTTCTAGAAACAAGAAAACTTTTCCACTTAGGATCTAAGGACTTGTCGTTCTCCCTTTGGGTTTTACTTCTTTTAGTCACGCCGTCTGAGCAGTCACATGCATCTCTTGGCCCTTCCTGTGATTCCAACAAGGGTTCTCACAGGTGGGCGCAGGTGCCCCTCTCTCTCTAGACGTCCTTGGGTCCCAGGTGAAGAGTAGCTCCTCGTGGGGTTGTCTGGCAGCGACCGGCTGTAGCTGCTGTGGAGGGAACTCAGGCGTATGCTCCTGGTCCTGTGTGGGCACAGCTGAGGTGCCTGGGCATGGCCCTGGCTGGCCCTCGGCCCAGCGGGCTTTGGGGCCAGACCCTGGCAGAAGCGTCCTCGGCGGCGCTCCTCCAAACTCAGCTCAGAACAGGAGAACTCGATGTGCCACCTGAGTGAGGCTCTCCAACGATGATTCCTGTGGGGACCGACTAGGGTGCTGAGACCCCCATCCCTGTCGGCAGCGGGAACGTGGCCCTGTGGGGACGCACCAGGGTGCTGACTCCTGGGGGAGCCCAGCGCAAGTGCCTTCAGGACCACACAGAAAGGACCTGCCCTGCAGGGGAAGAGGTTGTGTCAGGCTGAGCTGCGGCAGATTCCTGAGGGGCAGGTGTTTCGGGGCCTGGAGAGATAGGAACGGGGGCAGGGTGGCCCAGAAACCTGTCGCCCTGGAGGTGCCCACGCTGGCATGACCATCGGGCCCCTGATGCAGCTGTGGAGGGAGACCCCACTGTGCCGCGTGGAATTGTGTCCCCAAAAGACGTGTTGGAGTGCTAACCCCCGGCACCTCGTGTGGGACCTTCTTTGGAGACGGGTCCTCACAGAGGCGACCAGTTAAAATAAGGTCATGGGGGGGCCTGATCCCACATGACTCATCCAGAGAACATGCAGAGGGGAGAGGATGGAGGCAGAGATGCTCAGGGCCGGCGGGGTCACTATGGCCGGTGGGGCAGAGTCTCAACCTTGGGTCTGTCTGGGCTGGGAGGCCGGGAACAAGACCCTCCTCAGCCTCGGAAGGACCAGCCCCGCCCACCTTGGAGAATAAATTTCCGTTGTGCCAGCTGCCCGGGCTGTGGTGCTGACACAGCTGGGGTCTGTGAAAAGGAGAAAGTGCTTCACAAGACGTGCTGAACAAGAGTCAGCTGTGAGGCTTGAAGGTCCATTATTGAAATTCTAGCAACGACTCAGTTTCTCTTTGCTGTTCCCTTGGAAACGGCTGGTGGTGGGGTCTGGAGTCCCTGCAGAGCCCCTGCCGGTTTCATGGCTCTGAGCCGGGTTGGACCCGCTGCTGCGGCCGAGAGGACCGGACACCCCCATGTCACCGCCCCACTCGAGGTCCCTGCTTCGTCTCCACCTCCATCCCTTGAGGCCAGGACTGTGGTGCGTGGCAGGTCAGAAACTGCATTTTCTCCTGTTAGCACAGTCAGATGAGTGGGGCGCTCGGGCCATTAACTTGGAGGCTGCGACATCACCCAGCGGCTTTCCTGGGACCTTCGCAGCTGACCTTGAGAGAAAAGCCGCCAGAGCGAGACTTTTAGCAAACCTGGGGAAGGGAGGGTTTCATTGCCTGCCTCTCCCCTGCCCACTCGGGGAGACTCGGGGTGCGGTGGGGACAGGATGTGCTGGGAACCCCAGGAGGCCTTTACCCAGAAGAGGCCCGGCTGGTCTCTGCCTGGAGCAGCTCGGACCAGGAATCCAGGCCGGCCCGGGGCAGCAGCACAGAGCTCGCAGGGGGCCCCCCGTGCACCCCAGAAGCAGACCCACCACCGTGGGGTGGGCCCAGCCGAGCTGGTGGTGGGATGGCGGCAAGGAGGGTGCTTGTGAGAGCAAGCTGTGCGGAGATTAGGATCTGCAGCTCCTCGCAGGGTGCGCAATGTGAGGTGCACCCCCCCCGGGGCTCAAGTCCCCCTGGCCAGTGAGGGGGTGTCCATCACGGAGCTGGATCTGCCTCCCGAGGTTAGAGGTCAGGCGTCCCTCCTGGCTTTGGTGTTTGGCATCGCTATGCAATGCAGTCCGTCCCGGAATTTCTCCAGACGCCAGGCCTGAGGGACCAGCCACGGGTCGCTCTGACTGCTGCGTTCGCGGCCCCGGAGCCCGGCCCTGTCTCGCTGCGGCCCTCACCCCACCCACACCCGGCTAGTCGGGGTCCTGAGCAGGAGAGCAGCCGCTCCTGGGGTTGAAGGAGCCAGGTGTCCAGGGAGATGGGGGCAGAGGCCTTGGGAGGGCAAGTGCGGCCGGGTGACCTGCGGTGGGAAGGACGGCCACTCTGGCGCCTGAGGGCGCGTTGGGAGCTGTGGGCTGGGAAGGACGTGCAGGGTTTTCTCTCTGTCGTGAAATAGCGGGCAGCCTCTGGCCCCCTGAGCCGGGCACCCACAGCTGGCTAGATGGGCCCACTGGATGGTCAGAAATCTGCACCGTCTCTGAGACAGTGGCCATCGCCCACTGGGTGCAGAGGAGGGAACGGCCGACCTGCCGACACGGCCACGGTGGGTGGGACACGAGGAAAAGCTGTAGACTCTGGCTCTACTCTGAACCCAGGGTCCCGACCGGACATGGGAGGGCAGGGCAGCCTGAGGCCCCTTCACGGCTGTGAGGTCGGCTTCAGGGGCTTCCCCATGTGGTGGGACCCTAAGACCCTGCCACCCCCTGCTCTGGGCGCTGGTCCCCACCTGCCTGCACCTGTGTACACGGTCACCGTTCTCCCTAACCTGCTGCCCGGGGCCTCCCAACCCACGGCGGGGTGGGGTGCTGCATCCATCCCGGAAAGCCCAGGTGTGAACACGGCCAGTGCCAAAGAGCCACCAGCACCTTCTGTATCCACGTGACATCGGAGGGAACAAAGCCTGGATGAGCGGAGCTTTCAGAGAGAGAAAGGAGCCCTGCAGTCAGGTGCCTGGACCAGGCCTCAGCAGCTCTGACAGGGCGACGCGGGCAGAGTGGAGGGGACCAGTGGGAGAGGACACAGCTCCCAGGGCAGCTCCCCAGTTCCAAACACTGGACAGCTGGGATGCAGTCTGCCTGGGCGGGGCACGCAGCACTCAGTGTGGTTTGTCCCATTTCCCGACTGAATCTGCACCAGGCATTCTGAGGACAGCGCCCTCACCCCTCCATGGGGAACGCGTGGTCACTAATCACCTCTTGTCAATGGTGGGGCTCAGAGGCTACACCCACATCAGGTCCGGGGCCCGTGTGCCACTCAGAGGCCCTTCTGGGGGTGGACGCTACTGGTCTGTCTTGTCCGGAAGCGTTTAAGGCAACCACACTGTCAAATAGGAACAAATGAAGGGCACCAAGTGGACAGACGTGTGACAGTCCCTGTAGGCCAGCCCACGGACCCACACGATTCACACACACCCCACGTACACCCCACGCAGACACAGCTCGTGGGTGATCCACATGCCACTTACAGGACACACACTTCGAACACACAGTTCACACGTGATCCATGTACACGGTTCACACATACACCACGCGGGTCCTACCCCCGACCCCCTCCTGCCCCCTCAGGTCCCCATTCCAACCTCCCAGCCTTGCCTGGAGACCTCACGGCACTCGTCTGCTTTGCTCCCCTGAGAGAAATCCAGGCCGCTTTGAAACGCCACCGTTTTCCTGGGACTTTTTCCATCACCTGCCCTGATGCCTCTTCTGTACCACACGCCCAGAGGCAGGCGAGTACACATGCATGCACACATGCACACACACATGTCCCCCTCTCCCTGCTGCTCTCTGTTTAGCCATCCTTGATTGAGGGTCTTCTGGGCACCTGTACGCCAGCAGCCAGGGCCATCCTCTGAGTCCCCAGCCCAGGAATGCCAGCAGGGCCCGTGTGATGGCAGCCTGGCCCGGGCAGCATCTGGAGGCTGCAGGCTGGGGAGGACGGGGCCTGGGGACCTGGTGTCTCTTCCCCGACCCGAGCCCTGCGTCCAAGTTAGAGCGTGGGCTGGCCTCTCAGCTCCGCCCTGCAGGACAGGCCCCCTCCTCCCGGCCGCCTCTCTTCATGTCCTGCGTCCATGCACCCTCCGGTCAGTCTGCCCTCAGCAGGGCCTCCACCCACCCTGTGCTCCCCTCCTTGAGATGAGATGATGCAGAATCAGTCTCGGGCTGGAAGGCTGTCCCGTCCGTCCTCATCCCTTGTTCTGCGGGTAGGGAACGGAGACCAGGGCCTGGTGGCCTCAAGCCCATTGCTGTAGAGCTGGGGGTGGAGGGAGGTCAGGGTGGGAGTGCCTCGGAGTCCACAGCTTCCATCAGGGCTGAGGGAACTGAGTCACACTCTCCCGAGCTCAGGGGCACCTGGGGCCACAGGAGGTATCACTGGCCTCGAGGCCTGGGTGTCCCGGGGTCCCGCCTGTGCCATCCCAGGAGAGGCAGCGAAGGGGAGGTGCTGGCCTTCCTCGTACCCTGGAACCTCGGCCACCTTGACCTGGCATCTCCATCCCAGGACAGCCGGCCACCAGCTCGACTCAGCTGGGCAGACCTCACTTTGTGTTCTGTAAAAGGCAACACGGGAGATTGTAAGAGTAACTGTGTCAGATTAAATGTGTTAGAATTAAATGTGAATGAGGGTTGGGCCCTTTAGGAATGCCTGCACTTTGCTTTGCCTTGCTGAAAACAATATTTTCCCTGAAGACCCCAACACGAGGGCCGTTACACAATGTGATTCATTCTGCATGAGCTCCCACACACTCGGCACAGAGGACCAAGCGGCTTTAGGGAGGCCTTTGTGCGCTGCTGTGAACGCAGCAGCTCTAAGTCACGCGGGCCCCGGGGCACTCGGCCGCCTCCTCAGCGTGGGGGCCTCACGGCTGAGGCCGGGGAAATCCTGCCCCTCCCCTCACGGCCGCAGCGCTTTGCGGTGACACCGCAGAACAGCCTCAATTAGACCAACGCGCGCTTCACGCCAGCTGCCCCTTCACACAGCACACCTGGCCCTTGTCCAGAGACTGGCCAATCTTTGTCGTGATTATCCAGGGATTATAAGAGGGAGGGAAACAAGAGCAGGGTACACTCTCAACATAGCAAAGGGTTTGTACTCAGAACGTCTGAGAAAAAGACAGACGACCTACTAGAGGGACAAGAAAAAGATGTACAGGGTTTACACAAATATTGAGTCACTGTGTTATACCTGTGAAACTAATATAATGTCGTATGTTGATTACACTTAAAGAAAGCCTTACAGGGCACCTCACTGCGGGAGAGTTTCAAACGGAAACTAAACACGCAGGAAGGTGCGAGCCCTCCGTGTCTCAGGGAATCCACATCCCAGTGAAACGCGTGCCAGCCCCACAGCGGGCGCAGTGGAGGTGCTGGTGAGGACGGGGGCAGCGACTACCCACTATGAGGCCTGGAGTCACCTCGAGGTGCAGCACGCCCACGCCCAGACTCCCACCCTGGAGAATCGTGGGCACTTGGGCCAGGATGTCCACTTGTGACAGCTTCACGATGGAGACGGTTCAGATCAGCCCTGGGACAGATAAACAAACCAGGGATAGTCAGGGAAGGAAATACCACGCAGCCACGAAAACGGACCACGTGGAGCCACAGGCCACGCCGTGGATGGCTCTCACACCCAAACACGGAACAAAAGAAGTCAGGCCTGATGAACGCACGGACGACACAAGGCTCAAGACGGGCAAGGCCAAGTTCACATGCTTGTCCCCTTGGCCCAGCAACTCCACTCTCAAAACTCTATTTTAAAGACACGCTGGGAGAAGCCCAAAAGACTTGGGTCCAGGGCCATTTGCTGGCACCGTGTGAAAGGGTGGGCAGCCCTGGAAAGTCTCTGGTTTACGTGGTACGGAAAGAGCAAGGCCAGTACAGGGCAGCCCACGGGACACCCCCTGGTGTATAACAAACCCCCGTGAGGTGGGGTCCACTTCTCACCCTTTGCCCCCGGGCAAGCCTGAGACTGGGCTAGAGGATGCCGGGCGATTTCCAAAGCTAGGTCACCAAAGCCCACCCTTCGGGGACATTTGCCTTGGAGTGGAGCCACCACGCCTCCAAGAGTCCAACCAGACACAGGGGAAGGCAAGGGAGGGCGGGGCCTCTGGCCACAGCCCCTGCGGGCACTTGGGACACAGCCGCCCAGCGGCCTTGGGCGGAGCAGAGATGCCCAGTCTCCGCCCTGGTCCATCCACGTGGCACACTCTCCAGCCACGGCCCCCAGGCAACAGGAGACCCGCGTTGTGACTGCAGCACTGCACAATCCACGCACAGGTTGTGAAAGGAAGCGCAAGCAGGTTGAAGCGAAAATCGACCGTCTCCTGGGGGGTGCGGGTCAGGAAGACCTCTCCTAACACGTCCTGTTCTATGGTTGCCTCTGGATTCCTTTATGCTTTCTACCAACAAAGAACAAAATTAAGGCAAAAAAAGGAAAATGCAATCCTGAAAATTGAAAACAAGCTAAAACAAAAGAACCTAATTATGTATCAAGTTGGTGACAGGACCCCAGGGAGAAAAGCACTATTTCAAGTAACTTGAGAACAGTGTTTTGACTGTTTATCCTCCGTGGAAAACACCCGAAGGAAGTTATCCTTGGAGGGGGCTGTGCGAGGGAGACCAGCCAGACCCTTCAGAAATAGAGGAGGGAAGGGGGGACACAGAAAGAGAGGGAGAGAGAGGGTAAGCTGGACTTTGCGGGGTGAGCATTGATGCCCCAGGAAAGCGGCAGCCCAGGCGAGCCTTCCTTGCAGGGACCACGATGCTGGCGCCCTGCCCGCTCACAGAGCTTTGCGTGTGCTTCCAGGCCCTGGCACAGGGCTGCCCTGTTTGCAGCCCCCGTAGCTCTGGGCAGTACCCTCTCACCTCCCTGTGCCTCTCCCTCACCCAGTGCGGCACTCCAAGGGCTCTTTCAGAGCCTGTGCAGGCCCAGTCCCCAGAGGCGCCTCTCTGCAGCTCTGATCCTGAGAAGCGAAAGGAGGGGCTCTGCTCGGCCGCAGCCCGAGTCACTCCTGCCAGGCTGGCGGCTTTCACATGTTTTACTGTGAAACCAGGAGCCTCAGGAATGAGGCTCTCATGCAGGTTCTCAGGGAAAGTGAGGAAGCGGGTGGAAGTGGGGGGCGAGATCAGGAAACAGCGGAGAAAGAATCTTCTCTCAAGGAAGGTAAACAAACCCAGGACCTGCGAGCTCAGGGCGCCAGCAGTCGCACCCCTGCCCTGGACCGAGGGCATCTCACCAGTGATGCTACGCCAGTCCCATTGTCCACAAACGCTCACTGGCACTCAGAGACGGGGGATGAGTTCTCCAGAACCTTCCACTGGGTGAGAAGGGGACACACGTGGGCACACGAGATTCCCATGGACGAAGCCACATGCCTGCCTGTCCTGGGGCAGCTCTCGGCACCGGCCGCAGTAGGAAATCAGGAGCCCCTTGCTGGTCTGGGTCGCTCTCCCCGGTGCTGAGTGGCCCTCTGGCTGGCACTTCACCAGCCACATGGCACCCGGTCTCCTCTGAACATTCGTGTCACACTCCAGGTCTCCCGGTCCCGAGGTCTCCCAGCTGCCGACTTATCTCTCCTGGCACCAGACCGCCGTCCCCTCTCCTGAGATGCTGCGCCCTCACAAGGCTGGAAAGTTTATCCCCAAATCAAGCCAATATCCCCAGGAAGCGAGGGCTTTGTTTCCCTTAAAAAAACTAAGTCTGCGCTCTATACTTGGCTTTAGAGCCTCATGTTCTGACCTAGCCATCTAGGGCACCATGTTGCTTTTCTCACTCTGTTTAGTTTTTGTTTTGCTCTGTTTTACTTGATGTTTTAATTACCAAAGCAGTGTATGCTCATTGTAGCAAGTCAAACAGGATAATGAAAAAGTTAGCCATCTCCGTGCCAGCCTTCAGACACATCTCTTTCAGGTATGATGTTAAAATGGGTTATTATCGCTGTACATTTCTCTACATGTGTACAAACAAGAACACAATTGAAATTATACATATGAGTGGGTTCTTTTTCTGTCTTGTTGTTATTTTAAAACAAACCAGAACCCGTGCTGCACCCATTGCTCAGAACATTTTTTTTTCTCTAATACACTTCTCGGGCTGCTTCTGAATCCTGCCTTTTGCTGAAAGTAAATATATTAGGAGGACCTTTTGAAAGTGACTGTACATCAAAATGATGAAAACAGGCAATTTCATGTGGCTTAACCTAGGATCTGGAGGACAGACTCTGTCAGCCCTGTTCTAATGCTTTACAGGAGTGAAATGGTTATTTCAAGGGCTACTTACCTACTGAAACAGACATTGTCGAGCACTCATCAATACCGAGGCTGCAACGGACACAGAGCTTTATCTGGGGTCTTGAGGATTGCGATTCGGGAGACACAGACTCAGGTGAAACCGGAAGAGTGTTTCAGGGAAGAGAAAGAGTCAGGGGGTCGCAAAGACAAAAGCCACAAGGTTGTTCACGTTGCCTGGTGAGAATTGTGATTGACTCTGGCCGGAAATATTTGTCCTTAAGGAACCACGAATTGTTCTAGGGTAGGGGGTCCCATAAGTACCCTGAGTTTCTGGCAGATGTCCTGGATGCCTTCGTTAGGACAATAAGTGGTCAAAGGTCAGATTCCGCCCAGGCTGAGATGTGCCTGAGTCCCCGTCCTCAGTGGCCTCTGGACTCCATTTGAGAGACTTTGAGCTACCCCAACTCCATTTCCATTTTCCTTCCATAGCCTGGACCACCTATTCTGCATCCAAGGGTGCACGGACCATCTTCTATGCTACATCCAAGGGTGCATGGACCATTTACTCTACATCCAAGGGCACACGGACCATCTATTTCACATCCAAGGACGCATGGACCATTTTCTATTCAACATTTGCCGAGGATAGATAGGGCGTTTCCACAGGGATACAATTAACACCCTTAAACGTTTATCATCCTATGCTAGTGCTAGTATTTATGTGTGATAAATTCCCCAAAATGTGATTGCTGGGAAAACACACTCACTTCTAATTTAGTCGACTTGGCCAGATACCTTCTCAAGAAGTTGTTTCAGTTCTCGCTTTCCCTAGAAACCTGCAGGAGAACTGGCTTCCCCACATCACCGCCTCAGCACCAGTGTGCGGTTCTTAAACGTGCGCAGCTCCAAAGGGGAGAAAATGGTCCTTTGAGACTGAGCTGCATTTCCCCAACCCTGGTGAGACTCTGCGTCTTTTAAATATTTGCTGATCTGCCCACTTTCTTTGGTGAGTGGCTAGCTCCTACTCTCTGCTATTTTCCCATTGGGTCTCTTGTCTTTCTGCAAATAAAAAATGAGATAATTTTGTGTAGTAAGGAGATTAACTCTCTGTCATACAACGAACAAACATTTTTCTCAGTCTTATCACTTTTGGTATTTCTATTGATATAACGTGTCCTTGCTGTATAAAAGTACACAACTTCATACAGTAAAATGTACCTAATATTTCTTTAAGGTTTTGGATTTCCTGTTTTGATTAAGAAAAGGTCTTCCAACTTCTAGGTTATAAAAATATTATGTTAAAAGTTCCTTCTGAGGACTCTGTTGCTTTATGTCACTGTTGAATCTTCAAGCCGTTGAGTCTTACTTCGTGAAAAGTGATGGGGAGTGACCATGAGTGCCCAGCTGGTACTTCAGCCCCACGTGCACCTGCAGTGGCCAGTGACCTCAGCCTCGGGTCTCAGTGCACGGTGGCCTCCTCAGACATCTGAATTCCCAGCTCCCTTAACCCTCGTTTACTCTTGATCCAAATTAAACCAGAAGACTGCGTATGTGCATACGGCCCTTACCACCCCCAATTCCTTCAACTGCTGGAAAGTATACTTAGAAAATAACAAATTCTTAACAGCGCAGGAAAACAGAGTGGCCTGTCCTGTCCAGGAGATGCAACACATTTCTGGAAACTGTGGAAGAGATGGTATCAGGTTGAACCAAAGAGAGGAACTTGCAGCCCCCAAGCTAGCAAGAGAGCCCACGGAAGGTTGGAGCCAGTCAGGGGTGAGGACACCCTGGGACATCCCCACGGAAGGGCCAGAGAAGGGGCGCTGCTGACAGCTGCAGAAGTATACCCTCTTCCCCTGGGGCTGCCGATCGAAGGAGAGGGAGCTCGGGGAGCAGGAAAGCCCCATGGACCATTCAGACCTTCACCGGAGACTCGAGACCAAATAAATACGACAGTGCAAGAAGGCAGGGTTCCCGGGAGCCAGGGGAACGGGGACCCCTTGTAGAGTGTACTCCTGTTTCCCCAGGACCGACCCTCAGCTGCCCCTGGGACACAGCCTGCAAGCGTCCTGCTCAGGCCAGAGCCTGCAGTGTTGGAGAAACAGAACCTCATGGGGACTCACTCCTCCCCACAGCGCAAACCCGGCACCGTCTCCAGATTATCGGTAAAACTGATGCTGAAATTCAGCCTCTGCCCACTGGTGCCAGATTAAATCTTGGAAACAGAGTTTTGGGTGAAGTAGAAAGAAATAGCTTTGCCAGGCAAAGGGGGGCCGCAGCAGACAAACGCCCTCAAAACTGTTCCCCGCTGGAGGCGGTAGTGAGGAGTTTTATAGGATTGGTTCAGGAAGCAGGACGTGGTCAGCTCGTGGGCATTTTTCTGATTGGCTGGTGGTGAGGTAATTGGGAGCCGGCGTCATCAGCCTCTGGTTCCATCCGGTCTGGGGTGCACGTGCCTGTGGGCAAAAGTATCCTCCCGGAAGGTGTCTGCTTCCTGCAGAAACAGCTTAAGAAGGTGTGACAGGCCTTTATCTGCATCCTTCAGGGAACTGGGAGCTCGTGATTCTGTGATGATGCGACAGAATTATAATCTAAATTGTTACCGGTTCCCCAGCCCAACAGCTACTCTTTGTTTCTATTGATACGTCTTCACTTTCCCCATCATCTACCCTCGAGTCAGCCTTTTACTTCAAAAGACAAGGACGCAGGGGCTTGTACACAGTTTCAAAACCAGCAGCACAGGGGCCTCTAGGACACACAGAGTCCAGGGGCCTAAATATTATTAGAAATATTTAAATTAGTGTCTAAGTGCTATCAGAGAGTCTAACACATTCATAAAATTAAAAAAATAAAAGGCCTCACCAAAAAGAATCAGAGAAAGATAAAAACCTATCAGAAATGCGAAGTATGATTCCCTCCATCCCAACACAACATGCAAGAACGAGGCTCATCCATGGTGCGAATGTGGCTTGAGATCAAATCAGTGGACTGAGCCCATCAACGAGTCCCGCAGGGCACAAACACGGACACTCGGCCCAAGGGGTCTGGCGCTTCTCTGGGATTTCCAGGAGAGAAAAGTGGAGAGAATAATCAGATACATCATGAAAGTTCTGAGAGTTGAAGAGATACATACCGTAAGCTTTGACTCAACGCGGACTAGAGGTTAGGATGGGAAAAGCAGCCTGAGACCATCTTCACACTCTGGGCCTGTATCCCACCTAAAGTTCGGAGAACGAAAGTCAAAGTCCCAGTACCTTCCAGGGAGGATGAACAGCCTACCTAAGAAGGAGGAAAGACAAACGTGCCTCAGACTTCTTGTCAGCCACACTGTACCCCAGACAAATAGTGAGCCTTGGGCAGGGGCAGGTCCAGCATCCATCACGATGAAATCCGGCTCCTCCTACACTTGACTGTTTCATTCCTGGGTAAGTTTCTTAGAAACACACTGGCTCATGGGCACAGAAGGACGTGCATTGTTTACGTATGAGTGAAAAACTAGAACACGAATACCCATGAGTAGGGAAAGGTAAATAAATCTTGCTGAATCCTTATGAGACAGCATCCCGTGTCCATTTAAAGGAAGAAATAGCGCTGCGTGTACAGGTGTGGAGAGGTTGTCAAGACAGCAAGTGTGTGATTACGGAACAGTAAGCTCCCATCTGTACTTGAAAGTATTTTGACACACATACAGGCATGTATTCATACATACACACATATGCACACGTGCACACATATACACACACAGACACAAAGGATCAGGAGAACAAGCACAGACCTATGACCAGAGACGACTTCTGAGGCCTCCAGTCACCTGCTGGGGTGGGGAGATGTGCTCTCACTTTCTATTTAATGAACTTCTACATCATTTAAATTTTGTGCTATGAAAAGAAAACCTAGGGGCTTCCCTGGTGGCGCAGTGGTTGAGAATCTGCCTGCTAATGCAGGGGACACGGGTTCGAGCCCTGGTCTGGGAGGATCCCACATGCCGCGGAGCAGCTAAGCCCGCGAGCCACAACTACTGAGCCTGTGCTCCGCAACCAGAGAGGCCACGACAGTGAGAGGCCCGCTCACTGCGATGAAGAGTGGCCCCTGCTTGCCGCAACTGGAGAAAGCCCTCGCACAGAAACGAAGACCCAACACAGCAAAAATAAATAAATTAATTAAAAAAAGAAAACCTAGTAATAATTGTAAAACCCTCTAATAAACTCTTGCCTGTACTCTGATCAGGCCTCTGATACCCAGTCTATCCTAGAGGTAGCGTTTATTTTGAGAAGTGCAAAGTCTTATTGAAAAGTATTAAAAATTACTATCAAGTTCAAATCCAGAAATGACTGTCACGTGGGCAGTAAACTCCACATTGTTCGAAGTCTTGAGTGTCCTTTTCTTCCAAACACATTTTTTATTCCGAATATGAACAGAGCACTAATTCTTTACAAAACGTTGTGTTTTTTTAAAGTTAAAAAAGTCCCTTCTTGTATAGGGTTTGGCAACAGAACAAAATGAAATCCCTTCCAAATTAAATGTTTTACTGTGTCCACTTCCCTAATGAGAAGCTGGCAGAACCCATGGGACTGAAGTGTGGGGGGAGGAAAACCACATATGCGGTTTACGTTACAGGAGAGGAATCCAACCCGACGCATTTTCAAGTTTATGAAACACTGACCCGTGGATGTGACGCTAACCCCATGGGGATTTCACAGCCCATGGTACTCTGCTGGCCGAAAACCCGGCGACGTGGATGACCCAGCCAAGGTGGTCTGGGGAAAGTACCAGCGAGTAGTGAAAGTAAATTACATAGTGCAGAAACGTGTAGATTTAAAAGGGAGAATTGAAAATAAGTATTCCCAACTGGTGGACGTGACAGTGGGCTGACCAGCAGGGCGGTGCCCGCAGGGACGGCGTCTGGAGGAGGCCGAGGCAGCCCGCTGGGGTGCCCAGTGTCCGGAGAAAGGCCTGCTCTGTCGCTCCTGTTCTGTCTGTCTGCAGCAGAGGCTCAAGGGAGACCCCCGGGCCCCCCTCCTTGGGTGCACGTTAGGGTCACGTGAAGTCATTTTCAAGCTTCTGGTGGCTGTTCAGTCCTCTTACTAAGTCGGGGAAATCTGGCCTTTTCCCGCGGGGCCCAGCCCCACTCCTACAACTGAGATTTGGGGAGGAAAAGGCCCCGTCCAGCCTCGGCCGGCCCTGGGGGCGGGGGAGGGGCTCATGTCACCGGCTGGTCAGTCCAGGCTCTCCAGGCAGCAGGGCCGTCTGGGTGCCCTCAGCCCCCTGCCCTCCGAGGCCTCGTCTGAGGAGCCCTCAGGGCACAGATGACACTGAGTTCCCGCGGCTCCAGGGACACCCTCCTCGTCCCCTCTACAATTGCAGGGACTACAAGTGCAGTGGCCTCCCCCAGGCCCAAGACTCCCTGGGCGCACGCGCTCGGACCCCCGGCCAGCCATCCAGGCGCACTTGAATGCCAGGTCCTGCGGCTCCAGGCGTGTCCATGCGCCCAGCGTCACACCCCCTGGGCACCTGTGGAAGCAGCATTTGCTCTGGCGCTGTCTCGTCCCCGCTCGCTCCGGAACCTGGCTGGCCCGCTCCTGGGGGTGAAGGCATCACGGAGTTCCTGCCTCCTTGGGGCTGGGCTGGTGGCCAAGGGCAAGATCCAGCTCGGTCTTGGCTGTGGACACCGTTGGAGCGACCCAGGCTGGACACGTCACACTCCCGGGCCATTAGGGGAGGCCCACGTCCCCCCAGAGCTGTGTGAGAGTGAAGAAAGGAAGGCGCCCTCCCATGGGACCCACTTCTCCAGGTGCAGGTCATACGTCGCTGGTGGAGAGGAAGCCATGCGTGTCCACGGTGGGCAGTGTCCGTGTACTGCATGGGCGCCACCACCCAGAGCCACGCTTGTTCTCACTCAGAGGAAATATGCTATAAATTTGCCATTACAGCAAAATCAACGTCTATTTATTAAGAATGTCACAGAGCCAAGTATTTGTGTTCATGTCACCGCTGTGTATGTTCGTTTTAGACCAAACAACACTCGCACTTTGCTGCAGAAAGAGCATATGCTGGTTTGAAATGAAACCAAGTAGCTGGAAAGTTGAACGTTCCTGGGCGGTGATGAACACAGAGCTCAGCAGAGTCTCCACGGGAGGGAGTGGAGAAGCAGCACACCTGCCCCCTCGGGTTTCCGGACGGGAAGAGCGAGTCCCTGTCTGCAGACACAGGGGTGCTGGGGAGCGCTGGGTGACGGCTCTGCCCTGTCACCCCCGCACCGGCTCACCCTGCTGCCACCACGACCGCCGTGACCGCCGCCAGGTCCGCCCGGGCCGGGACAGAGCCTGCAGGTCAGTTCCGCAGGGGTGCACGCGGCCGACCAAGGAGCTGGGTCCTGGGGAGGCTGCTCCCCTGCGGTCCCGGGGGGCCGGCCTTTTCCTGCAAAGCACCGCCTTAGACCCACCATGTGAGCTTGATCTTTTAGAGGAAGCTGATGGGCGAAGGAGGAAGTACCAGGAACGGGAAGGGACGTGTGTTTGGCTGGGCTGCGTCCCCCAGGCAGTATCAGCAGAGCTTTGCCCTTTTGCTGGAGGACGCGCTCTTCGGCACCCACTGATGTCACAGTCTCGGTTCTGTATGTGACGTGTGGGATTCCTTGTGGGGCAAACATGCTGGCATTCTCCCCCGAGCTGCCCACGCCGCTGCCCGAGTGGGCTCTTCGGTCACCCACGACCCCTGCCCCCAGCCTGTTAGGCCCTGACGTCTCCCCTCTTGGAGCCCCTCCTTCTCTAGGACATTGCTGAATTCTTCTTCATATCAATCCAAATTTTGTCCCCGGATCACAAGTGCAGCTAAGACGGTTGGCTGCTCATTTTGAGCCAGGCCCAGGGCTGGTTAGTCGGCATGAACCTCTTCTTTAGTCCTCGAAGGAGGCTCCCCGGGGCGCCACCCTCCGGGCACACGGGAGTCTTCAGTCATAACCCACACGCTTTCTTCCCGACAGACACTGCTCCTCAAAGCAGGCCCCGGACTCACTGTCTCAGCCTCGGTCAGGGCCCAACACGTGGTAGAAACACGGTGCCTGCCTGGCTTCCAAGACAAAGGATAAGTGATGAAATGGATGAAAAGCTTTTGTCGTCCCCATAAGTGACTGCCTCTGTCTCTGGCTCTCTTTACAAGGGAGGAGGTTACACAGAGTAAGAGCTGACCCTGCCAGTTGCCACATGCATCCAAGTGTAGGAGAAACCTTTGCTTTGGCTCTGAGCAGGCCCCGGGGGGCAGCTTATGTAGACGCTGCTGGGTCAACGGCCAACGTCTGGGCATCCCATGAGGCCGACGGCTCCACAAGGTGGACCTTAGATCTCATCACTGGGCTCTGCTGGCCTGTTACTTCCACCATCTTTCAATGGTTAGGAAGGCTAAGGTGTTTTGTTGTTTTTAAAGATTTTTTTTTTTTGATGTGGACCATTTTTAAAGTCTTCATTGAACCTGTTACGATATTGCTTCTGTTTTATGTTTTGGCCCTTTGGCCATGAGGCGTGTGGGATCCCAGGTCCCCGACCAGGAATCGAACTCACACCCCCTGCACTGGAAGGCGAAGTCCAAACCACTGGACCAGGGAGGTCCCATGGAAGGCTCAGGTGTTGTAAGCAGCTTTCACTGATTTCAGTGGTATGAAAGGCCCCCAGGGACTAATCAAGCGAGCATCTTGGACACACAGGGATCTGCCCACGCCCCCCACCCCCGCCTAGGCTGGTTCATGGCCCAGTGAGTTAAGACCACTGACCGTCATGTCTCAGGCTTTCTCATCCTCGGTTCTTCATGGCTGCCAAACGGCTACTGGAGCTCCGGATGTGGACCCATCTCCCTTTCATCGGAGCCCATGTAGTGGTTAGTTTCATGTGTTAACTTGGCTGGGCCGTGGTGCCCTTTGTTGGGTCAAACACCTGCCTGGACGTTGCTGTAGTTTTTAGCTGTGATTGACATTGAAACCAGCAGACTTTGAGTAAAGCAGATGACCCTCTATCGTGTGGGTGGGCTTCTCCAATAGGGTAAAGGTCTTAGGAGCAAAAAGAGGTTTCTCCTCAAGCCTGTAACACTGACCTGCTGCTTGAGTTCCTGGCTGGCCAGTTTGCTCTGCAGATTTCAAAGCAGCCCCCATGCATGATCTGCTGAGCCAGCTCCTTGGGACCTCTGTGCGTGTGTGTAAGTGTGAGACCCGATGTATACACCATCGGTTCTGGTTCTCTGGAGAAGTATGGCTAATTCAGCCCTGAGTACACTTGTGTCCTCGCCCAGAGGGTCAAAGCTGTGTCACACAGCCACGCCTAGCTGCTCTGAAGGCCTAGAAATTGGAGGTCTCACCTGTCCTGTATCCAAGGGGAAGGGGAAAGGGAGGGGGCTGGGCGGTCTGCTGTGTCTTTCTCCATGGCCTGCAGTCCAGATGTGGTGGGGTCGCGGGGGACCAGAAAGCCCGAATTGTCCCCACCCCCTCCTATGACGTGTCTGGGATGTTCCTGAGAAATCCAAGGTGACTTCCGGAGAACAGATTGCATGCTTAAAAGTTTTACCCCCCAGCCTCTTTGCTGTAGATTCTTTTCAGAATGCTCACATAACGGGGAGAAAAGCAAGCTTCCCACTATTTATCAGCACCTAAAATTCGATTTCTGTTCAATTATACATGACCTCACAAGGAACGAGGCTGACAGAGTTTTTTTTTTTTTTCGGTGCGCGGGCCTCTCACTGTTGTGGCCTTTCCCTTTGCGGAGCACAAGTTCCGGATGCACAGGCTCAGTGGCCATGGCTCACGGGCCCAGCCGCTCCGCGGCATGTGGGATCTTCCCGGACCGGGGCACGAACCCGTGTCCCCTGCATCGGCAGGCAGACTCTCAACCACTGCGCCACCAGGGAAGCCCGCTGACGGAGTTTTAAATTCCTTTCGCTCACAGCCATTGCTGCCCCTCTACATGGCTGCGTTAGAAGGAAAAACACAGCGATTTTAAGAAAAAGAAGAAACCATTCTTTTTAAAAAATTAAACATTTAAAAACATTTTTTAGAATTTTTATTGGAGTATAGTTGATTTACAATGTTGTGTTAGGGTCTGCTACACAGCAGAGTGAGTCAATTATACATATACATAGATCCAGGAAACCAGTTTTGATTGAACTGGAAACATTCCTAATTAAATCTGTTATGTTTCTAGATGCATCAATAGTGAACTCTTAAAAATTAAATCAGGGCTTCCCTGGTGGCGCAGTGGTTGGGAGTCCGCCTGCCGATGCAGGGGACGCGGGTTCGTGCCCCGGTCCGGGAAGATCCCACATGCCGCGGAGCGGCTGCGCCCGTGAGCCATGGCCGCTGAGCCTGCGCGTCTGGAGCCTGTGCTCCACAACGGGAGAGGCCACAGCAGTGAGAGGCCCGCGTACCGCAAACAAAAGAAAACAAAACAAAATTAAATAAAAGATTCTGCTAAGTAGGCTATGCAAGGTTAAGTTAGTGTAGTATTACCGATGAACAGAAAATCCTAGCACTCTAAACAAGCAGGAGATATGGCCTTTTTCAAAATAAGCTTTATGTTCTACACATAGAAACGGTTACTGAGAATTGTGAAAAATCAGATGGCTGAAAGGGGAGCTTTACTTATTTTTTCTTTGAAGCAGAAAAACAGGTATCTTGGTTTGGCTAAGAGATTATTTTGGTTGGGAATGAGAAAGAGATGAAAAAGTTCTTTATTAAAAAGCAGCAAAACCAACGGAAGTTAAGTCTTGTACAAATAGAAGAGCCGACAGGAAATCTCCACTGGCCGAGGCAGAGACCTCCCCCTGAGTCTTGCTGACTCACTGGGTTGACGCAGAATTAAAGGGCTCATTCTGAGCTACTCGAAGTGTCAGGCCTCGTTTGCAGGAAGGACCTGCACCCAGATGGGGATTTCGGGTGGGACCGGGGTCTGTGAGAGCACTTTTGCAGGTTCTACCTGTGCAGGTGGTAGCTAAGGAGCTGGCCTCTGGCCTGGGGTGTTGGGGTGGCAGCAGCATCTCAGAAGATGTGCTGGGGGCTTCCCGTGCCCACCCAGATGGAAACGGGGCCCTGCAAGGGGACAGGGAGCCCACCCAGCCCCGGAGGATGGGTGCAGGTAAGATGCCTGAGGACGGGGCTGGAGGGATGTGGGGTGGCCACATGCCAGATCAGGGAGCGGTGCCCACTTCTGGATTGAGGGCGTCTGGGCTGAGCCCCGACCCTGCTGTCGGTTGTCCAGGCCCAGCTCAGACACTCAGAGGCTGCCCGGGACTGAAGCTCCCAGAAAGCCCTGTTTGTCCAGGGAGGGGAGGACAGAGCCGGAGGAACCCTGCTTGCCTGCCCAGCACAGAGTCCAGCCAGAGCTCGCGGTCACAGGTGGAGCCAGGCCCGCAAGGATGGAGAGTTGCCGGAAGTGGGACTGGCAGGAAGGGGGCCTGATGGGGCGGCCAGAGGAGAATGAAGCAGCCAGCTCGGTCCCTTCACTGCCCCCAGGCCTCAGTGACGGCCTCTCAGCCAGGGCCCCGCCTTCTATGAGGATGGCCAGGTATTCAGTCAAGGACTCCAGACTCAGTGCCGCCACCACGACCGTGAAGGCTCGTGTCTGGGCAGAGTCCGCATGTGGGCGAGTCGTCCACTAAACAAGCCGTGCCAGGGGCTCGTGTCCACCAGCCAGTGTACGGCTCCACAGCCACGCGTGGGTAAGGGCATCAATGGGACAGTTCAGTCCCAACACAGTCACCGTTCTGACCAGTTCCCGCATCTGTGCTCGCAAGGTCTGGGCGGGGCGGGAAGCAGGCAGACTTGGGATCCCTAGGAGCCCCCTTCGGGGGGATTTTCCCATATGTTTAATTTATTCAAGTTCTATTGTACAGGAAAATATTTGACAGTTATGTATGGACCCATGGACTGAGACACCTCTTGTTTGTTTTGTTTTTCTTTAATTTGGGAGCATTTGATCTGATTTTTCTAACAAGCACTCAGAAAGGTTAGAAATCTGAATTCTCTTGACCCCTGCACCACGGGGTGACGTCCAGCCCCTCCGAGAACAAGAGTGGAAGGAGGAAGACCTCCCTGCTCCGTGGTAGAGCGTGGATACGACGGGTCGTCTGCTCCATCCTGGCGCGCTCAGCAGCCTCTCCTTCCCCCAGGGCTGGACGGGCGTCCGTTCTGTGAACACATCTCCTTTCGCTGTACCTAGTACAACTTCTAGGAGCTGCACAGAGAATATTTGACAGCCACTTTTACGTATTAAGTGAGGAGCACCTTAGTAGTTAGTTACACTTATCGTTTTCTGAAAAAGAAAGAATTCATTTGTGGAAAACAATCACCAGTCCCAAATGCATCTGTTCTATGACAGTGACATTTTCTCTGTCACTTACGGGATTTTTGACCTTGGGCACATTGCTTCATGTGCGCATGGCATGCCTTGAACCGCCAGTTCCTGGGTTGTGGAGTTGGGATCATAATTGCTCCCCCGCAGTGTTTGTGAGGAAGGTGTGCGATGGTGGAGCAGCTGATGTTCCGAACGTCCCGGTTCATGTGCTCTGGCTCGTCAGATCCAGAGGCTGAATCCTGCATTTTCTTACACTGCAGGCGGTGAGGCTTTGCACCATCCACATGGAAGGAGTGGCTGCAGTTGTTACGAGCTGCGACTGGCCCACACTGAACCCACCTGAGACTTGTACGTCTTGGCAGGAGAGCAGGAAAGGTAGCACGGAGGCCTTGCTGCAGCAAGGTGGGCAGGGGCAGGGTTAGAAACCAGCCCTGGGGCACACCCCAGGGCAAGAATCCGGCAGGGCAAGCGGGTGGGGGGCTCCAGGGGCCGAGGCAGAAGCATGGTCCTGAGAAACGCCCCAGCACCGAGGTGGAAGCAGGATGGGCTGCAGGACCAGTGCTGCACGGACATGGTGGACCCCAGCCGCGGCCAGAATTGTGTCTAAAGTGTGAGTCAGAAATGAATGTGCTGTGTGTTGAGCACCGGAAGCTGCCGAGTTTGGGGGTCCCGGGGGCAAGGAGATGGGCAGACCACCTCCTGTGTGCAGCTCACTCGCTGGCAGGTCCGATGGTTTCTGCTTGTTCCCAAAACAAGCACAGGGAGGAAGAGCAGGGGTGACCCGGCCCTTCACTGCCTCAGCCCTGTAACAGCGGCTGTAACAGAACACAGGATGGGGCGGTTAAAACATCCGGTATTTATTTCTCACGGTCCTGGAGGCTGGATGTGCAAGACTGAGGTGCCAGCGGATGGGGTTTCCCATGAGGTCCCCCTTCCTGGCTTGTAGGCGGCCACCTTCCCATCCTCACGTGGACCTTCCCCGGTGTGCACGCCAAGGGGGTGGGGGAGCTTCTGGTGTCTCTTATGAGGCCGCCTATCAGTTGGCCTATGAGTTCAGGGCCCCAACCTTACGATCTCATTTAACCTAGTCACTTCCTTAGTCTCTTCTCCAAATACAGTCTCACTGGAGGTTAGGCTGCAACACATGAATTGGTGGTGGAGGTGATGGCACAAGCCTTCAATCCACAGCATTTACTGAGTTTGCCATGTAAGTGCCATTAGCCACGAGACCTGGACTCCTAACTTCTTTGTCAAATCAGCACTTGCCCTGGGCATCCCCTTCTCAATCCATGTCCCATGTGCCACCTAGGAGGAGTGCTGGAAGCTCTACTCCAGATGTTCCGGGGGCAAGTATTCAACACAGGGAGAGAAACTAGGGAAGGGAAAGGAAGGAAGGGAGGAAAGAAAGAAGGAGGGAGGGAGGGACGGGCGGCTTCTGGTACCTGTATGGTGACGCCTGTCACTGAAATCCCAAATGCCCACATACTCTGAAAGTACAGCCATCAGCAAACAGAACACATAAAACAATCCACAAGAAACCGGAAGACAGAGAGAACATGACATAAATTCATCTCACATGTAATAGTGAAGTAAACCCCTGAAAGCAGCATGGTTGGAAATTGCTCAGAAGGGAGGAGAGGTAGCAGTGTCCCACAGGTGGAAAGGCAATTATAACAGTAACCCGTGGGGAAGTTTGCACCCTGACTGGGTGGACACAAAGAAGTCAAAAAAAAGGTGCCGGAAAAGTCTGCACCTTTGTGGGGCTGCTCCAGGGAGAGGCAGGTGCCTGGGAGGGTGATGTCCCTTAGATTCTTGATGGTGAAAGGAAGGCAGGAAGTAGCTGAAAATAAGGCACTACTGAGCTATGATGCTATCCAAGGATCAGAGCAAAATAGACCCCAACGTTGTCATTTATTAAAGAGACTTCACTTCACTATAGCAAATAAAGGGGCACTCTTGAACTAAGAAATCGAGTAAACCCTCCAGACCTCTACCACATTCTTTATAAGTCATAAGCTAATGCTGGCCCGGGAAAATACATAAATAGTCCTGAACAAAAGCTGTAAGAAGAAACTAGGAAACTGTAAGACTTATAAAATTATGAGAAGAAAACAGAAATTGGGAATTAAAACATTCCAGCAGTAGAAAACTCTACCTCAAAAATTCCTCAAAGCAAATGAAAAGTGTAACACAACAGTCCAGCATAAATGAATGTGATTAAACAAGCAATTGCATACAAGAAAGGACATCACAAATCAGAGGGTCAAAACTCAGAATATAAATGGAGAAGCACAGGGAGGTGTAAAATAACATCTAACAAGCTGTGACAAAGCGAGAGAGTGGCATGGACATATATACACTACCAAACGTAAGGTAGATAGCTAGTGGGAAGCAGCCGCATAGCACAGGGAGATCAGCTCGGTGCTGTGTGACCGCCTGGAGGGGTGGGATAGGGAGGGTGGGAGGGAGACACAAGAGGGAGGGGATATGAGGGTATATGTATATGTATAGCTGATTCACTTTGTTATAAAGCAGAAACTAACACACCATTGTAAAGCAATTATACCCCAATAAAGAGGTTAAAAAAAAGTTTTATGAGTAAGACACTGAAGAAAAAGATAAAAATCATAATAGAAAGAATAAATTATAAGCTGCACAAGGGAAAATATATGCCACCAAAACTATAGTAAGAGAGAAGACAGAAATAAAAAGATTCCCCCCCCTCCAAAAAATTAAAACTAAAATAAAGGAGACAAAAAAGTGAGAAAACAATAGGTATCACAGCACACATGTAATTAGAGTATCTGAAGAGCAAACTAACACAATGGAACAAAACTCATATTTAAATCTATAATTAAAGAAATATAAAGGAATCCAGCTTTACATATTGAAAGATGTTGTCATATACCTGGAAACATGGAGTTGGAACATTAAAATTAAATACAAAATTGGTGGGATGCAGCTGAAGCAGCTCTTACAAGGAAACTTGTGACTTTAACACCAAAATCAGACATAAAGAAAAGAATATCACCAGTTACCTTTGCTTCCCCCTTGCGAAGCTAGTAAAAGAAGAATATTGAGGTCAAGGTAAGTAGGGAAAAAGAAATAATAAAAACAAGCAAGAAAATAAATGAAATATAAAACAAATAAGAGAGAAAATCTGCAAAGCCAGAATCAGTTCTTTGTAAAGGTTAATGGAATTGGTAAGCCTTTAACAAGACAGACGAAAATAAAAGGGAAAGCACAAACCATCAACAGCAGGAATAAGAGGACATCACAACAGACCCAGCAGACACTGGAAGCACAATGGGGGATGTTATGAATAATTTTATACTCGTACATTTGACAACTTAGATAAAGCAGTCACATTCCTTGAAAGATACAAATTACCAAAACAAACTCAAGAAACACTAGAAAATTTACATCTCTCTGTATGTTAAAGACATTGAATTAATAATTAAACAACTCCTTTAAAAGAAAATAAACATTTTTCTTTTATTTTTTTTAATTAAAAAAATTTTTTTTGGACTTCAGTAGTTGTGGCACACAGGCTCAGTAACTGTGGCTCGTGGGCTCAGTAGCCGTGGCTCGCAGGCTCCAGAGTGCAGGCTCAGTAGTTGTGGCACATGGGCCCAGTTGCTCCACGGCATGTGGGATCTTCCTGGACCAGGGCTTGAACACATGTCCCCTGCATTGGCAGGTGGATTCCTAACCACTGCACCACCAGGGAAGTCCCCTAAACAACATTTTTAATAAAGAAAATTCCAGGCTGAAATTACCTCACTGGTGAATTCTAACAAGCATGTAAAGGAGAAATAATATCAACCCTACAAAAACTCTTTCAGAAATTAGAGGAGGAGATATCACTTCCCGAAGTATTTTATGAGGCTACTATAACCAGGATTTCAAAACCAAACAAAGACATAAGAAAGTAAATTTATAGAACAATATCCTTCATGAATATAAATGTAAAAGTCATTAACAAAACATGAGTATAGGGCTTCCCTGGTGGTGCAGTGGTTGAGAGTCCACCTGCTGATGCAGGGGACATGGGTTCATGCACCGGTCCGGGAAGATCACACATGCCATGGAGTGGCTGGGCCCGTGAGCCATGGCCACTGAGCCTGCGTGTCCGGAGCCTGTGCTCTGCAACGGGAGAGGCCACAACAGTGAGAGGCCTGCGTACCACAAAAAAACCCACAAGAAAACCCATAAAAAACAAAAAGAGTATATGAACTTCAGTAATATGTAACAAGAATAATATACCAAGATCTAGCTGCATGTATCCTGGGAATGCAAAACTAGTTTAATGTGAGAAAATCAATCAATACAATTCACCATATTAAGAGATCAAGGGAGAACAATTATATAGCTATTCCAATAGATGCAAATAAATCATCTGACAAAATGCAACACATATTTTTTTTTTCGGTGCGCGGGCCTCTCACTGTTGTGGCCTCTCCCGTTGTGGAGCACAGGCTCCAGACACGCAGGTTCAGCAGCCATGGCTCACAGGCCCAGTTGCTCTGTGGCATGTGGGATCTTCCCGGACCAGGGCACAAACATGTGTCCCCTGCATCAGCAGGCAGACTCTCAGCCACTGCGCCACCAGGGAAGCCCGCAACACATTTTTATAATTTTTAAAACTCTTAGCAAATGAGAAAAGCAGATTTCTCAATGTGATAAAGAGCTCTCACAACTTCTAATAAATATTGTTTCAGTACAAGAGGTCTTAGCCAGTGCAATAAGACAAGAACAAGAAAAAAGAAGTCAGATTCAAAATAAAGAAGTAAAAGCGCTGAGTGAAAGAAGATGAATACCAACTAGTTTGTACTAAATTATTCCATTTATATGTAATTGTTGAACAGGCAAGACTAAGTTGTGCTGATAAAACCAGCCCCTTGGGTCCTGGGGGAGTAGTGGGGTGGAGCTGATAGACAGTTCGCTCAAGACTTGAGCACTTCACTGTGTGGAAATCAGTCCCCATTTCCAGAAAGTCCACATCTGTTTTCTCAGAAGGGTGGGATAATAATAAATTTTATTTTTTTAACCCTGTCTGTGCTCTGTGAGTTTTCTGAAATGACTATGAATTGTGTTTATAATTCAAAATATCAAATGATCCAATGTAATCCAAAAAGTACAAATATGATCTGAAATGATCTCAAGTTACAAATTCTTAGCAAAGAGCAATTTATGGTGACATGTCTTCAGAGCTATTAGAGAGCTCTTTCTAGAAGAGTAAGGTCCTTAGAATGAACTCAGGTAAGGGAGTGAGAGGTGGGAAGAGCCGGGGCCCTGACGGCCATCGCGTTACTAAGAAGTTGGACCTAAATCCTGAGCGTGCAGGAAGGTGCTGGTCAGTGCCACCTCCTCAAATCAGACCTCGGAGGCAAGGACCGCAGGGCTGGCATCTTACTCAGCCAGTGTCTCCCACCTTTTCAAAGGTCACGTTATCTCCTTTCTTCTATGGTTTAGGGTCCTCTGGGGGCCTTTCTACTGCCCCAGGGTCTCCTCCTGCCCTCCAACCAGAAATATGGCACCTGTGGGGTAACCACAGGCTGCAGTGACCTCAGGCTGCCCTGAAGACAAACCTCTGTCCACTGCTATCTGTCCCAAGCCAGCCGTATGCCCCGGAGAGGGCAGGATGTGTGTGTACATATACACGTGTGTGCATGTATGTGCACATGGTGTATGCAGGAGTGGGTGCATGCATGTGTGTGCACGTGTGGTGTGTGTGCTTGTGTATATGGTACCTGGCATGTGCGTGTGTACATAAGTGTAGGTGTGTGCACGTGTGAATGCGTGTGGACGCATACATCCATGTATGTGAGCATCCATGTGCACACCTGTGCGTGTCGTCTGGGTGCCTTTTCCCAGCTCATCCCTTGTCCCCGGTGACCAGCAGTGGGGGTCTGTGGTGAGGACGTTGTTTCCGTCCTCTAAGCCCTGGGGGCCCGGTTTCCCCAGATACCCAGACAAATCAAGCCGGCTTGGCTGGGGGTGACCAATTCCCCGAGTTGACTTGTTTCTCCTGAAAGAAAGCTTCTGTTTGGTTCTGATGAGTGGCTTTTCCTAAAGAGAAACAGTAATCGCGCCAGGACCATAAGCAGGTTCTGTAAACTTGTAACCGCAGGTGTCAAACACTGTGCGGCATTTTCCCTGGAAGACAGAAGCCCTGGGAAATAACACGGAGCGGGCGCCAAAGCGGCGTTTCCTTGACAGAAGTTAATTCTAAACTAACTATTCCCGGAAAGAAAAGCGGGGAAACATTTGTACGTGTCTATCATTTGTCCTTGGAGGGCACAGAACAAATATGTGTTTTTAACGTGTGACACCAGCGTTATTCCGGGTGGCCTCGGGCTATATGCTGTTTTCCAGGTAACAGAATTGGAGGCGAAGAAAACAACTCTGCATTAAGAGGAACACACAGCACAGGCTAATCACAACCACACGGAATCAGATGCTGCACAGAGGACGGGGCCTGGGTGCTCGGGGGCCCGAGGGAGAGGCCAGAAGCAGCCTGAACCGGCGGGTGACCCCCGATGGCGCACCCTCAGATCCCGAGAAGCAAACAGCATGAGTGGAGCGGGGGCCGCCCTAGGGCCGGGGAACCTGAAGCTGTCCCCTCCTGCAGATCTGGTGAAAGCTACAAACACCCCCCGGAAAGTGAGCAGACGTGGCAAACACTGCACTTCAAGTTAGGGGCGACAGGGCCCGGCTCTGGGCTCTGCAGCATCTGCCCAGGGGCCCTGCGGGCACCCTCTCCCGGCTCCTGCCCCATCTCCGCCAGCTCCTCTTCCCAAGGCCCAGAGGCGCCTCACCTGTGTGTGGGCCCCGCCCGACCCTGGGTGTCTCCTCTGCAAACCAGCCTTTGGAAGTGTCCACGTGGCGGTTCTGGCTTCGAGCCACGCCCATACCTGCACTTTAGGGAAGAAGCTGGGGCAGCCCCCGGGGCGGCAGCTGGGTGGGGGTGTGGAGCTGTTGCCCCAGCGAGCACCTGGAGGTCCCTCTCCTTCCCTGAGGACCACGTCTCCACTCGCCTGCCCTGGGGCCGAGATCCAGCCCTTAAGTCCAGAGTCCCTCCATGGTCATTGCTGGGGGGTCTGCGGTGGCCTTCCTCCCCGGCCCCCAGCCCAGTCTGGGAGGGGACGGTGACCAGGGCCCAGCTCACGGTGCACAGACGGGCACCGAGGACCCCGTCACGGGGGAGCCCCCACTGCATACACCAGGCCCAGGGGGGCTTCGGGGGCTGGGGTCCGGGGCCAGGTCCCCCTCCCTGCCCTCTGCCTCCTGAGTGCAGGCCCTGCCGCTTCCCTGGACCCTCCGCGGTGGGGCTGGTGGTTCGGGCTGAACTTGCCTGGAGTGTGAGTCACAAGGAGTCGGGAGGTGCAGCTCGGGGATTTCCCGTCGGAACGTTCTAGCCCTCAGCAGCCCCCTTCCTCCCCAGGCCTTTCATCTGACCCCTATCCCACCACCACCAAGTGTCCCTGGATGTCCCCCACGCACGTGGCCGCACTGGTGCCCACAGGGATGTGTCTCCTCCCTCCCTGCCCCTCTCCCTCTCCCTCTTTCTCTCTCACACACACACTCTTGCACATTTATTTACATGCATGCGCTCATGCAGCATGACAATGGGTCCAGCCAGGAGGGGGTTCTGTGGCCCCTTCCCCTTCTAGGCTGCAGCCTGACCATCACTCATCTTCCTGGCCTGGAGGGGACGGGACGGGTGCTCTGCCCTCATTCCCAGGAGAACCACACCCAACTCTGTCCAAATGGGGCGTTGGACCCTTGTCTCAGGAATGCGCCCAGGGAACACCACAGGCAGCGCAACTAGGGCCCAGCATTGACAGTGATCCCTTGGACAAGGCTGCAGGATCCTCAGTGCTGTATCCTGGCCGCTCACCTCCCCTCAGCACCCCAAAATCTGCATCCCTGGGCAAAGTGGCTTCCCTCTGCTTTGCAATTCAGATTGGCAACACACACATACACACATGTACATGCATGCATATACCACACGCACACACACGTGCTCATACCACATGCATGCAAGCACCACACACATATCACACACCCACATGTGTTCACACACCACACACACATGTGCAGACCCCACACAGGACATGCAGACGGCATGCCTATGCACTCACCCCACCCACACACGCAAACACACCACACACGGGAACACCACACATGTCGAGTACACACGCGCCACCCTTCTAAAGGAGACCCAGTGGGTCCCTCATCAAAGGTTGGCCCTGCCCTGTGGGGTGACCGTGTCCCCAGAAGTCCCTGTGGGGTGGTCCTGAGCGTGCATCTGACCCTGGGCTCTGCACCTGGCGCTCCTAACGGTCCCTGGGAGAAGCCGCCATGCCCATCCCCAGCTCGGCTTGTGAGGTCACGCTTCACGACAAGGTTTTGCCAGCAGGGTCATCCCTCGCTTTGCAGGCCACGAGGACCAGAGTCACTTCGTGTCAGCCCTTGTCCACTGCTGGAAAGGGTGGGGTTAGCAAGGCCACATTCCTTATTAACAAGGGGGCTCTGGGGCCTTTCAGCGCCTTCTCTGAGCCTGGAAGCTTGGAGTGTGGCCCAGGGCGCTTGCCCCCAAGCCGGCTCCCACCTATAAATAACAGCGGTGGCAGGTCCCCTGTCAGCACCGCTGATGGACGGTCCCTTACCCGCCATTACGGCCTGTGACTGTGGGAAAATTAATTTAAGTGGTAGTTAATTTCTAATGAATTCCACTGAAGCGGTTAATATGTTCCCTCCATGTTATGGTAACCTTCATGGATCATTGCATTATGTAAATAAATTCTACTTTACACTGGTTTATTAGAAAAGGGAGTGAGACTGGGGAGTCTGGCTAAATCTTGTCTGCAAATACACACGATGAACCTTCCACAAGAAATTTAAAAGGGGAGGAAATAAAAACCCATCAGGAGTTTTCTCGGGTGCTGTACGCCCCCCGATGACTAAATTACCCACCTCCACGCTCTGGGTGAATATCTCCAAATCTGCTTTGTTACTGTCTTCCAAGGAGGAAGAGGAGAATTTTTGCCTTAAATCCCGTGTGGATTCCTTAACAAACCTGAAAGAATGCCCTCTCTGAAACCTCTGCCTGAGGCCCAGGCCGGCCCGGAGCAAGCCTGGACAGAGGGAGGAAAAAGCTTGGCAGGCAAGTGGTCCCACCTCTCCGTGTGCACAGGGGGCATGTGCAGAGCAGGGCTTAGGGGCTTCCGCACCCCCGAGTGAATGAAGATGGATCCACTGGCTGACCTTCCAGCAGCCGGTCTGTGTGCCGAGGTGGCAAGAGGCTCGGAGCAGAATCGGATGGGAAGCGGCCTGCAAGCAGCACCCAGGGGCTGCTTATGGAGTTTATGTGGATGACCCAGGGTCACCTGTCTGTGCTTCTAGCTCAGGCAGCTCTAACAACACCCCAGATGGGTGGCTTAAACAGCAGGTGTTTATTTCTCACAGTCCTGGAGGCTGGCCGTCTGAGACCAAGGTGCCAGTGGACTCAGTCTCTGGAGGGAGCTCTTCCCAGACTCGCAGAGGCCGCCCTCCCACTGCGTCCTCACATGGCAGAGAGCGAGCTCTCTGGGTCTCTGCAGATCAGGGCACTAATCACATGGAACCAGGGCCCCACCCTTATCACCTCATCTAAACCTAATCACCCAGAGCCCCACCTCCAATGCAGCCACACTAGGGCCAGGGCTTCCAGGTGGGCTTTGGGGGCCACAGGTATTTGGTCCGGCAGTGTTGTGCCTACAGCGACGATGTCCACGCTCTTCGCTCTCACGTGGTTCACGCCTCTGGGGCTGTTTCCTCAGCTCATTGGGGTCTCCCCTGCAGTGGCTGTCAGTGCAGTTGTGGCAGGGTCACCTCAAAGCCTCTTCATCTCACACAGACTCCTGGCTGGAGAGATCGACACCTGGGCTCCTCGGCTATCTCCCCCTAAATGGCCTGTCCACCTGGTGGCCCTGGGGTCGCTGAACTTCCTGCATGGCCACCGAAGGCTCCCAGGGCAAGTGCCCAAGAGAAGCCTGCCAAAGCCGGGTCGCCCTCTGCGAGCTCGGAAGACGCTCTGGCCAAAAGCACACGTGGCTGCACCCTGACCTTGGGCCTCCCGGATGTGGAGAAATAAATGTGTTCACAAGCCACCCCCCCGTGGTTCTCTGTTACAGCAGCTCGAATGGACTAGACAGGGCTCTCCAGAGACACAGAACAAACAGCACATGCTTTAAGGAACTGGCCCTTGAGACTTGGGGGCTGGCTCGTGGGAACCTGAGGGAATATGTGATGTCACCGCTGAGTCTGACACCTGCAGTCTGGGGACTCAGGCAGGGCGTCAGTGTCCCAGGCTTGGGCTGAATTCCTCCTTCTCAGCGGAAGCTGTCTTTGCTCCTAAGGCCTTCCCCCGACTGGGTGAGGCACGCCCACATCAAGAGGGGGACCCACGGAACCCAGAGGCCGTGGTTTATGCGCTCATCACGTCCGCAGGGACCTGCGCTTCCGCATCTGGACGAGTGTCTGCCCCACAGCTGGGCTCCTTGCCCGGCCGCCCCGATGTGCCGACTGTCTTAGCGCCGCTGTGCTGGGCCGTTAGGCCGTCACCATGGGCACCGGCTGCTGCTGCAGAGCCGGCGGAGGGTCTCCCCAGAGAGCGGCCTGGTCACGACCCCGGACTCAGAAACCCTCCTAGTCCCCCAGAGGCTACAGAATCTAAGTGGGGCCCCTGCCACAAAGCTCCTTGGAGCCCTGGGCCCCTGCCCAGCTACCCGCACCCAGCGTCCCTCTTGCGGGGGCCGCAGGGTAAGCCCTAGCTTCTCCCAGACACCAGGCACCTGTCCCCTCTTCACCTCAGCACAGGCTGCTCTGTGTGGCACCTCGGTCACCGAGGACCATTTCGGGAACGTGCGGGACAAACGTCTCCCCATCCACACGACCAGACCACCCTTCCCCCCATGAACACGCTCTGGCTCATGTCACGCTGAGATGGCAGGCTTCCCTCTCTCACTGCCCCGTCGAAAGCCCCCTGAAGCCCCAGACCAGAAACTGCTCCCACTTTTTCTGCTCTGCGCTGACCTCGACAGCATCCCACCCCCAGGGTGACGCTACCAGCATCCAGGCTGCAGCCTGACACACGGGGATGCCCCAGGCAGGTGTCTGGACACCCCGCTGACAGGTGCCCTGCATCCACGACAGCCACGTGGCTCGCTTCCAACTGCTCCACGTTCTCTGCCAGCCCACAGAGTTTATTCCCACGTGGGAACACAGCAAAGACTTCGGCCTCTGCCGTGACTCAAGATGTGGGCTTAGGGCATTGACGGGAACGCCTTTCCCACGGCCGGGCAGCTGGAAGCTCTTCCCTTTCACAGAGACGACCCCGAGAGCCAGCAGCCCAGCCTGCTGTCCCCCGAGGCCCCCTGCCCTCCTGGGCCTCCCCACTGGCCACACGCCAGCCACGAGTGTCCCACATTCTCTCCGCAGGTAGGTCTGTGGGTGGGGTGGGAGGGCCAGGCCCAGGCCCAGGCAGTGCGCCCCTCAGCTGTCTGGGCACCTCCACGTGGCCCTGCTTCCCGGGCTCCGCGGCCCGGCGTCAGGCTCCCATGCAGGTGACTGACTGTGCCCAGCAGCCTCCCGGGAGGCTGGCTCTCTTGCCAGCCCAGTGCCCGATTTGACTGGGAAGGAGGTGGCTCTTGTTGTCCCAGCCGGGCACACAGCCTCCCTGCCCACTCGGCTTGGCCGGGACCGCGCCCCACAGACGCGGGCGCTGGGAGCTCTCTGCGGTGGGTGTTGCCGGGACCTGAGAAAACACTGCAGGGGGAGGCCTGTCCACTTCATTTCTCCCAGATGCCATTCACTCACTGTCAAGTGGCAGTAACGTAGGTAACACACCGGGCAAACCACAGGCACTTGCTAAACCGCAGCTGTAACACAGGGAGTGACAACAGTGCCGTCGACAGCAGTGCCTGTCCTGCACCCACTCCCAGACGATTTCCTCAAACTCTCGCTCTGCAGGGTCGCGAACACTTCTCCCCGCGAAACCAAGACAACGCCCCAGCAGCGCGCACACCTTGCTCCAGGCAGGGCTGCGGGTGCCTCGGGTCCTGACCCCGGTGGCTCTGGGACCACAACTTGGGCGTGTCCTGGACATCACTAAGCGACCCCAGAGTGGAAGGAAAAAGCACAAGACAGGGTCAGAAACTCGAAACAGCCGTGTGTCGTTTACCAGGACTTAAGTCAGAGAAACAAGGGAGTAAGATCAGCTCCTCCAAAATCAGAACCCACGTTCCTGGCAGGTGTCTCCGCGTAGAACAGGTGGGCATCCACATCCTGCGGGCGGCCTTCCCGCCTCTCCCAGGGCCTGTTTGCAGTGAGTGCCTCCTGGCAGGCCGGGGGTGGGCAGCCACACCACTTAAACCAGACATTCCGTGGACGCACTTCGGGAACTTTCTGTGGCCGCAGAGGAGATGGGGAGCGTTTCTTAGCCGTCGTCATCACTGAGGATGCAGTGAGCAGAGCGCGGGGGCCTGGCCATTCTCTGGGTCCCACGATGAAGTGGCTGTGCTCTGTCCCGGTCTCACCACGTCCGTTCAACCTGAGGGCCGTGGTTTCAGGCAGGGAACTCGGCTCCGGGGTCTCCTAAGCATCACGTCACCGTCCACTCTGGATTTCCAGGTGAGACGGATCTCGATGCTGGTGGTAAAGAGAAGCCAGCCAGGCCCTGGCCAGGGAGGGAACCTCGCCCGCTGCCTGGTGTGAGCTGGGTGCCTCCAGGCAGTGGTTCCTTTTGGGGTCACACTAGGCCCCTGTGGGGAGGCTGGGCTTGGCCTTCACCTTCTGACCCCAAGAGCAGCCCCTGCTCCCCCAGGGAGGCCCCAGAGGACGTGGCCAGGGAACCTGGTGCACAGCCATGGCTGCCACGTGGAGGGCAAACCATCCTCCATCCCCAGGACGTGGGTCCTCGCAGGCCAGCATCAGCCCGGGGACTTGAGACCAGCACGGTCCCCTCACCTGACCCACCGAAGCTTCTGGCAAACCCACAGCTTGGACTTCCCGTTTCCCGGGGAGGCAGGGGGGTCCTGGGGGCAAAACTGAAGGAGGCATTTCATCGCTTTCTGGGCCAAGGGGTGTGCCTGGGGTGTCACGCCTCCTTCAGCCTGGCCAGCTGTTTCCTGTGTTAACACCACACACACAACAAACTGTATTAGCTAGCGGAGTCATTAACCAAACTCCCATCCAAAGGAGACTGTGCCCCTAGTACCCCTACCTCTTCCCCGACTCTCTAGCTTTCCAGTGGCCTCCCCATCCCTGTCCTGGAAGAGCTGCGTCCCCGCCCTGGCGCCGGGGAGGTATCACCTCGTGCAGACCCCCAAGAACATTGGACGGAGCCCCACGCACTCGAGTGCAGAGACTCTGGGCAGACACGAGCAGGGAGACGGGTCATACCCCGGGAGCGTGAACGCTGAGGTGCAACACGCCGGCCTGGGACGGAGGGAGGGAGGCATGCACGGCCCAGCCTGGAGACAGAGCCGCATCTGGAAGTCCCGCAGGGCCCGGAGGAGGTGGTGACTGGGGACGGGCGGGCTTCCTGGGTTTGCTCCTCACGGAAGCAGGGGTCTGACCAGAGGTGGAGGGACCGGGCCATTCCCCGCAGGGGCAGGTGCCAGGCGCCCGAGTGTGTGGTGCTGGGCAGTATCCACCCGGCCCTGGGGCTCGTCTCCAAAGGCTCAGCTCTGTGGGCATCAGGTGCTCCCGGTGGCTGGACGAGGGTCAGGAAGCGGTGAGTGAGGGCGGGATGTGGAGGGTGGAGGCAGCCCGGGTCAGGTGGCTGAAGTCCCCCACCACTGGGGCTGGGGTGCTGCTGTGTGTCAGCCGGGCACTGATGGCGTCTGGGGCACAAATGGGCCCCACCTAGGGTAGGCGGCAGGGCGTCAGCTCTGGACCTCACAGGCAGCACCTGTCACCGCGGGCTCAGGTTCCAGTTTCTGGCACCTGGAATGGAATTCATTTACAGAAAAATTAGATTTACTGTTGAGAATATGCAAGAAACCGCAGAAATGTGTGGTAACGCTCCCCTAGTGGCTCCCTGGGGACACCCCCCCACCCCGGCCTGTGCCACCCGAGCAGGACCGTCCACCTGGTGGCCTGGCCGGACGGCTGACCTGCAGGTCAGACTGTGACCGCACTCATGGGAACAGGGAGAACCCTGAGGACCCAGAGGTCTTTCCTGAGACGGCCACAGGCAGACGACAGCAGGAGGTGAGGGCCGTCCAGGGGACCGGGGATGCGGTCAGGCCGGAGGAGATGGCGGCGAGGACGGGATCCCGGGGCAGGACCCGTCTCAGACTTCAGATGCCGTGGGACCCGACGGCCGGTGAGCGGATGGCTCAGGCCAGCGTGTCCTCGGGTGACCCGAGACTCACCCTGGCTTACGTGCGGTGGGGAGACCGGCTCAGAGGCAGGTGTCGTCACAAGTCCTCCTGGTCTCTCTCTCATGGGCGGTTCAGAGATTCCACTTGTTAAGCGAGCATCCCCTCGGGCAGCAGAGATCTTATTTTCCCGGGGTTGTCGCCGCCGCGTCCTGACGCCGGTGTGTGTTTGGACTGATGTTCTGCAGCTCACGGTGCGGATGTCACTCCGGGAGCACAGCTCTCCACGCCTGGCCTCCTCCCCGCGGCCCCAAAGTCCCTGCCTTCGCCCTTGGCCACCGGCTCACGGCCACTCAAACCGTCTTTGCGAGTAAAAATGCCTCTCACATGGGCTCCCCTGGTGGCGCAGTGTTTGAGATTCCGCTTGCCGATGCAGGGACGCGGGTTCGTGCCCCGGTCCGGGAAGATCCCACATGCCGCGGAGCGGCTGGGCCCGTGAGCCATGGCCGCTGAGCCTGCGCTCTGCAACGGGAGAGGCCACAATAGTGAGAGGCCCGCGCACCCCACCCCACCCCCAAAAAATGCTTCTCACAGGATCTACTGAACTTGGGGGCAGCCTGAGGAGCGGACGGCTGGTCACACATGCTTCCCCTCCTGACGCTGGGGGCCATCACCCTGTCGCCCCTGCCTGGTCCCGCGCCTCCCTCCGCGCTTGCGGGCTGGTCCTGGATTCTCCATACTGACCCCTCCTCCCCAGCCCAGCCTGGGGCCTGGGTAGAGCCCTGATGTCTCACAGCTGGGCGACCGCAGGACCTCTCGGGCCACCTCAGCTCCCTCCGGTCCAACGCCCGCCAGGAGTTGCAGTCGCCATCCGCCCCAAGCACACATGGGACCGGCCCCTCCCCGCGCCAGCCCCAGCTCTGCCCCTGGCCTCCAGACACTCCCTGCCTCACGGGGATTCTTCACCCCTTTGGGGGTCCCTGCTCTGTCTCCCACCCTCTGTTACTCTCTACCTGGAACCTCCCCCCACGCCCAGCTGGCAGGGTCTCCCCAGCCGCTAATGCAGTTGAGGGGGGCTCCAGCCCCGCCCGAGGGGGAGGGGGACGCTGATCCAGGGCTGCGGGTGGGGTCGTGTTAACTCCTTCCGACTCTTAGGCCCCAGCTCACGGGAGAGCTCCCCGCAGTAACTTGAGAAAAGAACAGGTTAGAGTCCTCGTGGAGAACAGAGGCATCAGGAGAACTGTGGCCGAAAATAAAATAACTTTCGTGTGTAGATACAGAAGAACTCCGGAGACCAAGTTCAGGCGCTGCAGCGGGGAGAGGGACAGGCAGAGCTGAGGGTGAGGGAGGAGGGGGGAGGCGGAGAACAGATCCAGCCTCCTGGAGGCTCTGATCCCCTCATTTCAGAGCTGCGCAAATCTGGAACTTAAAAAAGGTCTTTTTTTTTCTTAAATGGGCAGATGTTTCCAGTAGCTGAGACTCGGGAGAAAGAAAATGATGCTCAGCCACCCTCCCTTCCCTGGTTTATAAGGACGTCTCCAGGCTGGGGTCGTGCCATCAGCATCGGGCAGTGACGACAAGGTCTGATTTCTCAGTGGAGCTAAACCAGAGCTCAAATGGGGAAAAGAGAAAAAGAACAAGCCTGTTTGGGCAGGGAGAATAACACCCCCGCACACAGTCAGTAACTTCACCAAACAGTAAAGCCAACAGCAAAATCTGCACTTCACAATAGTAAAGGATCCACTCAAATTCTGAAAGTACCGAGAAATGAAAAGCCAAATAAAACCCTTCCAATGAGAAGTATCAGAATATCAAACTAAGAATTATTATTGGAATCCTACGAACTGCAATTCTTAATCAGCAAGTTTCACTGAAGGTTCCTGGAGAGGGATGAAGCCTTTCCTCACGGAGGGTCCCATGGCTCGGGGACACATGGAAGGTTCTCGATGAAGATGTGTTGTGAGCGACTGCGAGCTGGACATCTGTTTCCTTTCTCTCCTTCTGTGTGAGCAGCAGAGCCCCGTACACAGCTGAAAGGCAGTATTTCTCCTCCTCCTTTGCATCTAGGGGCAGCCTCTGGCAAGCAGGCACAATGTCCTGGGTGAATTGGGGAGAGCTGCTTAAAAGGATGAGAGGGACAAGGACAAGGGGCAGCTGGTGTTCAGTTTGTGCTCCATCCCTTCCCTGTCTGACTGCCTGGAATGTTGGACATAATAGCTGGAGCTCCAGCCACCAACTTGTGCCATGAGGTTGCCATTAGAAAGGAAATCAAGCACCAAGAATTACGGGTGATGAGAAGACAGAAAGAGACAGGGAAACTCAAACATGGAGAGCTGTCATAACAGCCCACAGTGCCTTCTGATGGCCTTCCTCAATGTGTGTGGGCAAAATACTGTGTATTTTTTTTAAACCACTGCTCTTTCCAGCCCCTGTCTCTTGCAGTGGACATAATATACAGCCGATTGCATATTGTCAGGTAATCAGGCAGGACTACTTCAGTGAATGAATCCATACACTTACCAAGTGTCTAGCACAGTACGTGAAGCAAAATAAATGGATAAATAAATGATGAATCACGAAGCCTGATTCACTTACAAGATAAGACTCCTTGATATCTCAAACAACAAGCTAGGTAATTAAACCGATAAAAGTTATAAGTGAAAAACTGCGGCTTCGTTTTAGAATAGGTGATTACATATTATTAACCACTGAAAGAATTGTTGCACCTTTAGAGAGAAACCTTAGGAGAAAGCCACACTCTGGACTTCCTGAAAGACGGCAGATAAACTGCTAGGATTTCTGCACAGTGATTCATATTATGTTTAGTATAGTATCATCATTATGTAAGGAGAGACATGCATCACTTTCTGAGGAGAAGACAATGAATCTTTCATGATGCCAGCCAGACGAGGAATCTGTCTGAGCCCCTACGTGGGAGCTGCTCGGCTGGGTCCCGGAGGCTCGCCAGGGCTGGCTTGTGAACAGCTCTGTTTCTGAGTAAGTACCTCACGGCCACAGTCAATCTCTCATGCAATGCAAAACAGCTCTCTTTGTTCTGTAAATTTCTCTCTCTTTTTTTTTTTTCTGTGCTTTTTAAAACAGGAAAATGACAAGTAGGAACCTGGAGAAAATAACAGCTGACCTCTCACTGTAAATCACAACCACCGATTTCAAAATAGGACTAAATGCCTTGTAAATCAAAAAAGGAAAAAGAAAAAAATTGATACAGATGCAGAAAATTGCCCTAAATCAAAAATAACACTTACAGTATCGTATGTTAACTTGCTGAAGAAATCACCTGGGGACAGAAGGAGGATGCCCCACGGTTGCTGACATGAGCCACTGCCCAGATGTCCTCAAGTTTAGAATGCTGCCCAGAACGGGGCAGGCACGGGAGTTACAGGGATCTGCTTGTAGATTCTCAGGACTTAACCAAAGCATGATTGTGTTTGCGTCCAGGGAGAGAACCCGGGTCTGGGGTTCGAGACAAAGACCAGCAGTGCATCCTCGGGAATCTTCTGCACGCTGAACAATTTGAATACATCATCTATTAACAATAATTTAAATGAAAATTGTTTTAAAAGGTATTTGATACCACTTGTAGTAGATCAAACAGCACCTGCCCCCAAGGTTATATAGGTCTACTCAAAACCTGAGAAGGGGACCTTATTGGAAATAGGGTCTTTGCACGTGTGATTAAGTTAAGGATGTTGAGATGAGACCGTCCTGGATTAGGGTGGGAGGACGCATTTCTCTTGCTTGAAGCCACCAAGCCTGATTAAGTTGTTACAGCAGCTCCGGGGAAATAACACGCCTGCTTTATCCCCCCTAAATAGCCTTGGCCTCTAGTGAAGAAAATCACTTGAAAAGCAATTAATGGAATAAGTTAATTTCTTGTTTACTTTCCATCTTAAATTTGTGCCTATTTGGAGTGAACAAGGGAGGGCGCTTTGTAAAGCTGGTCGGCACACAGGCACAGGAAGGAAATGCGATTTGATTCCTGCGCACCCGGCCGCTGGGGAGAACAGCCACAGAGAGCTGCTGTATCAGAGGAAGGCTTCTACTCTTAAAACACAGTCCCGATGTCTTTTTCTCATTCTTGCTGGAGAATAACTTATTTTATCACGATGAGGAAACTGACCCGATGAGCTCTTAAGGCTCTACGGTTTAAGTTCAGGGAAAGACCATCTCGCTTCAAGATTTAACTTTTGCAACTGCCACCAAAAGTCAAACACAGGAAGGAAGGATGGGGTCCTCCTTCTTGGGAGGACTGGAGGACGATTTCAGAACTGCGCACCTGTTGTGTGATTTGGTTCAAAAATATGTACGTGTTTAGTCGGGCAGAGAGGCAAGCGCGTACGGGGGGAGGCAGGAACCATGGCGGTTCCTCTAACCTTTGACTCTTTGACCGTTTGTGTGACTAAGTGCACACAGGTCTTTAGAGAGAAATGAAAACCCCAGGCCCTCCGACTGCTGCTTGCGCAGCTGACTGACCATCACTGCCACTCACACATGACGTGGGCTCCGACGGTCAGGGGCTGCGCTTGCCGTAAAGAATGTTCCAGAACGATGTCGGCAAGTGCCTTCTGTAAAGGGCCAGAGAGCAAACATTGCAGGATCTCCCAGAACTGCTCAGCTCTGCCGCTGCAGGTGAGACGGCCCACCAGGATGCACCAATGGGTGAGCGTGGCTGTGTCCCAATAAAACTTTATTGACAAGAACAGGCAGTGGCGGGGCTGCCCACCTCTGGCTAGGGTAAGCAAGAGACAGCTGTCTTGTCCACTTCATGTTTTAAGATTAAGGAAGGGCAGTAGGGGAAAAGAGTAAAAGAGGGTCCTCGAAAAAGTAAAAATAGAACTACCATGTGATCCAGCAATTCCTCTTCTGGTGTTTATCCAAAGAAAACAAAACAAAACGAACTTGAAAAAATATCTGTACCTCCACGCAGCATTATTCACGACAGCCACGATATGGAAGCAACCTAAGTGCCCGTCAATAGATGACTGGAGAAAGAAGTTACAAAATATACATTTTATACTTAATTTATGGACCCACACAATGGAATATTACTCAGCCATGAAAGAGCAGGGACTCTGACCCTTTGCCACAGCAGAAATGGACCTTGAGGACTTTATGCTGAGATAAGTTAGATAGAAAAATGCAAATACTCTATGATCTCTCTCATACACGGAATCTAGGGAAAAAAACACCCCAAACCCATAGATACAGAGAATAAATAGGTGGTCGCCAGAGGCGGGGGTGGGGTGGAGGAAACGGGTAAAGGGGGGTCAGAAGAAAAGGTACAAACTTCCAATTAGAAAAGAAATAAACGCTGGGCCTATAATGGCGACAAAGTTAATAATATACTGCATAATTGAAAGTGCTAAAGAGTAGATCTTAGAAGTTCTCAGAAGAAAAAAAATTCTGTAACTATGTGCGGTGATGGGTGTTAACTAGACTTACCGTGGTGATAACTTTGCAATATATACAAATATTGAATCTTGATGTCGTGCATCTGAAACTTATATAATGTTATATGTCAGATATACCTCAATCAAAGAAAGAAACAAATGCTCAGAAAAGGGTTATACTGGGTTCCAGCATCTAGTGGATTCCGTGGCTCATGGTCCGGGGACCCCGCAGACCCCCAGGGAGAGAGGGGGATGGAAACAGCCTCGGATGCGGGCAGTTGCCTGAAGCCTCGGGTTGGCTTTACGCAGCATCTCACCTAAGTCACGTTAAGCCCAGAAAGTGAGAGGGTCCTGGTAGGGAGGGCTAAGGGGAAGGAAGCTGCTCATGGAGAGCCGGACCCCCGCCGGGTCCTCTTCTGCAGGACCTGGAGGCTCTGACTCCGGCCCTCACACACACATGGACCCTGACCAGTCGGAGCCCACGGGGGTGGGCGGCTCTGCCCCACGGGAGGGGCAGGGGACCAGAGGGGCCTGCAGGGGGCGAGGGTCACTTTTCCTTTCCCACTCTTATGAGGCTCAAATTCTTTTCAGTGAGCAGATTGTTCAGAAATGTTTACGGTTTCCTCCTCGATATCAATTACCAGAGTAAGACGTGGACCTAACTCCTTAAAAAAAAACGACACCAAAACAGTAAACCTTTCTTTTCGTTCCCACCCCATCCCACTCTCCCATTTAGAACTACAAATAATTGCTGTGTTGGTGTGGGTTGGCCCGGAACTTTTCTTACAATGTTACCTAAATATTTTTACTTGGAAGAAACACGTGGTTAGATTTACAAGACTTTAATTTTTGCATAAACGAAAACATGCTTTGTACACTGAGGTCCAATTTTCTTTTTATATTTAATACTTAGAAATGTGTCTGGGCTGGCGTCCGTCACAGCTCAGAGAGGCCAGTCATTTATCCAAGGGCTGCATGCCCCACCCTCCTGGGATCGTGTCATCCTTGATTTAACCATCCACCCCCTGGAAATGAGCGTTTGACTCGTTTCCAGTCTTTTGCCATGGCAAACGCTGCTGCTGAGAGCAGCCTTACAGGCTCCTGTCTGTGTGCGAGTATTTTGCTGAGAGGACACGCAGAGCGGCTCAAGAAGAACACATATTTTACATGTCTGGAGGCACAGCTACCCACAGTTTATGGAAATTCCTGTTCGCAGGCAGTGTTCCACCCGGATAACATCCTTTTTAACTTTTGCGAATCTGATGGGCAAACACGCACTTCACTTTTATTTTATTCTCATTTCCCGATTACTAGTGAGATCAAACGTATCTCCACGCATTTGCTTGGGCACTGCCTGTTCACGTCTTTTGCCCATTTTTGTCAGCCTGTTTGACCATTCTTCAGGGTTTGCTATGCCTTTGTACCTGAGATCTTCACCCTCTTATGTGTGGGCCATCCTCCCACGGGTCCCCTGGTCTGTCTTATTCTGTAGGATGTGGTGACAGTCTCCCCTTGCCCTGGGGAGTTGGCTGAGGCCCCAAGCTGAGGGCAGTGAGAGGAACGTGTCCACACCTTCTGAGGAGGTTATGGACCCTGACCTTGGCCCTGGCTCTGGGCTGTCTGAGTGAGAGGACCCTGGACCCCCCAGGCAGTACTTCTCGGAGGGGAAGCAGGAGGATGGGCAGGACTGTGGTCCCAGTGTGGAGGGAGCCCCTTGGAGGTCTGGGACTTGGAACCTCAGGTCTGGTGCCGACTTCATCTGGGCACTGAGGGTCGGGCGTTGGGGTGTCCTCACCATGACAGGAGGGAGGCGAGGCCCGAGCCAGCCTGGGGGGATCTGATGCTCTTTCCATCAGAGCGCAGGGCTGATGCACGTCTTAATGATGAAGCCATCAATTCCCAGATATTACGGAGCAGACAGAGCCTGTGAGGGGCGTCGGGGAAGCTGCATAGGAAAAAAACACAGCTGTTCCCAGCGCACCACAGAGCACTTGGGGCTGGCGTCCTCCTGGCCCAGGTGCGGAGTTTACCTGCTGAGTAAGCCTGTCCTGCATCTTCCTTTCTGACCCCTGGAGTCCACTTCTCGCTTAAGAGCAGGTCTTTGTGCCCCAATGTTACGCAAATACTTTTTGGTAATTCTTCTCATAATTTATATGGTGATTTTTGCTTATTTTTTGGACATGTATGAAATTTACCGCAGCCTTTGCTGCGTGGTGGTAACTCTGACTCCCCCCAACACCGTCTGCCGCGTGCTTTATGCCTCCTGCGCCGACTTGAAATGCTGCACTCACCCCGCTGCACGCGATCATTTACGTAGAGATTCCTTCTGGTCTCTGTCTGTTTCCTCACACTGTTTAATGATCACCCTTTACAATGTGCTTTCATACCTGGTAGAGAAACCCCGTCCAGTTTCAGATATAAAGAGGTTCCCTGACTGCTTACATTTCACCTTCCAAACGAATGCTGAAGCCACTTGCCAAGCTCCACAAACGCTTCCCCTGGGATTTTGGTGGCTTTCCCACCAGAGGGATCAGTAGATAAGTGCCTTAGTTTGGGTCCCCCTCAAAGTGGAGCCTGAGTCAGGGAAGGGGGTGCAGAGCTTATCTGAGATGTGATTCCATCAAGCAGAAGTGAGGGAAAGGGGGTGAGAGAGGGGTCGGAAAATCCCCTAGAGGTGGGTTATTGCGCTTGTCAAAACGTGGAATTACCTGATTTTTCAATTCTAGACATCCTGGTGGAGAGGCTGGGCTATCTCACCTGATGATGAATGGTGTGGGGTGTCCATCCTGTGCTCACATCTATCATCACTGGGGAGGTTCAGTTTTAAGAACCGGGTTGCCTAGGGCTCACCTCCACAGGGGCCGTGGAGAAAACCAGGTAGGATGCACCACAAGCTTTCCACCGAAGGACAGGGAACGGGGTGTCCATCCACTGCTTCCCTTCACACGGGTTGAGGTTTGCGGCATTAACTCTCATGCTCTGGACTCCTGCAGCTTTGGACCAAACCCCGAGGAGGGAAAGGGACTGTGTGGACTGACTACACCGTCCAGTGCTGGGGTAGACTGTCCAGCACGGGTGTGCCCGTCAGGGGACGTCACAGGGCACAGCGTGCCACGGGAGGGGTGCTGGGTCTGCTCCAAGGTAATGTCTCTAGATTGTCCCCCTGCTGCTGTGCCCATGGGGCCGCCAGCCCTGTGCTCCAGAGCGATCCTGCTTCCAAGAGCCCCACATGTGCACCCAGCCCACTGTTCCCACCCAGGAGTCCCCAGACACTTCCTTCCCAGCAGAGTTGTTTTTTAATTTTGTTTTTTAATTTTAATTTTTTAATTTTTAAAAATTTTTAATTTTTTTTTTAAATTTTGAAAATTTTGTTAATTTTTTAAAATTGTTTTTAAACTTTTTTAAATTTTGAAAATTTATTTTATTGAAGTATAGTTGATTTACAATGTTGTGTTAATTCCTACTGTACAGCAAAGAGATTCAGATACATATATATATTCTTTTCCACTATGGTTTATCACAGGATATTGAGTATAGCTCCCTGTGCTATACAGTAGGACCCTGTTGTTTATCCATCCTAAATGTAATAGTTTGCATCTGCTAATCCCAAACTCCCAGTTCTTCCCTCCCCCACCCCCTCTCTTCCGTGGCAACCACAAATCAGTTCTCTGTGTCAGTCTGTTTCTGTTTCATAGATAAGTTCATTTTAGATTCCACATATAAGTGATGGCATATGATATTTTTCTCTGGCTGACTTATTTCACTTAGTATGGTAATCTCTAGTTTCACCCATGTTGCTGAAAATGGCATTATTTCGTTCTTTTTTATGGCTGAGTAATATTCCATTGTATAAATGTACCACACCTTCTTTATCCATTCCTCTGTTGGTGGACACTCAGGTTGCTTCCATGTCTTGGCTATTGTGAGTAGTGCTACAATGAACACTGGGGTGCACGTATCTTTTTCAATTCTAGTTTTCTCCAGATATCTGCCCAGCAGTGGGATTGCTGGATCATATGGTAGCTCTATTTTTAGTTTTTCGAGGAACCTCCTTACTGTTCTCCGTAGTGGCTGCACCCGTTCACATTCCACCAACAGTGAAGGAGTGTTCCCTCTCCAGCATTTGCTATGTGTAGACTTTTTGATGGTGGCCACTCTGACCGGTGTGAGGTGGTACCTCACTGTGGTTTTGATCTGCATCTCTCTGATAATTAGTGAGGCTGAGCATCTTCTCACGTGCCTGTTGGCCGTCTGTATGTCTTCTTTGGAGAGATGTCGAATTAGGTCTTCCTGGCAGAGTTTTTCACCTTAGACATCTGACTCCAACACACGGACTTGGATCTGGGGCTTTGGGCGCAGGACGGAGAGATATAAGCCTTGTATTTTTCTCAATCCGTTTTTTTAAAAGATATAATTTGCATAAAATAAAATTGACTGGTTTGATGAGTTTCAACAAGTGTACACAGTAACCACAATTAAGATTTCTGATATTGATACTTGGTGTCTTCTCCCTTTTTTCTTGATCAGACCAGCCAGAGATTTATCTTATGGCCCATTTCAAAGAACCAGCCTTTCGGTTCATTTTCCCCATTGCTATTCCGTTTTTTTTTATCCCTTTGATTTCCGTTTTTTAGTATTTCTTTCCTTCTGCTTACTTTAGGTTTCATTTGCTCTTTTTTAGCTCCTTCAGGTAGAAAATTAGACCATTGTTTTGAGTCCTTTCTTCTTTTCTAATGTAAGCATGAAATGCTATACATTTCCCTGTAAGTAACTGCTTTCCACACATGTCAATGTGCTGTGTGTTCATTCCTGTCCAGTTCTACTTTACCTTTCTAATCCTCCTTTGACCCGTGGGTTATTTAGAATTGTGCTGTTTAGTTTGTTTCCAAGTATTTGTGTGATTTTCCAGATATCTTTGTTATTAAATCCTAGTTTAGTATTGTGATCAGAACATATTTTTTATAATTTCAATCTTTTGAAATTCACTGAGACATTCATTTTTTGAAATTCATTGACCCAGAATATAGTCCATTTTGGTGCATATTCTGCCCGAACCTAAAAAGAAAAACAAAAAAACAAACCTATTCTGCTGATATTCAGGGGGAGTGTTTTATAAATCTCAATTAGATTAAGTTGGTTCATAGTATTGTTCAAATCTGCATGCTTATTATTATTTAATCTACTTGTTCTATCAATTATTGAGAAAGGAGTATTGATGTCTCCAACCATAATTTTGGGTTTGCCTATCCTTCCTTGCAGTTCTATAAATGTTTGCTTTATGTATTTTGAAGCTCTGTTATTACATGCATAGACATTTAGGATTGTTATCTGTTCTTGATTAATTAACCCCTCTATCATTATACTTGGTAATAGCTGGTGATCAAAAGTCTATTTTGACAAAGATTAGTGAAACCACTCCAGCTTTCTTTTGATTATTGTTTGCATGATGTATCTTCTTCCATCCCTTAACCTGTGACATATTTGAACTGGATTTCTTGGAGACAGCATATACTTGAGTCTTGCTTTTTTAATACAATCTGACAGTCTCTTCTGTTTGATTGGGGTTCTTGGACCAGTTAGTGTGATTATTGATGAGTTTAAATTTACAATCTTATTTTTTATTTATCATATCAGTACATTGCTCCTTTTCCTCTTTGAGTTTTCTTATTTTAACTTAATTGGATATTTTAATATTTTGTATTTTCTCCATTATTGACTTACTACATATGTCTTATTTTCTTAGTGGTTGGTCTAGTGTTTACAGTATAAAACTGTGACATCACAGTTTGCCTTTAAACACTACTTACCAGGTCAGGATTGGAGTGAGACCCTTAGGAGAGCAGGTTCTCATCCTTTGTGCTGTTGTGGTCACACGTGTCAGAACTACGTGCGTCAAAAACACCACAAGATGTTGCTACTACTTTTCTTTAAACAGTTATCTTTCAAAGGGATGTTTAAATGAAGGGAAATATCTTTTATGTTTATCTAAATAGTTACTACTTCTGGCTGTCTTCATCTCTTTATGTAGATCTACGTTTCCATCTGAGTTCTCCTAGCTTTGGTTTATCAGAACAAGTCTTGTCTCCCACCTTCCACTTCAAAAGATATTTTCAGTGGATATAGATTTCTAGATTGGCAGTTCTCCCCAGAACTTTGGAGAGGTTTTATTGTCTTCTGGCCTGCATGGTCTCTGATGAGAAGTCAGGTGTTACAGTATTCTTATTTTTTTTCTCTTTATGAGGAATGAGTCTTTTTTTTTTTTTCTCTGAAGTTGAGGTTTTCTCTTTATCTGACTTTTAGCAATTTGATAAAGATGTACTATTATGTAGTTTTCTTTATGTTTCTCCTGATTGGAGTTTGTTAAACTTCTTGGATTTGTGGGTTTATTGGTTTCACCAAATACGGAAACATTCTGGTCATTTTTTCTTCAACTATTTTTTTCCTGCCTCAACCCTCCCGGGACTGCAATTCCACTTAGGCTAGAATGCTGGCTATTCTCCCACAGCTCACTGAGTTCCATTGTTTGCTTTTGTTTCTTGATGTTGCTGTCTTTATTTATTTGAGTTCCATTTGCTTCAGAAATTCCACTTGGGTTTTTTTTTTTTTTGCAAGTGTTATTGAGGTGCAGTTTACCTCAAGTAAAACTCTCACTTTTAGTGTATAGTTCTATGAGTTTTATAGGCAGGTACAGTCATGAAACCACCACCATAATCAAATTGCAGGATATTCCATCACCCAAAAGCATTCCTTCATGTCCCTTTGTAGTCAATCCCTTGTCCCCAGCCCCATCTCCTGCCAACAGATCAATTGTCTGTCCCTATAATTTTGGCTTTTCCATGATGTCATACCCTTGGAGTCATAAAATATGTAGCTTTTTGAGTCCAGGCTTCCATCAGTCAGAATAATGGATTTGAGGTTCATCCATGTTTTCATTTCTACCAGTAGTTCTTTCTTTTTGCTGCTGAGTAAGGATGTACACAGCTGGTTCATCCATTTACCACCTGAAGGACATGTGGGCTGTTTCCAGTTGTTGTGGGTTTTTTTTTTCTTTTCTCATTTATATGTAAAACCACTATAAACATTCACATAAAGGTTTGACTGTGAACGTAAGTTGCCGTTGTTCTTGGACAAATACCCAGAAATGAGATTGCTAAATAATTGAATATTTAACTTCATGAGAAAGGGCCAAACTGTTTCCAACATGGCTGTACTATTTTTTACTGAGTTACAGTTGCTACAATTCTCACAATTGATTTTGCCTATTTGTCAACCATTCTAATAGGCAGGAGTGCTGTCTCATTGTAGTTTTAATTTGCTTTTCACTAAAGCCTAGTGCTGAGCATCTTTTTTATGTGCTTCCTTTTCATTAGTACATTTTTTTTTTGGTGAAATATCTCAAGTCTTTTGCCCATTTTTAATTGGGTTGTTCTCCTAGTATTGAGTTTTAGATTTCTTTATATATTATAGATCCATTCCTTGATCAGAAATGTGTTTTGTAGATGTTTTCTCCTAGTTTTTGCTGTCTTTTCATTTACTTAACAGTGTCTTCTGAGGAGCAGAAGACAGTAACCTTGATGAGAACTAATCTAACAATGTTTTCTCTCATGGATCATGCTTTTGGTGTAATGTCTTTGCATAACCCACATTCACATGTAATTCCTCCCATGTTTTTATAGTATTGGGCTTTACATTTAGGCCTATGGTCTATTTTTAGTTAAGCTTTGTATAAGGTGAAAGGTGTGAAGTTTCTTCTGTGTATATGGAAATCCAGTCTTCTAGAATCATGTGTAAAAATGACTATCCCTTCTACATTGAATTGCCTTTAATCCTGTTTCGAAAATCATTCAGGCACATATGTGGGGGTCCATTTCTGAGCACTCTGCTGGGTCCTATTGGGCTATGTGTGTACACGTTCACAGGCACTACACCGTCTTCACTGCTGTGGTTTTCTGTACGGTGAGCCTTGAAATCAGGGAGTGTGAGTCCTCCAAGTCTTCATTTTCAAAATTCTTTTGGCTATTTACTTGCTTTACCTTTCCGTACAAAATTTTGAAGAACCATGGCATTTTGTACAAAATCGTGTAAAAATCAGGATTACATTGAGTCTGTGGACCAATTTGGATGGAACTGACAGTAATAGTCTTCTAATGTCAATATTTTATTTAGATTTTATTTGAATTCTCCGGTGTTTTACAATTCTAAGTATACAGAACATGCCTAATCTTGCTATTTAAATATATCATGGTTTTGGTGCTATTATAAATAGTATTTAAATCTCAGATTCTATTCATTCCTGGCCAGTATATACAAAGATCTCTCTCACTATATGAATAGAGAAAACATGAAATGTTTCTGGTAGTGTCATAGTGAAGTCAAATCTTAGGATACGAAACTTATTTAATGATCTAAACAGGGGATTGGCACTCTTTTCCTGCAAATACAGCCCCAATAGTAAATATTTTAGGTTTTCCAGGTCATAAGGTCTCTGATATAACTACTCAGCTACTACTTTGGCTGCTGTAGGTTTAACAAAACATAAATGAACGGCATGGCTGTTTTCCAATAAAGTTTTATTTACAAAAATGGGTTGCAGGCTGGATCTGGCCTGTGGATTGTAATTTGCTGCCTCCTGACCTAAACCGACTTTTTTGTTGTGCTGCAATCTCAGGGCTCTAAATGCTGGTCCATCCAGGTATCGGGAAGTAGATGAGCTGCAAGGGGTTTGGTCATGCTCTTATCTTAGATCAAAGAGAGGCTGATAACCCCAGGAGAGAAGGATGATTCAAAAACTCATCAGGCTGTGACCCCGTACAGGCGACACCAGGACACTGCGTACCACTGGCTCCAGGTTGCAGTCCGCAGAGTCCACAGCAGTAGCTCATACCCACTGCACACACACGTGTGCACGCACACACACACTGCACCCATGCACACACTACACACAGCAGTTCACACATGCATGCACACTGCACCCATGCACACATGGACACACGTGTGCGTACACACTTCTCAAGTCTCAGACTAAGGATGACACACATATTTAATCAATGCCCAAAATACCTTTATATATGTATAAACAAGTTACATTTCCCTTGACTTAAAGACTGCTATCACGGCCTTCCCTGCTTATCCTGGAGATGGAAATGTTGAGAACACGTGTCTGAATCCACAGGGAAGCAGCAGTGTGGCTGAACGCAGAGACAGGGCCGAGAGAGAGCCAACGCACAGGGTGGTCTTCTAAAGAACCTGCATTCTGACGTGGGATAAAGCCAGCTTTCCCTCCCCCCGATGTTCGGTCCTCTGCCCGAGCGCAAACACAGGTTGCGCAGGAGCTAAGAAGGACACGTTCCCAGGTGGGTCTCAGGCTTGGCCGGATCCTGAGCCACAAGGTGGTGAGACGCAGGCCGCCGAGTCCACAACACCCGAAGGTCAGCAGGACGGAGGCTACAGAATGTTTACTTGTTATTTTCCTTTCGACGAGGCAGCACCGTCTCCCGGGCAGGGATTTCCCAGCCCGAGGGCTACATGTGTCTCTGCTTGTGCTTCGGGTTGGTCTTGCAGTAGACGAACCAACGCCCGCGCCTCTTGACCAGGTAGCAGCCCTTGCACCGCTTCTTGAGGACGCCCTTGGTCTTGAAGCCCAGGGCTGGCTGCTGCAGGCCGAGTAGCAGGCGCGCGGAGAGGAGCGCGGCCGCCGGGCTGGGGGGCGCACCGACCTGACGGCAGGCGCGCGGGTGGCACGGCGCGAGCGAGGAGAGCGGGAGGCCACCCAGGTGCAGCAGGGGGCCCACGGCGGAAACCACTTTCCTCAGGAGAGCGGTGGCCATGTCGCGGCTGGATCTAGGGAGAAAGAGGCAAAGTTGTCACAGCTGCCGGTGGCTCCTGCCCGCGAGAAAACCTCCTTCCCCGCGTCCCTGCCCTCGGGACACAGGCCGCGGGTCCGGGAATCTGCGCGCCCCCCGGGAGGGCACGAGAGCGGCGAGCGGCACCGTGTCTCCGCCGGGGCCAGACGAGGCCCGCGTCCACGTGACCCCGTGGCGGCCGGGCCGCGGGCTGGAGCAGAGGGCACGAGGTCCGGAACGGTGTCCGGCTAGAAGGGATCACCCGTGCGGCCGCTTCCCACCGCAGTGACCTCCGCCCGCGTCCCACCCGGGCAAGCCGAGGCCAGGGGTCCCCAGAACGCGCCCTTCCTGAGCCCGGAACCCCCGCCGCCTCCCCTGCCCCTCGGGATCCCCGGAACACCCCACGACCCCCACCTTGAAAGAGTGAGTCCGGGCCCGCCAGCAGCCCGCCTAGCCAGCCCCTGCGCCTGCGCCCTCGGTAGCGCCTGCGCAGTGGGGCGGAGATGCCGTCGCCCGGAGTGTCCGCCAGGAAGGAAGATGGCAGCAGGGTCACGTGGCGGTCCCCTTGGGGCTGGGCGCAGAGGCGGAGCCACGTGGGTGCGGGAGTCGCGGAGCGCCGGGCTCCTCCCCGGCTGCTTGCCTTTCCCCTCCCTGGTCCCCTGCATATCCAGCCCGCCCCCCACTCCCGGGACCCTGCGCCCTCCTCCCGGGACTCCCCCAGCCCTGTGGGCCACCGGGCGGCTAAGGTTTGGGGGGCGCTCCCGGGGGCGGGGGAGGGATGAAAAATGGGAACAAAAGTAGGTATTTTGAATGAAAAAGAAGTCACAACCAAGTAGACTTTTTAAAAAGCTGATAAATATCAATGTCAAAACAAAATCTAGAAAAACCTCATGTTTGTATTAAGTGGACATCCTGGGAGAAATGTGGCGAGGCTCAGGGGAACGCATGGAAATGGGCCCTGGTTCTAACTGACTGCAGTTAAATTTATTTCCTCCAACATCTTATTATGAAAACTTTCAAACACAGAGAAAAGTTGAGAGACACTGATGGCGAACACCCACGTACCCACTGCCCAGATTCCACAGTGAAATCGCCACACATGTCCTTCCAGGCTGTGTCTGCGTGGACACAACTACTTTCCACGCACACGAAGGTGAGCTGCACACGGGGTGCACCTGCGCGCCGCCCTGGCACGGCACGCGCACCCCTGACCCGGCTGCAAGCTGTGGCCCCTGCCCAGGTGAGCTCGGGCCTGCCTCTGAGCATGCGTCCGTGGACACCTTTCCGATCCGGGAGGTATTCTGTGCACTGTCGCCTCTCATCGCCACACCGCCCTGGAGTCCAGGCTGTGGGTGCCCTCAGCTCCTGGGCAGTGGGATGCGCGACTCCACCCCAGCTCTGGGACTGCTCCCTGTGCCCACCGCCCTCGCCCATCGGGGGCTGGCCGTGTGAGCTGACCATCCCGACGGGTCTCTGCACAGGCCGTTTGGAGGAGGCCATGAGGGGCAGGAGAGAGGCAGGGCCGGGGCCGCGAGCCAGCGTCCTGCGCAGGTGTGCTCCAGAGCAGCGGGCCTTTCGGGGCTAACCTGCGTGAGGGATGCCATCGGCTGCGCTTTACTGGCAGTTTCGTTGGGCTCTGCTGCAGAAACCCCAGAACCGCAAAGAAATGCGCTCTGTCCAACATGATGTACTTCCAGTTTCCTCTAAGCAAGGACTCATCTCCAACATTCACAACATTCAACATGTAACTCCCCATGATTATCCGTTACCATCGAAGGTAAGCACTGCATCTTCCGTTTCCATCCTCCCCTGCCCTGCCCCTGGTAAGTGGAGCATCACTAAGTGCTAAGGTTGCGCGGAGCGTCCCCGCTTATCCGGGCTGAGCCCCCGCCCGCCGCTGCACCAGCCGGCCGCACCTGCCTGACCGCACCGCGCGTGCGTGCCTCACCAGGCGAGGTAAATCCGGGCCGGGGGCGGGGCGGGTCCCTGCGGACGCCGTGCGCATGCGTCGGCGCTCGGCGCGTCGGTGCGCGGGGTCGAAGGTCAGCCTGAAAGATGGCGGCGGCGGTGACCTTCCTCAGGCTGCTGGGCCGGGGAGGCGCGGCGGCGCGGAGCCTGCCCGGGGCCGCCAGGTGCTTCGGGGTGCAGACCTCGCCGGCCGGGGAGAAGGTCACGCACACCGGCCAGGTAACCCCTGCGGCGCGGAGAGCGCCCTCCCCCTCGGGGCGCCCAGGTGGGCGGAGCCCCGGCTCGGCCCCCGTGTCCCCGGGGTCCAGCGCCCCGGTGCCCCCTGTGCCCCAAGCTCAGTGCCCGTGGTCCAGTCGTCCAGCACCCCGGTCCCTCCTGTTCCCCCGGCCCAGCACCCGGGTCCCACGGTCCAGTCCCTCGGGGCCCCGGGCCCCGTACCCTCAGTCCAGTCCCCCAGTGCCCCTGACGCCCCAGACCCAGCGCCTGCGGTCCCGTCCTCGGTCTCCCCCTCCGTCCGGGGCCCCGGGCCCACTACCCGCAGGGGTACCGAGTGGCTGTCTGCAGCCACTGTGGTCTCATCCTCGCAGCGAACTCGGATACAAGACTGTTATCCCGGGGTAGCGCCTTGGTCACTGGGGAGAACTCCGGTGGAGTCAGAAATTAGCAATTCTGTGCGTCCGATCTCCTCGTGTTTGCGGAATGTTGAATACCACATTTTAGTAACTCGAGGGTCCGCTGTCGAGTTACTGAAATACAAACCCGGCGTTAGGCTATGATCCTCAGCCCAAAGATGACGGAGGGAGTACCTGTGTTGCTAAAAAAGGCCACGGAGCAGGTTCAGAGAGGAAGGAAGCTCCGGGGCCTCTGAGATCGAAGGCGGGTGTCCCCCTCCGCCAGGACTGCCCTCCTCTGCTCCTTCCCTACCTTTTGCTACTTCCAATTCAGACTACTGCCTGACGTCCCGTTAGGAATCCTGCTGAAAAACGCCCCTGGGCGCGCAACTACACTTACTCCTGGTGTGTGTGATCGTGAATGGCCTAAACGTTAAGAAAACACTTTTCCTGAAACGTTTATGATTGGTATAAGATACAGAATCGGGCCGTAAAAAATCACATACGGTCTTTTCCTTTTCAGGCTTATGGCAATAAAGACTACAGGAAAGTTCGATTTGTAGGTCGTCAGAAAGAGGTGAGTGAAAGGTCTGGCAAAAGAGAGGTGAGCTTTCTAAAACTTTTTATAACGAAGAAGAAATAAATCCTAATCTGTAAAATTTAGGTAAATTCTCCCCAAACTGCGAGCACTCTAGAATCTCTGGAATCCTGCATTTCTTCTACGTGTTAAACACGTCCAGTTCTGTTCTGGTCTTTTCCCCCTGAGATATGTAACACGACATCTTGTGCGTATAGTTTTAGCTTACGTGTAAATGGGAGTGACCTTTTCTTTCACTTCTGTGCCTTATACTTGCGAGACTCTCAGGTTAAAGCAGAGTCCCATCGATGTTTTAAAATGACTCTTTCAGTCACTTTTTGGAGTATGTTTTCCGTGGTTCACAGCGTATCGATTAGGCTGGTTCTTTCAGGGACTTTCGCTGACAAGCTGAAGACAGCACGTGGGTGGGTCTTCCCTGAGTGGGTCTGAAACACCCGTGCAACCGCTGGACACTGGAATCCTTTCGCCTCGGTGGCCTGCTTTCTTCCCACTTCCTCTCTCCCGTGCCTGCCACCTCGGAGGGAGTCCTCACCGCCCTGGCTCAGGCCTCCCTGCACCCCTCCCCAGCAGTCACCTGGCGCCACTTCTCCCCTTCAGGCAGCCTGTTGATTCTTCCTGCCACCCTCAGCTGTCCCTAAGTCGCATCTCCCCTCCCTTTGACCTTGGTTACGTTGTCCATCCCCAGGGTCTGGTTTCTTACTTTCCACTTTGAGGGTGTCGTGGGGTGAGGAGTCTGGCCCCCTGGATGGAGCAGTTCCAGCAGGTGCGTCCTGAAGCCCTGGGGTCGACCCTGCCCCCGGCTTTCCATCTCTGCCTGTCACACTCCTCTCTCCTGGGAATTCTACCGTGGCTTCAGGACGCACCTTCTGCGTCGGGGAGCAACTTAAACACCGAACCAGACATTCCAGAGTTCGTGAGGCCAGTAACGTGTGAATGGAGGGGGCAGTGCTGGTGATGTCACCTCGCTCGTCAGCTCACCGCGGTCCTGAACCAGCTGCAACCCTTGACCCCTCCCCGCTCGGGGTCTCTGGGGCCTTTTCCTGTCCGAGATCGTGAGCGTCCAGGGGCCCATGCTCATGTAAGATGTGCAGCAGGTCTCTCCGGCTTTCTTTCTTGTGACAAAAGTTTGGCGTTCAGTAGTATTGGAAAATTTTTTTGGTTTCCAAGAGACTGTTGTTTTAAAAGACCTTTAGGCATGCTGAAAAGTTGCACAGAGAGTAGGAGTTCCTATATCCCTCCCCCCTCCACAGCGTCCCCGTTATTCTCCTCTTGTCTGAGTGCGCTGCCTTTGTGAGAAGTGACAGGTTTGAATGCTTGCTGAATACTGATACGCTGTGTTAACTCAAGTCCGTGGTTTAGGTTTATGTGGTAGGTTCCCTCTTGGGGTCGTACGTTCTGTGGGTTTGGACGGGTGCGTGGCGTCTCGTATCCAGCGTGGCTGCCCCTGACAACCACCGATCTTACTCTCTACGGTTTCATTTGGGTGAATTTTAAGAAATAAGCTGAACGTGCTCTTAGTCTGAGGAACGAGGAGAGCAGGAAGCTGGGCGGTCGATCCGCCTTCGCAGGAAAGGTGGGAAGCGTCCATGTGTGGCCACAGCGAGCCTGCCCTGGGAAGCCGACGTTCCTTGCCCGTGAGTGACGGGCGCCCGCGGCAGCCTCGGGCGGAGGTGGTGCTGGCCCGGAAGTTGGTTAGCATGGCTGTCGTGCCGTGTTCGTCGGTCGGGTGGACCCCGTGGGGCTCCGTTTTCGGGGCGCGGGGCCCCCGGGCGTGGACAGCAGTGGGGACAACACAGCCACGTGTGTTCCAAGGGGGCTGCAATTCCTCACTCCCTGCTCCCTTTCCGGAAATAGGAAACCCAGGGACAGCTTTGGGATGGCATCATGTCTAGCCGACACAGCTTTCCAAAAGCAGGCGTGTCACCCCCGCTCCGCGGGCTCAGGACGTCAGCACCGCTGCGCGTCTCGGTGGCAGCGGGTGGGAGGGCTCTGCTCCGTGGTCGGTGCTCCTGGGTGCAAGTGGATTGTCCTCAGATTGTACTAAGCTAAGGGCCCCTCCTGCCGTTGTTTGTGAAGATCGATCCTCGTTTTCTTCTCTTCACTGCAGCCTCGGGCCCCTCTGGGTGCACGTGGGAGCCACGTGGCCTTGGTCCTCCGGGCCTGACGGGGCACGACACTTCTCACCATCGTGATGAGCAGATACTGGGGTTACTCACGGAGCCAGAGTCACCGTGACCTCGGGCAGCGTTTACACCCCGAGTGTTTCGTCTGCGTGCTTGTCCGCAGAGGAGTCTGGAAGGGGGAGAGTGGGCCCCACCGCTGGCCGTGTTTGTCCTCTGTTACCGTGTTCCAACCCCGTGACCCTTTGGCCCCCAGAGATGGGGACCTTCGAGATGATCTTGCTGTTTTGCACCCTGAGTGTGTCAGCTGGGGTGGAATCCCGCAGCCCCATCAGATCAGGTCGGGGTCTGTGTGTAGGTGCAGCCGCTGCCCGTAACGTTGGGCTTCTGCCGGGCCATGCGTGGCAGTTCCGGTTCTGGTTCCGGTTCTGGCTGCTGTGGGTGAGCATCTCCAGCTTCCTCAGCTCAGACGACATTCTGTGCCTCCCAGCTGAGTACCCGCACCGAGAGAAGCTGGCTCCCCGAGGAAGGAGGAGCAATGCGTCGCTCTCTCCCTTCATTTACCAGCTTGAAAGTCATGAGTCGATTCCTTCCAGTAAGGAAGTCAGTGGACTTAGAGCGTCTCCGTGGAAGCGTTGGTTCAAGCATCTTGTGTTTCCGTGAGGGTGGGGCAGGGCCAGCAGAGAACAGGTGACGCTGCACGTGGGGCGTGATGTTAACAGGGTGAGTCCAGGTAGAGACAAAGGAGAATTCTTTGTACTGTTGTAATTCTTGCAGCTTTTCTGTAAGTTTGAAATTATATCCAAATGAAAAGTTAAAGGTGTGTGTACATGTATGTAACTACTTGTGTATTTTGAGGATCTACACCGATAATATTTGAATGAAACGGTACAGAACGTGCCTTTGCTGGCAGTGTGTGCGTGTCTGTGGGGGGTGGTCTACGTTGATTTAAATTCCGTGAGAGCGTCCAGTGTTTGTGCTTGTCTGTACGAGCTTCTCCTGTCTGTCTTTTTCCAGGTCAATGAGAACTTTGCCATCGACCTGATAGCAGAGCAGCCTGTGAGCGAAGTTGGGAGTCGAGTGATATCGTGTGACGGCGCGGGGGGGGCCCTGGGCCACCCCAAAGTGTACATAAACCTGGTAACGTGCCATCCGTCCCCGGACCCCCGTCCTTCTGTCCTGTCCTCACCCCGCTGGCTTCACCCTCGCCCACTCGGCCTTGCCCACAGACCACACGACAGGGGCTGAACAGAGGGCGCGTCCAGGGCAGCTTTGGCTGTGCAACACCCTTAGTATCACCGGCACTGCTTTCCCTCGGACTTGTAGGCGCGCCTTTCCCAGGGGACCGCGGTGTCGGTGCCTGTGTGATCGTTTACATCGTTGATAACTACACGCACAGAGCCTTTGAGAAGGAGAGCAGTACACTGGCTGTTAGAGCAGAGAAGGATGCCTCGGGATAAAGCTCAGGTGCACGCGGTGTTGCGACAGGGCAGGACCCACCCGCCGCCCCTGCTGCTGTGTCCGGGCTGGACCCCCCCCCGAGGGGGGGGCCTCTGCTCCGCGCCCCACCCTCCAGTCCTGCCAGGCCCCTGCTCGAGGGCCGGGAGGGGGACGGGGACCGAGCCGTGTGTTCCAGGGCAGGGAGCCTGCAACCCCAGCGAGTCTGGGTGGAGCAGGCTGGACCCAGGGCCTCCGGCACAGCCACATCCTGCGTCAGGCAGTGACCCCGGAGCTCCGTGGGCGCCCCTGGTTGGCTGTGTGTTTCCAGTGTCTGCTTTTAGTGTCTGAGGTCTACCTGTCTCTAGATTGACGTGGAATACGGAAATAGGAGATCTTTCCCTTTGAATTTTCCAGGACAAAGAAACAAAGACGGGGACGTGTGGCTACTGTGGCCTGCAGTTCCGGCAGTCCTGTCACTAGGGCCGCGTGGGCAGCTCGGTGGCAGGGACTCTGTCTCTAGTGCCGAATAAACGGTGTTGTTCTCTAGGATGCCGCGCACAGCTGTTTCTCTCACACAGGTTCACTTAGGACTGGCTTAAGGCGGCGCCCCTCCCGGGCCCCCGTCACATGCTCCTTCCACCCGCGGGGCCACAGCGGGGGCTGGGAGAGTCCGGGGGCCGGGGGCGGGGGACGTGGCTGCTCAGGGGGCTCGGCTCCGGCCCAGCGCCGGCCCCGCCACTCATCTGCTGTGACTCTTTCTGTCCATCTGATCCTCAGGCTCTGTCCAGTGTCTCAAATCCCAAGAAGTTAAGGACCTATTTGAACACGTTAACAGTCACATATGGTCCAAATCAAGTACAATTTGTGTATTTAAAACAGTAGTGATTACAACGTATTACAACAGAAATAAAAATGAATATTATGCGGGAAGAGAATGGAGGCTTGGTGGGGTGATGGGAATTCCAGGAGGAAAAAGCGATGCGTGGGGGGTGCGGGTAAGCGGCACCTACACCAGCGAAGATTCCTGAGCTGAGGGAGAACCCACAGATAACAGGGCACACCAGGTGCTCAGCAAAACTGGTGAGAAAAGACACAACCGGGTGCATTCTGATTATAAAAACTAAGTTGATGAAACTCTAAACTTTATGGAGGCTAGAGAGGACAAGACCGTTTAAGCTTCCGGATGAAAGGAGAGATGACCATGGTGGCAGAGTTACTGGAAGGGCATCCGGCATCTCACCTTCAACCCTGGAAGCCGGAGGTGGTAAGTGGCTCTAACGGTCAGGAATCCTGGGCACGACCAACGTGACATACACTGGCAGAGGAGCAATGGATGTGGAGAACTCAGGGAGCCACGCCTGGGCCCCAGCCAGCCCGCGGCAGGGCAGGCGGGGGGGCCCCTCGGCCTGAGCCGGCTGACACGGAGGGGGTGCGGCCCCGAGCGCAGGGCATGCTCACCGAGGCTCTCGTGGAGCCAGAGCTGCAGGCCCAAGACCTCAGGAGTGGACTTGGGGGCTGGCTGTGCAAAGCAGGTCTGCGAGGTGGGGGCAGGGTGGGAGGAGAAGGAGGTCGGGGGTCCTGGGGGTCCCGCGGCTGGGGCGGGTGGGGATGGAAGGAGTCTCCAGGTCTCCGCTGGTTTCTGGAAGTGTCTCACATCTGCTCACGAGGAGCGGGGGCGCAGCGCGCCAGAGGCGTGTTGAAGTCTCACACCCACCGGGGGTCTGCGCGCCTCCCAGTGTTCTCCGGCTTGGCACCCTGTTTAAGGCGCTGCATGAGGCTCTGCTGTTAGTTTCTGCGGCTCGCCTGTTCACTGTTCTGTCTCTAACAAGACATCTGCCTTTGAGTCTGCTCTGCCTGTGCCTTATGGGGCCACACCTACTTCATTTGCTTAGTATTTGCACGTTAATTTTCTCAGTCCTTTCTTCTTCACCATTAATGTGTCTTTATGTTTTTATTGTATCTCCAATATACTCTCTAATATACAATACATTGGTACTTGGTATATTGTATACCAAATATGCTTAGATTTCTTACCCAGTTTAAAGTCCTTCATCTCCTAATTGGACATTTTAGTCCATTTCTACTTAGTGTAACAGCTGACGTCTTTAGGTTTAAATCCACCGTCTCATTCTGTCCCATTTGTCCCAGCTCTCCCATGCTTCCCTCTCTCCTTTACATGAAAAGATTTATCTTTTCATTCTCTTTTCCTCCAATATGGTACAAGGTGATTTTTCTTCAAATCAAAAAAGTCATTTGAAAACTGGGGAAAATAATGGCAGATCATAAGATTAAAAAAATTCCTAATAAACCAAAATACAGGTCAGTATGAAAGACACCCAATTTTGAGGGAAAATGGGAGAAGGCACGACAGACACTCTGTAAAAGAAGTAACAGGGCTGGTGCACGTGCGTGTAAAGACAGACCGCGGATACCTGATACGGGGCCAGACCCAGTGGGCTCGGCTGCAGGTGCCCGGGGAGCTGAGTTGTGCACCAGAATGGGAAGATCCTAAGGCAGGGGTCCCCAACCCCTGGGCCACAGACCGGTACCGGTCCATGGCCGTTTAGGAACCGGGCCGCACAGCAGGAGGTGAGCAGCAGGCAAGCGAAGCTTCATCTGTACTCAGAGCCGCTCCCCGTTGCCCGCGTTACTGCCTGAGCTCCACCTCCTGTGAGGCTGACGGCGTTAGATTCTCGTAGGAGCGCGAACCCTCCTGTGAGCTGCACACGCGAGGGATCTAGCTTGCACGATTCTTACGAGAACCTAATTCCTGACGATCTGAGGGGGAGCTGCGGCGGTGATGCTAGAGCTGGGGAGCGGCTGCAAGTACAGGTTATCCTTAGCAGAGAGGTGTGACTGCACAGAGACCATAATCGACTGCTTGCAGACTCATAGCAAAACCCTGTCAGTGAGTGGGCGCCCACTGATTCTGCACTCTGGTGAGCTGTATAATTATTTCATTGTATATTACAATGTAGTAATAAATAAAGTGCGTTATAAATGTAATGTGCTTGAATCATCTCAAGCCCCCCCCCCCCCCCCCCCCCCCCCGCA
>NW_020175679.1:1572635-1577475 GCF_003031525.2 Neophocaena asiaeorientalis asiaeorientalis | reverse complement strand
CAAGCCCCCCCCCCCCGCCCCCGTCCGTGGACAAATTGTCTTCCATGAAACCGGTCCGTGGTGCCACAAAGTTGGGGACCGCTGACCTAAGGTGTCGATGCCAAGTGTGGAAAAGGTACGTGCAAGGATGTTCGTTTTACACTCGGCAAATTACACAAAAATATGGGCCTGGTGAGTGAGGTTCTTTTCTTTATATGTAGATAGTAGGAAGCCATTAGAAATGATATGGATCATAGCAGCACTATTTACAATAACCAAGACATGGAAGCAAAGTAAGTGTCCATCGACAGGCGAGTGGAGAAAGGAGTGGTGCATGTACACAGTGGAGTACTACTCGGCCATAAAGAAGAATGGAATAACGCCATTTGCAGCAACATGGATGCACCTAGAGATTCTCATACTAAGTGAAGTCAGTCAGACAGAGAAGGACAAATATATGGTATTACTCATATATGGAATCTAAAATATGACACAAAGGAACTTACTTACAAAACAAATAGACTCACGGATGTAGAAAACAAATTTATGGTTACCAAAGGGAGGGGATAAATTAGGAGTACGGGATTAAAATATACACGCTACTATATATAAAGTAGATAACAAGGACCTACTGTATAGCACAGGGAACTACAGTCAATATCCTATAATAATAGTGGAAAAGAATATGAAAAAGAATATGTACGTACAACTGAATCATCTTGCTGTACACCTGAAACTAGCACAACATTGTAAACCAACTGTGCTTCAATTATAAAAAAGAAGACAGAAGGTCCTTTTAGTTCTGTCCCCTACAATACAGCAACGTTAGAGAGAGTTCACAGTGGTGTCTGGGGTCATTTCTCCAGTCCTGGGGTAAGAGTCTCTTTCCCTCCTCCTCCCATATCTCAGCTTCCTGTTTCTGCTCCTTTTGCTAACGCACTAAGTTTATGAAACAGAATCTGAATGGAGAGAGGAGCAGGCGGCAGGTGGAGAGCTTGGCTGGGTCTTTTCCGTGCTGGTCGCAGAGTGGCTGCCGTCACGGCAAACTTGCCACACGCGTGTGCGCAAGGGACCCTCCGGCTGCCGTCACACAATCAGGCTTAGAACGATTCCCTCAGAAAGTGGTCACTATCACTGAAGTAATAGAACATTTACATCGTAAAAAATAGATATGGATCAGTATTTATTGCCGTGGAATATTGGCCGGCTCTATGGTAGGTAGAGCTCATTTGAAGGAGCTTCTCTAACACCAGCAAGCCATTTGGAATGAGATTTGGGTGATCTCTACTATCCGTTGTGTACTTTGACATTTTTATGATAAACGGGTCTTAAGATCCTAACTATTCTGTTTCCATGAAAGAATTTCCATGGGGACAAATACCGACGTAATGGGCTGGAGAGCTTCGGCTTCCCGGGCGGGGCAGGAGTCCTGGTGACATCATCCCCAGGGGCGAGCCCGGCCCCTCCCTCCTGTGACGTGCAGGGCCGGTCCAGGCTGAAACCACAGTCAATTCTCAGCACAGCCCAGAGGGAAAATGCAGGGCCTGATTCTGGGGGAACCCCTTACTCAGGCCCTCCTTCCGAAAAAGGAGAAAAAGCAGGACCCTCGGACACCTACTACACAGGTGGGGTGGGTCCGGAGGCGCTGCTCCGGTTTGGAGGGCAGATGGGAGGCTGCAGGTGGGGAGTGCCGCCAGAAGTGACTGCAGTCTTGCAGATGGGTGGGCATGGCCGTGGTCTGCAGGAAGGAGGTGGGGGTGTCACATGCCCAGCGGACCTGAGGAGGGAGCCCAAGTGTTCCGGGAGGGGGTACCCGGTGAAAGGGAGCAGGACCCTATGGGGCTCCCCAGGACAGACCTCCCCACCACGTCCTCCACCTGCCTCGTGCAGAAAAACTTTAGTCAAAGAAGAAACATAATCAGAGAAGTGAGAAAGTGCAGAAGCGGAGAGAAACAGACGGGACAAAACAATGGTAGTTTTGTCAGGAAAGTCAAGGACCTTTAGTTCCTCCTCAGGGGCTAGAGAGAAGATTCTGAGCCCTGTCCTGTGAGCTGTCCTATAGGTACTGAAACCCCACCAGGTGGACCAAGTTAGCTACATGATGGTCAGCCTGTAGCCGTGACGTATGCTGCCACAATTGTGAAAACTGGTCTCAAGGAAATGGGAACAAACTGACCCTGGGACTGAAGACTAAATGTACTTAAAACAATCAAGAGGATGCCGGTCAGACCACCGATGACCAATTTCAGGATGGCCGTCAGAGCTGGCTGTGCTGTTTCTGCACGTAGCCCCTGCCCTCCGTCTATAAAAGCTCTTGCCCCCTGGTTGTCGGCGGGGAGGTGGCCTTTGGACACGAGTCCACCCTCTCCCCTGGTTGCTGGCCTCAGAAACAAAGCAAACTTTCCTTTCCTCAAACCTGCCTCTGGAGTACTGGCTTTCGAGCGCCAGCAGCTGGACCCGACTTTTGGTAACACCAGCAGGACTATTTTCCCAGACGGCGCTCTGTCCCCGGCTCTAAGTGGCCACCGCACTCCTCAGGGAGAGCCGTCCTCCGTGAACCCGGACTGACGTCAGCGGATGCTGCCTTTTTGCACTGTTTTTCTTCCCCTAGTCTCTTTGTCCCTGACTCCCTGTGGGTCACCCAGCAAGTGTTAGACCTCCGTTTCCACCGACCGCCAGTTTTCGAGCGCGTCTCTTGGAGCAGCTCTTCCCGGGGTCACTCCGGGTGGCGTTGTGCGCATGTTATGAGCGAGCTGCGGTCCCCGTGCTCTCTGAGCCCCTGGCGGGGCGTGTGCCCTGCAGCCGGGCAGGTGGGAGTCCGGCCTCGGCCAGGTCTGTGTTGGCATGTGGGCTGCGCCATCTCACTGTTCAGCTCTGTGTCGGGGCCCCGGAGACGAAGAGGCCGCCCGGGACTCAGTGCCGTCCCTCCGGGGGCTGAGCGCCCGGCTCCCCTCCCCTCGCAGAGTCTCCTGGCCTTCGTTCGTGCGGCGCATCCAGGGTCCCCAGCTACACTGAGCAGGACAGGGAAGTACGGCCACCCCACCGTCCCGGAAGCGGAGGGCCACACCGCTCCCTCGTAAAGGAGGGACACCCAGTGAGGACGGGCGACGCCTGGGCCTTTGGAAATGACCGCTTGGCTGTGGGCTGGGCCTGGAAGAGGCGGGATTGGATGACCCGGAACGGAACGGAGAGATGGCCAAGGGGATGGGGTGTGAGAGGCAGCCCCAGAGCGGCCTCAGGGCCAGGAGCAGGTGGGGGGCTGTACAGAGCGCTCAACATCAACGAACAAGCACGGCCCGCCTGGCGCTCGGCCCTCGACGGGGAGGGATGAAGCCCCTCCGCGGGGGCTCCCTCCCCCCAGGCCTGGGCGAGGGCCAACTCGCAGGCTTGGAGCCCAGCGCTGAGGAGGGGCAGGTGGCAGGGGCGTGACAGCCGCACGGTCACCTGCGTGGCGGGACTGTCCCCGCTGGCCGCGGCCGTGAAGGGAATGCTGACCAGGTGGTTGACGGAGGGCAGGGCTGCGGGGCAGGCGCTGGGTCCCTGAGCAGCTCCCCCTCTGACTCTGGTCCCGGCCCCTTCACAGCCATCTCTCCTCGGGGTTCGGTGGCTGCCACCATGCAGACACACACAGAGTATGGAACGTGATGGCCCCACTGATCGAGTGCAAGGATCGTTTTCTAACACCGAGTTCTTTAGCAAAGGGAACCTCTAGCCACCTAATTTAAAGTTTCTCCGGGGAATCAGTACTGTCCGCGGGGGAGAGAGGAGGGCTGTCACCCAGAGCGAGTTGCCTGCCAGCGTGCGGTCGTCCTTCTCCATTTTCTGTCCAGACGTGGATGCACATGGCTTTCAGACGTGAGGACCTCAAGGCTGGGTGAGAGGCAGTGGAGCGCATGCGTGGCCGCCTCCTTCTGGGGTGCGAGGGCCTCGGTCCCGGAAGGAGTGTGGGCGGGCGACGCGGCTGGCTGGGCGTCAGCTACAGAAACATGCTTCAGGGCAGAAGCTGTCTTGGGGCGGCTGAGCGTCTCACCCTGGCATCCGTCCCTCGAGCTTCTGGCGGCGGGCAGGACAGCACGCGGCGGGCAGGACGTACGGGGGCATCTCTGCACAGGCCAGCACCCACCCGAGGCGGCCGCGTCTGTCTGCCGGGGTCTTGGAGGTCCTGGGTCGCCGTGTCCTCCGGGCCTGAGGGCCAGGACTGCCAGCCTTGGACGGGAGCCCGTCCTTGGCGGACAGCGCACCCTGACTTCTTGAGGGTCACATTGCCTCTCGTTTCTCCTTAGGGGTCGAGGACTGGCTTCGTTGAGGCCACGAGTGGACAGGGCGCCAAGGCCAAGCGTCCCATGCCAGTGAGAGTGGACCCGAGAGAAGTGGGGGGCAGGGGGCCTGGCTTTGAGGTCAGACTGTCCGCGTGGGGACCCCTCCAGCTGCTCAACCGGGCACAGCCGAAGGCCTCTCCCTGCAGCTGGGGGCGCAGGGGTGCCCCCGAGTCCGGGAGGGAGGGACGCGCCAGCAAAGGTGTTTCAGGAACAGACAGCGAGCTGGGGCAGGAGGAAGGACCTGGACTGAGAACAGGTGTCAGAGCGCCGGGACGCAGGTGTCTCCTCCGGGAACACCTCTGCACGTCGGGGGGTGGGCGGCGCTGGAGGGACCGGGGACAGAGAAGGCTGGTCACTGCGTGGGGGGAGCTCCCGTCCCCAGAGGGCCCTGGCCCCCGGAACCCCCCGTCCCCAGAGCGCCCTGGCCCCCGGGACCCCTCGCGCCCGCCTCCCCGTTACCCGAGGAAGCCCCTTCTTAGCGTCTGCTCGTTTTACAGCTCAGGAGTCAGGAAGACAGAGATAAACACCTGATTCACTACGTG
>NW_020175679.1:1521108-1572449 GCF_003031525.2 Neophocaena asiaeorientalis asiaeorientalis | reverse complement strand
CGCTCTTCAACTCCAGATTGTCACTTGGGTCTTGTTTGCCCTCCACCCCCTGAAAGCGGGCAGCATCGGAGCGCTGCCTTATGCTCTAATCCTTGAGAGTTTCCCCTGAAATGGATATTAATTTCACTGTGACAAACTTAAAGAAGAAAACCATTTGTGGTTTAGTGGTTTACAGACAGGGTGAAGGAAGACCCCAGAGCCATCCTAGAGTCGGCCTTTCCCCGACGGGCAGTGCCGTGCTGCCCACAGCCCCGGAGATGGATCGGGGGGCAGCTCGGAATGGGGAGGCCTCCAGCCACGGCACGGAGAGCCTTCTGTGATGTGGTCAGAGGAAGGAACTTCACTTAGACTCGGTGAGGTGCTCAGCGAGGCGCCTGGCCGTGGACTCACCTGCTCACCCCGTAGGGTCTCCCTGTTCTGGGCCCTAGAGGCAGCCCCTCCCACCAACAGCCAGAGCAGCTTTGTAAACATCGTCATCGCGACCTGAGAAAAAGTAGGGAGAGAGGAATGCAAATCGGTCCTTCTCCCGAAAGGCAGGTGCAGGGTGCCCCCGGGGGGGTGGGGGTGGATGCCCTCAGTCAGCCTGAGGACCGGCCGCTAGACAGGGTCTGAGTGTGGCCGCCGCCAGCCCGGCCTGTCCACCAGGGGGCAGTGGTGCATAAACATGGGCGCGGGTCCCAGCGGGTTGGGCCCTGGCCTGTGACCACAGAGCCGGCAGCCCTTTAACCGCCGAGACCCCGACAGGTCCGTGGCAGGGAGGCCAAGACCATGCGGAAATGACGCTGCCTTTCAAACCCACCCGGGGAAGAGGGAGGGAGGACTGGGGTCACGTCCTGTGGATTCTTAGCTCCATTCTGTGGACAAAACCACCAAGGTCCCTGCAGCAGGCTGGCCCCCGGCCTTGACCCCAAGGCCACTGCGGAATCCCTCGGTCCCTCATCTGGTGTCCTTCATCTTGGACGTCCCGCCAGAGCCATCTGGCAGGACTTGCTGCCCCCGGGGAAGTTTCCCTCTGGCCAGGAGAGCAGCACGTCCAGTCTAGTGGGCAGTCGGCAGGGAGGTGACTGCAGAGAGATGGCCGGTGGCGCTGAGGCTCCTGCGAGGCCACGGCTGCGAGGGGCTGAGTTTCCACGTGGGCACAGCTGCCACCTGGTGTCTTAGCCCAGAAGCACCTCCTTACCTGAGGGTGATCGGCCTGGCCTAGAAACGGCCTCGCCAGGCCAGGAGCCCCCGACACGACGGTGGGACCTCCTGCTGGACGGGCTGGGCTGCTCTCGCCTTTGCTGACCATTGAGCAAAGTCTTCAGGCGTTTCTCGTAGTACGGAGCTGCTGACACTCTGATCCTCGGGGGGTCTGGCTGGTGGGGTTTGCTGGGGCGGAGGCTGGGTCCCTGGCGGCCCTGCGTGACTGATGGCCGGGCCCTCGTGCCCGGCAGACGCTCTGTCCTCACGCTAAGCTGTGCCAGGTTCCTCAGAGGCTAATATCAGTATTGGACTACTAATTTATTAGACACGGGGAGATTTGAAATTTCATTTTTGTGCAGTTATTTAAAATTTAAAGTGATAACGTCTAACCCAATTAAATTTCAGCTGACCACTCTCCAAACGCAGTCTTATAAAATATGAATCAGTCTTATAACAGCTTAATCTCCATGTAGATGACCTGCCTTTGGGGTTGTCCGGTCACAAAGCAGACCTTAGGAAATAAAGAAAGAAGATGGAAACCAGGCAGATCCAATGCTGAAAATTATCTCAACCATCCGACTATCTGGGACTATTTCATGCACATCAAATTCTGTCTCCTGTTTTGTAATAATTACGCTTTTTAATTTGACCTTCCTCTTTGGGGATTTCTGGCATTTTCATAATTTAGAGGCTCCAGCGGAAAGGGCCTTCCCCGCCCTCTCGGCAGGTCACCGGGAGGCAGCCTGCCCCAGCCTGTCACCCCGTGGCCCTGCCTCCCCACCGGTTTGTGCGTGCGGACCCACCAGCCCGCCGACCTCCGACAGCAAGACTCTCTCTCCAGAAACAGCACACGTGGCCCCTCTTGAGGGCCTGGAAATCCACCTGATCTCACCAGGCGGGGAAGTCAGCAGGACCTCTGCCCAGACCCTCGACGAGACTCCAGGGGGAGCTTGGCGCCTGGGTTGGGGTCAGGACAGGACTGGAGGCCCGGCGGGCTGGTGACCAGCTGGGACAGGGCACCTATGTGGGTCCCGCTCCCTCATCTGTAACACGCAGGTCATAGAACCTTCTCGGTAGGGCGGCTGTGGTGTTACATGGTCTGGAAGCTCAGAGCCGGTGCCACCAGCGGGTGTGGACAAGGGACCCAGGGCTGCAGTACCTTCACCCACACATCCGCAAGTGGCAGGACCGGGGTGGCCCCGGGCGTGGGGGGCAGGGAAGTTAGGGCACCCGATGGGGCGGTAGGAGTCCCCTCAACTAGAAAATCAGAGCTGGAAAGAGTCAGTTCTCTGTGGATGGTGACTTTGCTCAAAACACCATGGAACCTTGGCAGCCAACCGAAGGTTTGGGGGTTAAGCTGTGCTCGGGATGTAGCCTCAGAGGGTCACGGCCGGGCCGCAGCTTCCCTGCCTGGTTCTGGGGGCTCCAGCCTCTGGGGGCTCCAGCCTCAGCCGCTGACTTTGCACCTGTGGCCCATTTGGAGAATCAAATAGGGATCTAGTCAACATTTAATTGCCATTTTACTTGGATTGTGATGTTATGTGTCCCCTGATTTGACAGGCAGGTTGGTGGGAAATGGTCCGGGCTTGGCTGGAGCTCGGAGGGCAGGGCGCAGGGCCGGGTGTGGGGGGCTTGCTCTGTAAGGGCCGGGGTTGTCTTCCAGGTGTGGCCATTGCATCCCTGGCACTGGGACCAGCAGCGTGCGGTGGCCCTGGACCTGCTTCTCCCTGCCCTGGCGTCCTGGCACCCTGCGGCCACCTCCCTTGGCAGCTACTGGGGTGCCACCAGACCTGGCACTGAACCCCACTTGGGCCAGAGCCTCCTTCGTTTGGTTCCCGTACAGACTGACTCTTTCGGTCGGATCTAGTTTGAAGAAACAGTTCCTCTGCTGAAAGGAAGTTGGAAAGCTGCGTTTTATGTTTCATTTTGCTTTTATTGTTTATAAAAAAGTAAAAAGAGAAATTGCTGGTACAAGTGGTAATCAGCCCAGGTCTGGACCTCAGCACTAAGACAGAGGAGGAAACGCTCAAGCCGAGGAAAACGCCGGCACTCTCCTGGCAGGGCTGCACGGACGCGTGTTGCCTGAACACATCACCCCGTGAGAAGCTCACGCACCCGCCCTGGCGTTGGGTCCCGGCCGGCGGAGGCTGCAGTCGGCGAAGTGGCAGAGAGGGGCTAAGTCCTGAAGGGTGGGCCACCCTGAGGGCAGTGGGCGGCCGTGGAGACAGCCCGGGCGCTGAGACTGGGGGCGCCCTGGACTTCCAGAGTGGACGGGGCGGGGGCTGGGCGGGGGATGCCCAGGACACCTCTGGTACCATTTCTCCTCACCTCACACACAACCTGGGGACAGAACCTGGCAGGATCGGGCATGCCACCTGCACCCTCTTTCTTCCCGACCCCTCCCCAACCCAGGAGGGACACAGGTCCCTTTCCATCAACGTCCTGACCACGAGAGGACACCCAGCTCACGTCCTCCTTGCTGCTGCTTCCTGCGGCCCCCGCCCTGGCCCTGGGCCCCTCCTCACCTCCGGGGCCTTCCTGGCCATGTGGACAACACACACTGCTCCCCTACGGTGACAGGGGCCAGCCTGGGGGTAGATTGGCCCCGCGTGGACTGAGGGATGCAGCTTTGGCCCCAGACGGCATGACATACTTCATAGCCTCTAACTGCCTGCGTTGGTCTCTGAACTCTGGATGGACGACGGGCCGTGGATGGCCCCACTCCGAGGGCACTGCTGCATCCCCACTGGTGCCTCCAGTACTGAACGTGGCGGAGGTCTCCCTCTGCCCGGTCCCCACTCACTCTCCATCCTGACTCACTGCAGCCCGGCCTCAGTGGGTGTCCCAGCACTGTCCCCGCACACTTGTCACTTCCACCCTGCCCCCCAAAACCCACCGTAAATACTTAAACACTCCCCACCTCAGATACTTCCATCTCACTCCCAGCCCATCATTTGAAGGAATGCTAACGTTCGTCGTGAGGAGAGTGGTCGTTTTTCCTTGCGTCTTCTGTCTCTGGCGCTTCCTGGCCTAATTTGCCGCCGGCCTGGCAAGCCCGGGGTCCAGGGGCTGAGAACCAGCTCTGGCAGAAGCTCCTTCCAATGGGCCGCCTGCCATCGGCCGAGTCCTTTCAACTGGGTCCCTGAGTTTCCCTCTCTGTCACCACGACCTTAGAGGCCTGGTGAGGGCAGGGTCGCGGTGGAGACTCTGCGGTTGCCCCCCGGGTGACGATGCAAGGCTCACCTTTTGGACTCCTGATGAGGAAATTTGTGCAGCGGAGCCGGGGGGCCCCGGATGGACGGGCGTAAAGAGCCAGAGAGAGAACTGAGGGCCTCCCGATGTGGGGGGGGGCAGAGAAAGGGGAGCAGGAAGGCTGCCTCTGGGCCTGCAACTCGTGACATGTTGGGGCTGCCAGACAGGCTCCAGCGAGTTTATAGCGGGTCCCGTGTGGATCCAGCGTGAGCACCCTCCCAGCTGAGTGACGCCCAGGGCTCACCTCCTGCCACCGTCACCTGCGGCACCTGCCCCCTCGCTGCCGCGGCCCCGCTGGACCGTCCTGTGCCCACTCAGGGCTGCTTGGACTTCCGCTGTGTGGACGCCCATCCATGAATACAACCCCCCAGTGCTGGGTACGTAAGTTGAGAGACTTCATTACATGTTACGCGTTTACCCACGCGTCCAACCATCTCTGGTCTCGGCTCTTCACACGTGATGCTTTCTGACCCGGCTGGCTTTAGCCCTCTTGCTATCTGTTTCCTGTTTGATCTAATCTCTACTCCACTCTTGCTGCCTGTTTGGTATTATCGGGTATTTAAACATTCCCTCTATTCTCCTTTGTCAGCTGTTTGGGTTCTATTTTGGGGTGTCTTTTGAATGGCTCTCTGGGAGTCACACAAGGCATCCTTAATTTTCACAGCATTAAATGAGAGCTTCACTGCACCTCAAAGGCTGCAGGAACACACAACAGCTTAATGGAATGTCCCCGCTCCCATCACTTTTCGCTTACATAGTTTACTTCTACATGTTATAAGCTCACAAGACATTATTGCTACGCATTCAGTGGTCACGTCCAACAGCTGCTCTTTCAGGCGTAGCTCATGTCATCTGGAACTTCTGTGCTTCCATCAGGGATCATCGTCCTTCGTCTTAAGGACCGTCCTATAGTATTTCTCGTAGTGAGAATTTCCCCAGGTCTCATCAGCCCTGATTTCTGTCGGATGTTCTTACCGGTACAGACGTTTAGGGCAGCGGGTCTTCCTCTCGGTGCTTTAAAGATGCTGTTCCGTGGTCTGCAGGCTTCACACCCCCCTGGTTCCTCGAGGGCGTGGTCCTGCTCAGGCGCTGCCTCGTCCCCCGTCCCCCAAGTACCTACTTCGGATGCTTTGGGCCCCTTTACAGTGATTGCCGCATCGGGGGAGCCCCGATACCAGCTGCTTCATCCTGCTGGAGCTGCAGGACCCAGCGGTTGTTTTTGAACAAACTGGCCCTACGGAATGCTGACGGAACGTGTGCACGGTGAGAACAGCTTTACAAGCACCGTCGGGGCCTCCCCAGGATTTTGTCACGACTCAGCACTCCTCTCAGGAGGCGTAAGACGCAGCCTCTGTCTGAAGCCCGGCCAACACTGGGTATTATCGCTCTTTCTAATCTTTTCCAAGCTGATTGGCCGAAAGTAAGACCGCATTTTCTGGATCAGAGGACTTTTTTTTTTTTTTTTTTTTTAACCACTAGTCAACTTTATCCTGTATGCATGTAGCTCCCGGGGCGGAGGTGTCCGCCTTGGTCTCCACTTGTTTCCTGCAGGAGAGAGGCCGGGTGGGTGTGGTGCAGGCGGGGTGCTGTGGGTGTGACGGGTGTGGCCTCACCCTGCATTTCGCATCCTACCCGAACGGCTCAGCACCCCTCACCCACCTCCCATACACTCTCAAGTGTCTCCAGTGTCGCTTCTTACCCAGGCCTGCCCCAAATATCTCACATGGTCCGGGAGACACCCAGAGGAAGATATTCTATGTGGAAAGCATTCCTGTGGGGTGTGTGGACAATGCTGCCTGGCTTTCTGCTGCCCGCCTGGCTTGGGGTCCACCCTGCAGAGCGATGCCAATTCCGAGGGCCGTTTCTGAAGGCCAGAAGACAGAAAGAAAACAAGGCGTCCCCGAAGTTCGTCCATTTGTACACTGGACCACACAATGCTGAAGCACGTCTGGAAAGTGTCCTGGGCAGAGGCCTCTCTAAGTTTGGGGTGACATGTTTTGACTTAGATGGGGGATCTTTCAGCCCAGCATCTTGGTTGTACTAATCCATCTGTGTTCCTTATTAAATGAGCCCCAATCATGACATCCTTGTCCTTCAGCTGGCACTGAAAACCGTTTAAGAATGAGCTGCTTCGTCAGTTTCTCCGTGCACCTCTGCTCGAGGCCTGGGTACCACTCCGAGGGCACTGCTGCATCCCCGCTGGTGCCTCCAGTACCGAACGTGGCCGAGGTCTCCCTCTGCCGCGTCCCCACTCACTCTCCATCCTGACTCACTGCAGCCCGGCCTCAGGAGGCGCCCTCTAGTCCTGTCCTGCCCCTGGAGGCCCCTGGACCAGTGCCTGGGTCTCCACCCCCTTCTCTGAGTGATTCACAGGAACGTCTTTATGGAGGAGAGAGGTTGCCTGTGTGAGGAAGCCTGGAGGTTCTGACGTGGGAAGGACTTACGCCCTGGCCTACGTGTGCTCTTCCCTGACCCCGGATGCGAATTTCACGTGCACAAAATGCACGTCTTAGCTGGGGCGTGTAGCAGAAGATCTGAGGGAGATGCTAATTTGTAACTTTTTGTTTTACTGAGTTCCATAAAAAAACGAAAGAAGCAAACACTGTCTAAAAATCCAATGTACCTTCTCGTTTTTATTATCAGTATATCTCTCAGGTTCCCATGCAAGTGTGACTTTTCTAAAGATCTTACACGAACGTAGACGTCACTTAGCTAAATATCTTCATTTTACGAAGGAGGAAACTGAAGCTCTGAGTCACTGCTGGGTCCACAGCTGCAGAGAGAGATTGCAAAGGCCCAGCTGTCGTGGCGCCCACTCCGGGGCTTCTCCCGGCCCCCAGCCTCAGCAGTGGCCTCTCTGGGGGCGAGTCCCCCGCTGTGCAGCCGGCCGTGAGGCCTGGGCGGTCCTGTTTGCCCAAGTGTGCGTGGGGCTCATGCATGAGCGGTCAGAGTGTAAATATGGTAAATATTTTATTTAGAGCAGTTTTCGCCAGCTTGAAGGGCTCACTTCAAATTTCTCTCTCGCTGTCATTCTGTCTGTGTCTCACACACCACAGCCACACGCACACACACACACACACGCAGGCTCACACACACGCACACACACATGCAGGCGTGCACACACCAAAAGGGTCCCCGAGCTACGATTTTGTGCTTTGCATCACCCCCCTCAGCCGACACTGTAAATGCCTTTGCCGCCTGAGCTAACAGCCCCCTGGGAACCAGCAGACAGTCCCCCCAGCCCTGAAATCTTCCGGAAGGTTCTCTGGGAATCTCTTGCCCTGGCTGGCCTTGCTGGCTGCCAGGCCAGTGGCTGAAGGGCAGCCCTGGCGGAGGGTCCTGGAGCCTGTGGGGCTGCCCTGAGCGGTCAGTAAGTCAGTGGGTCCCCACGGTAGGTGCCGAGCCTCGCAGACCACAGCGGCCCTGGCCTGGGATGGAGCCCGAGGCCGGGTGGCCACGGTCCTTTGGGTGGTGATCGAGGCATCGCTCTGCTTCAGGTTCTCTCCAAAAACGCGCAGGCTCCGTGGACTCTGTTCAGCGCATCTGGCCTCCCGCAAATCCCCGTCGCAAATTCCTCCTGCGAATCCCCGTGATGGAGCGGCCACCCCTAAGGTCCCTGCGTTGTCACCCTGCGTCTCCAGGGTCTCTTAGCAAGGACTCAGACCCTTGGACTTCGGTCTGGTGTCATGTTAAGACCAGGAGACAATAAAACAAACCACTCAAGGTCGCAAGGAAACAAACCATTCAAGATTACATCTCTCAGCCACTTTGAGAGATGACTTCGCATCCGCTAAGTTGCCGTTAAGATTCTAAAAAAGCCCAAACAAGCAAAACTGTCGCCTGTCCTGATGCCTTTCACTGCGTCCTCCCATCTGGGTCCATCTGGCCTCCCCGTCTAGCCCCTCCACCTCTGCTGCTCCTTCAACGCCCTGTGCAGGGGCCCTGATGGCCAGGCGCGGGGCTGGAGGTGCTGCGACCCCGTGTGGGCAGCGAGCGGGGAGGGCAGGCCCAGGACCACATCCAGAGGGGCTGCAGTTGTGAGACCACGGCACCTTGGACGGGGACAGGGCTCCAGGCTGGGAAGCAGGGCCTCGGCTGCAGGATGTGTGCAAAGGGGAGCGTGGGCCCCCTGTTCAGAAGCAGGAGGGAAGCTCCCACCTCCCCCCAGGCCGCCCTCCAGACTGTGTGTGTGTTTTAACAGGTTTATTGAGATATAATCCATATACCATTACAACTCATCCACTTTAGACGTATAATTCAATGGTCTTTGGTGTATTACATTATTTTAAAAATTATGGTATCATATTTAAACATAAAATTTACCAACTTGACCATTTGTAAGTGGAAGCTTGTGGCATTAAGCGCATTCATAATGTTGTACAACCGTAATCGGGATTTCTTTCATCCTCCCAAGCTGAACTCTGTCCCCCACCCCTCCCCCAGCCCCTGGTCCCGACGGTCCTACTCTCTGTCTCTGAATCTGACCATCTAGGGGCCTCATCCGAGTGGATCACACAGGATTTGTCCTCTTTGACTGGGTTGTCTCACTGGGCATAATGTCCTCAGGGCTCATCACGTTGTAGCTGGTGTCAGGATTTCCTTCCGTTTAAGCTTCAATCATAGTCTGCCGTATGGACAGACCACAGTTTGTCCATCACCCGTCCATGGACGTGGAGGCTGCTTCACGATTTACCTGGTGTGGTCAATGCTGCTGGGGGTACCAATATCTCTTCAAGACCCTGCCTTCCATACTTTTGGGTGCAGACCCAGGAGTGGAACTGGGCCATTCTCTTTACTTCTTATTTGCTAGTTGATGTCATGCTCCCCAGGTGTGGGGACACCCGCAGATCTGTGGTCCCCAGGGCTTCCTCAACGAGACTGGGAAGGGGGGGCTCCCATGCTCCCCCAAAGGGCCAGGGCCTCCCAGGGGCCCAGGCAGCGTGGGTGTCACTCATTTGATTCCACGAGTTCTGAGGGGAAGTAGCCGTTCTTCTGGTCACCTGGCAGTTCCACGCACAGCTCAGGGCAATGGAAACACCGCGTCTACTTTCCCTCCTGCAGAGAGCGCAGTGGGACCCTGGGGGAACCCCGCACCCCAGTGTTGCTGGGCGGCCTCGGCAGACTGGTCAGAACACAAGCAGAACAAAACCCTTCCTGCTTGTTGGGGGCAGTGTCCACCGCCCCTGCTCAGAACTTAGAAATCTTCCCCAAACAGAGAACAGTCTGAGGGTCAAGGGAGGAACAATGAAAACTCTGCAGAGGACATGGGGGATCTGTTTCAGAAGATGCTGTAAGAAGGGACTCGGGCTGGAGCCTGCGGAGCTGTCGCCCATCTTCTTGTTGGGTCTGAATCCTCGCCTAGGTGTCCTGCTGAAATCAACAGTCGGAGGTGGAAAACCGAGAAAGCAGAGCCCAGTTTCCCTGGCCGGAGCCTCGAAGGGCTCTGTGAGGTGACTGATCGCTGTGGGGCTTAGCAGTGCATTTGTTTTTTTACTGAGGCCTCAAAGTCCTGAGAGACACACCTGTCTGCAGGCACATGGCCCAGGCCGAGGAGGAGAGAGGACGACTCCAGGTGGGGACCCCTCCCCTTGTGGTCACAGGATAGAGTGTCAGGAATCCCCCTCCTGAAGCAGGTCTAGTAGAACTTTCCTGATAGATAGATAGATAGATAAATGATAGATGATAGAGAGATGGTGGAGAGATGGATAGATAATAGATGATAGTTGATAGGTAGATAGATGATAGACAAATAGATAATAGATAGTTGATAGATTATAGATAGATAGATCAATAGATAGATAGATAGGTGTTAGATAGAAACCAGGTTAGGGTTTTGGCTAGATCATTAATTTAAATAATGCAGACTTCCAAGTTCTCAACCTATCATAAGGCTCAGAGTTTGCTCTATGCCCTGGAAACAGATGGCATTTTAAAGCCGTCGACTGTGCATAAGTTCCCAGAAAGTGGGGTGTGGCTGGGGCTGCCTGCAAAGTCAGGTGCTGGGTCCGAGCCGCTGCCCCTGGGACCTGAGCTGCTGGCTGTGAGGAGGGTATATCTCCTTGCTCCCTTGCCCCTGAGGGTGCAACCCGCTCTTGGGCGGAAGGTTCATTGCTTCTCGCCGCTCTGGCCACCAGGGTGGATGGTTGAGACCCGTTTGCACATTTCTAGGAACTTGGAGAAGAGGGTAAGGATGTTAACATGGTTCCTTCAGGGGAGCTGGGCTCGGAGGGGAAGGGAAGTTGTTCATTTTACTCCGTACATATTTGCATATTGCATATTTTATTTGTAATTTTGTGATATAAAAAGAAATAACAAGGAATTACTTCCCACACCTCTTCACCCAAATTGCTTCCCCTGATGGCCCTAGAGGGCGAACTTGGCCTCTGTCATGTCATTGTCTGTAAAGCCCCTTGAATGACCCTCCTCACACTTGCAGCGAGATAATCAGATGCTGTTCGCGGTCTGAGAGCGACCGGTGTGGCCCTTCTTCAGGCCTCTCCCTGAAGCCATCCCATCTGTCCTTAATGAGACAGAAACACATCAGACTCCACATTCACCCCACCTGAGATGACAAGGATTTAGACCTGGCTTAGGTCAAACCACATCCTCTACAGAAACAATCCCATAGACAGAAAAATGCAAGCAAGTCTTCCTGGAGGACAGCAGAGTATAGGGAAAGCATGGGAGAGCTGTCCGATAGCACTGGTTCTCCACGTGTGGTCCACAGACCCCTGGGCATCCCACAGACATGTTCAGAGGTCCTCGTGCTCAGAATATCTTCATAACAATGCTAAGATGTTATGTTGATTTCCTGTGGCTGCCACAACACACACCACAGCCTGGATGGCTGAAAACAACAGGCATTCATTCTCTCACAGTCTGGAGGTCAAAAGTTTGAGATCAATGTATTGGCTGGGTGACTCCTTCTGAAGGCTCCGAGGGAGAGTCTGTTCCAGGCCTCCCTCCGGCTTCCAGCCGGTGGTTCCTGGTAATCCTTGGTGTTTCTTGATATATAGATGCATCACCGCAATCTCTGCCTCCGTCTTCACTCCCCGTGTACCTGTGTGTCTAAAACTCCCTCTCCTTATAAAGACACTAATCTTTGGATTTGGGACTCAACATGACTATATCTGCAAAGACCTGATGTCCAAATAAGGTTGCATCCACAGGTCCCAGAAACATATGACTTTGGGGGGACACTATTCACCCAGCATAGACGTTATTTGCTTTTTTCATTGTCCTGACATCTGCACTGATCGAGTAAGTCAATGGTGGGTTAAGTCATGGTGGGTCAAGCCATAGTTGGTCGAATCATGGTGGGTTGAGTCAATGGTGTGTTAAGTCAGTGGTGGTTCAAGGCAATGGTGAGTCAAGTCATGGTGGGTCAAGTCATGGTGGGTTGTATCAATGGTGGGTCAAGTCAATAGTGAGTCAGGTCAATGATGGATCAAGTCGTGGGGGGTGGGAGTTAACCATTGTGGATAAGGCCACAGATGTCTTAGCAGGGACATCAGACTTTACTGGAGGGTATGGTCCTCTCCACCTCCTTGCACTCACAGTGACAAAGTGTCACCTCCACGTAAGATTGTCCCTGATGAATGTAACAACTGTCAATTGTGTTGAGTCTTGACCAATGACTACATCTTTCTAATAATCCATGAAACGGAATGGGAAACGTGAAGTACATCGTCGTCTTGAGGATGTGCGATTGAATCGTGAGCTCACCTCTTTTCCTCAAGGAACACCATTTTCACTAGAAAAAAAAAAAACCCACAACTATGGATATTTGAACATTTTCTGGAAACCAAATGAAGTAAGCCTATCACTTCAAGGAGAACAGTGAACAGTGCTTGTTTTCAGTTAAAAATCTGAACTTTCAAACGAATACGAGGATTTTGGAAAACTCATTATCAGCCACGGGGAGCTTGGTAGTTTCCCAATACATACAGACTTTTCTGATGACATCAATGATGACATTAAAGAATATGACTTATTTGTATTGTAAAATGAACTATGTTGACGTATGAAGATCTGTTCAGCTAAATGAACCAAAAATTTGCCAATGACCAATGCAGGTTGGTACAAAATTATGCCTGGGTAAAGTTTGACCAATGGATTTTAATGTAACAGAATACAAAGTTTATTGATACGGCTTCAGATTTTATTTTGTGACTAGGCTTCGGGAAACTCTAATTTGTTGAGTTTTGGTATAATATCAAAGAAGAAGAGTCCACATTATCTGAGTATACTATTAAAATACATCTTTCTTTTCCAACTACATATCTTTTGGGGGCTTGATTTTCTTTTCTATTTCAACCCAAACAGCACATCACAACAGGTCGGATGCAGACGCCTACATGAGAATTCAGCTGTCTTCTGTTAAGCCAGACATTAAAATGATTTCAAAAATGTACAGTGATGCCACTCTTTTCACTATATATCTTGAAAAACCATTTTTAAATAAAAATATGGTATTTATGTTAATATGTAATAGATTTGTTTTTCTTTTAAAAGAAATTAATAAATATTTTTAAGTGATCAGTCTTAGTTTCCACTATGGTAACTAGCAACAGACATAACCCACGAAAAACCAAAGATCTTTGGGGTCCTTACTTATGACTAAATGTTCCGAGGCCAAAAGTATCCAAGAACTGCTGCTCTGAGGACCTGCTCGTCCTCTTCAGGAGCTTTGGTTTCATTCACCTGAGAATAATGGCCTTTCTCTCTTACCTAGATGAGTTCACGTCTATAAAGTGCTAGAGGAGGACCAGGCCACAGTGAGCACAGCACAGTGTGTGTCAAACAGGAAAACAGACACTTTCTAAAACTGAGCAGCCACAGCTTGGCATGCCCTGCTTTCCTCACAACAGGAATGCTAATCCCACCCTCTGAACTCAGGGTGATGTTGGGGTTTCACTGTGTTCTGTAGGAAATGCCTTTGTGCTCCATGAAGTTCTTAAAAATCGACCCAGGAAGCACGCAGATAACGCGGCACGTGTACAGACCCGAGGGGGCTGGTGTGTTTCGTGATTCTCACACAGGCTCACATCTTCAATCAAACTCAGTCTGCTAAGCTTTCAAACATTCTTACTAAGGCGCTTAATTGGTTAATCATTAGCAGTGCGTTGACTTATTTAATGTAAATGTTATTAGAATAAAAGTTACGATGTTTTCCCCCAAAACATTTTAGCTGTGCTTTTATGTGTCTGGTGCAAGGTTCTGAGTTATTCTGCTTCCTGTCAGACACTACATTTATCGTGGCTGATATTTGCATGCATATGGTAACAGCTATTTGGAATTTAACGTCAGAAGGCCAGTTCAAGTGCAGATGAGGACTAACAAGCATAGGCTTCCACACAGGGCAGTGTCACCACCCTCGGCTTTCCGGCTCTGTGTGCTGTTGCCATGTTCCTTCCTCAAACTGAGAAGTCTCTGGCCCCGCTGGGGTGCTAACTGAGCCAGCGTCTTCTGAGGGAAAGGAGCTGGTGTATCGGTTATCAATTCCCTCCATGATGCTGCATAACAAACACTCCCAAACTCAGCGGCTTGGAGCAATGAGCGTCTATTTGTTGATTAGTGTTTGGGCCCTGACGGGCTGGGCTCAGTGGGCAATCCTCCTGCCCTGGCTGAGTCTGGGGTGCCCACCTGGCTGTAGGCAAACCTAATGTGGTCTCTTGGGGGGACTGGGCACCGCAGCCCTGCGCTCATGCTCTGGACATTATCCCGCCTGCATCCATCTCTGCTCCTTTCCTGATTAAAGTTTTCCCGTATCAGCAGGCTGGCCAGCCCGTTGGCAGGAGGAGGGAAGGATGACCTCAACACTTTATTCCAAGGTGGTGTCCCAGTGAGACACCCAGCCCACCCAAGTATTCAGAGGGAGCCTTTCTCCCACCCGGTGGACTCAGGAGACAGAGAGAAGACCAGCCTCACCCACCACCCTGGGCTCATCTGGGAGAAGCTGGAGCTGCGGAGGAGGAAGGGATTGGGGAAACCATTTGCTTCTCCCTCTGCGCCCTCCAGTAGGAGAGGCCCCCTGGGAGGCCCCATCATGGCTGAGGTAGGACGGGGGAGGGCGGACAGGCCGGGGGAGCTGGCGGGGGGCCTGGCCTCCTGGCCTTCAGCCGAGGGCACGTAATTGAGCAGACTGGCTCCTCCAGCCCAGGATGCCAGCCTGGGGATGGGTGTGGGCTGGGCCTCCCCCCAGGCAGGGTGAGGGACCCAAGCGGCAGCTGGGGGCCTCCCACTCCCGCTCACCTCCTTCTTCCGCCCCTCCCACCATGCCTGGGGGATTCAGAACCCAGTCCCCTCTCTCCGAGTGCAGACCGCCTTCTGAAGTGTGTGGCCCTGAGCCAAGCAGATGGGGGGCTGGTCTTACACGTGTGCAGGTTCCCTGCAGCCCCCAGGGAGTCTCAGCCCCAGGAGGCTGGCCCTGTGGGATGGCCACTCGTGTTCATACCTCCAGGGCCACCTGCTCTCCTTCTCCCTTTCCCTTGTACCTTAGAAACAGTGAACTTTCCAGGAGTCATTGTGCCAACTCAGGGCTCCTGGACTTCTGCTCTCCACCTCCCTGGGAAGTTCTGTCCGCTAATGTCGGCGCTAACGGCCTCTTTGGGGCGGGCGATGAGGCTTTTGCTTCAATCACGCTCAGCCTCTCCCCTGACAGGCGGGAGGCACCTGATTAGCATCGAGGGGCTTGCGGACGCTTCTGTTGATTTAGTTTTATTTCTCTCTGCTCACACGTCTGCGTCCTCAGAGTGACTGATGGCACCTCCGTTAATAAGTGGAGCTTGTTCTGGGGTCAGAATGGCCCCCACGTGCCCTGGAGGCGGCCCGCCCCGTGAGTGGGCTGACTCGGGAAGTCTGTTTCCTGTGTCAGTTGTTGGCCTGACTGAATGAGACATTCGCGTGTATCATCTGAAAGAGCAGATGCGGCCCAACTGTGAGCGGGCGATTTCAGTGACTTCACGCGAGACCCACATGGAAGTGGCTTCCTGGGATAAAACTCACTCCGAGTCCGGTCGAAACTTCCAGAAATGCATCTCCCCTAGTGCCGCTACGGCAGGGGCCTCCCTGCTCCCTAGGGGATGGGGGGGAAGGGGTCCCAAGCGGGGTCGGAGGCAAGCAGGGGTGGACCAGGGAGAACACTGTGGGGTCGGCCACGCTAACACAGCAGCAGCAAGTGGTTCTGGAAAGGGGTCAGAGGTGAGAGCCTCTCGGGGGCCTGCCCACCTGATCTCCTGATCCCCCGAGCCCCCCTGACCCCGAGCTCCCCAGGCCCTTGGTCTGTGCCTTCCCTTTCCTTTACCTCTGCCTGGAGGGACCCCTCGGCCTCCCGCTGTGCCGCTCTCAGGACACCCCCCCCGAGGGGTGACCTCGGGGTACTGGGGAAACACCCTGACAGGTGAGACAGGGCTGGTGGACCCTCACAGGCCTTTGCCCCCCGGCTTGGTTCCACTTCTGATGGAGGAGGCGCACCCCGTCATGGGCCTGTGGTCGGCACCCTCTGAGCCGTGTGGACCTTCCCTGCGGCCTGGCTGCCGGCCCTGTGCCCGCCCTGACCGCGGCCGTGGGGACTGACCACACCTCCCTCTGTCCTGGCCCTTGGGCCCTGGGTCTCCCGGCCTCAGGGTCACCTCCTTCTAAGGGCGGTTTATCCATCAGAGCCGGGCAGGGGAGGACCTGCCGTCGGGCGGGCCCAGGCCCGGTTTCCCCTGCTCACTGAGCGTCAGCAAAGCTTCCTGGGGCCCTGCAGAGGAGCCCTGGCAGGGGCAGGTTGAAACACCCACCCCCTCGCCCGGCCCCGTTCCAGAGCTCTCTTGAGCCCCGGCCCAGTGGTGCTCTGTGGGCGGGACCCCTTTGGGGGATTTCACCTGGCATTTCAGACATCGCGGGGCGGCTGTGATCCAGCCAGACGTCCAGAGGGGGACCTGGTGCTGATTTCTCTTCTTCACTTACAAGGCACCTGCCCCTCTTGAGGGTGAGGGCCTCTGTGTTCCTACTACACCAGCTAGTTTGTCACCAACCTGTATTGTCACAATCACAAAAATCAGTGATTTCTGTGGAAAGAGAAATGTAATCTTCAAAAAGCTGTGGCTGCAAAGGCTTAAAATAAACCCCTAAGCGCAAAACAGAAGAGAGCAGAGCTTGGTGGGACTCACTGGTTTGGGGTAAGTAGTCAACCCCGCCATTCAGATTCACTGTTCACACGAGCCTTCCAATCGTCCTGTGAATGCGGGAGCCCCTGTCCTCTCACGGAGCTCGCGGGCCGGATGGCGATGGCCAGGGTCATCTGGGTTCCATTGGTCTCTGTTGTGGGCTGAACGGTGCACCCAAATTCGTATGTTGGTGTTTTAACCTCCCAGAACCTCAGAATGGGACTGTAATTGGAGATCGGCTCTCCAAATGAAGGTAAAATGAGCTCGTTGGGGTGGCCCTAATCCCACACGACCTGATCCCTATACGAAGAGGACATGAGGACACAGACACACAGAGGGACGACCCTGTGAGGACACAGGAAGGAGACGGCCGTCTGCACACCGAGGACAGAGGCCGCAGGGGGAGCCAGCCCCGTGACACCAGATCTCACGGCCTCTAGGACGGGGGATGAGAGCACCCATGGTCTGAGCCGCCCTGTCCGAGGTGCTTATGAGGCCTCGAGCATCCAGGCCCCGCGTCCCAGGCGGCTTTCTGTCTCCACCAGCGGGCCGTGCTAAGGGCATTCTAGGGAGGGCGTGAGGAGGGGTCCCCGGGGCCCCGGCTTTGCTCTGCCAGCAGCAGGCTTGTCCCCGAGCTTTGTGGGAGGGAGGCTCTGAGTGAGGAAGTCCAGCCCTCCTGACACGCCCAGCATCTCGGGCCGGCCACCCCTGGGCCGTGTCCCTTGGGCTCTGTGGTCGCAAGGCCTCTTTGGAGGCAAGGAGGACACTGGGCCCTGGACTTTGCTGCCCGGGGCTCCCGGCTGGTGGGGAGGGCATCTGAGTCCTAGGCTGTGTCCCCCCCGGCCCCACCTGGATGAATCTGGGGACTCTGGGGTCCCAGAGGCTCCCCCAGGGTGGTCTTCAGGTTGGGGCTAATGAAGGAGCCCCCGTCCGGGCCATCCAGCGTGGGGGACCTGAGCGCTGCGAGGGCCTCGGGGCCCGGGCTCACCTTGGTCCCTGACACACAGGTGAGCCTCCTTCCGGGTCTCCCTCCAGCCACCGGGTGCCCACTGTCCCTCCTCCTCTGTCCCCCAGCAGCTGGGGGCCCTGGGCTGGTGGGAGGTGAGGGGGAGGCAGCCTCGCAGCCCGGACTGTCCCTCCAGCCGGGGGAGGTGACGACACTGGGACCCCAGCAGCCGCGGCTCGTGGCTCCCCGGCCTCTCTGGAGTCAGGAGTCCCCTGCGGCTGGTCCCCGCCGAGCTCAGAGCCTGGTCTCCGATGGTGGTCCCTTCCCATTTCCTTCTGTGCAGCTCTCGAGGGGGCGGGTGGGGGCGAAGGAGAGATGGCCACCTGAGGATGTCCTGGGACCTGGCTTTGAAGTAGCCACAGGCAGGTGGGTCCAGTCCCGCGGCCTGGCCGTGAGCACCGTTACCCCGCAGTCTCCCGGGGTAGGTCCCCCTTTCTCAGGGCGCTCATCTTGCCCTGGGGCTTTCCTGGCTCAGCCCTGCAGCCCCTTCTGTCTTCAGGCTCCAGACTTTGCCCTGCGGAGCCAGGCCAACCCGGTTCGCCCAACCCCCCACACGGCTTCCCCCCAAAAAGTGGGAGAAAGGAAGCAGGTGGGGAGCGGCCAGGATGGTCCAGGAGTGCGCGAGCAGGCACCCAGGAGCCCGGGCAAGTGGAGGGAATGACTTAGGGCAGCAGGTGACACACGCAGCTTCCGCGTTGTGGCGCCCTCCGCCGGCTCAGGCCCAGACCCCTGCATCTGGGGTCCCCGGGTCCCTGGGCGACAAACCCCTGCGCTGGCCCAGAGCCCCTCCTGGGCTGCTGTCTGCTGCCTGCAGGCCTCGCTTTCCACCTCGGGCCCCTGTGTCTCTCTCCGCGGCCCACCGCCCGCCCCCAGCCCCGCCACATGACACAGTGATGCCATGACCCTCACACCACCAGTAGAGCTCCTCCAGGCAGGTGGCGGGGTTTCCTCCATCCACGCCCAGGTGTCCCGGTTCGTCACTGGAGGGCCCCACGGCCCTGGGTCCTGTCGTGACAGCCCCAGGTCCCAGCCATCAGAGGGAATTAAAAGGAACAGCCGTCCTGATGCGCGGGGCGACGGGCCAGATGCCCGACCGTTACCCACTCGCAGCAGGAAACTCGCAATCAAATTGTAAAGAAAGGTCACATTTGCAATAAGTAAAGAGGAAACAATGGTAATTGGTTCTGGAGCCCGTGAATACCTCTGCCGCCCCTGAGAGGCAAGCTGACGGACTTGAAACCTTTTTTGTTCAGGTAATTAAAAATGAGGTTTCATTATATCATTAAAAGTGAGGGCACGCTAGCTCTTTTCTCGGGTACTATAATGTTGTCAAAGGGAGAACGTGAGCCCCCCAGGCATGGCCCCTGGTGCGTGAACAACGCCCTCCTGGGTGGGATGGAGGCCGGTCGGGGGTCTGTGCGGAGTTGCGGGGAGTGGGACCACGGTGGGGTCTGGGGAGGAACTGGCAGACTGCGATTCTAAACAAGTCCCGAGCTGCCTCTTTTCCAACCTGATAGATGATAAGGCAAGAGGAGGAGAAATCAGGGGGTCCTTCCCTGGTGAGGGTGACCGAGGCCGCAGCACGGGCAGAGTGCAGAGCAGAGGCGTGAGCGGTCCGTTCAGGGACCAGGGTGCTGGGCTCGCTGCGTCCCCAGGGCTCGGAGGTGATGCCACATGCGCCCCACCCCCGTGATGATCCCCCAGGAACTCAGATGAAAACGTCGTATTGGGAAATCTCACCGTTTGTATAAACCGAGGTGAAATGTCACTTGTCATGCATGTTTTATGAGTCGTGTTTACTTGTGTGATTTTTTCTTTTACTGTATTTCAATCCCAACTACGAGATACTTGTAGGCACTTTCTTTAAACCTGGAGGTGGCAGCTTCGTGGAGGACAAGTGGAATTTCAGCTGAGTTTTAATTGATGTTCAGAGTTTAGCATCGCTTTAATATTCCCACAATCGTAACTGGATACTGGTAAGGGCCGGGTGGGAGGTGGCCCCTTCGTGCCTTAACCAGGCCCTGCCTGTGTCCTGACTGCCCGGAGTGGCTCTCCCTCGTGAATCCCCCCACAAAGGATCGGGTACCTATAAACCCAATTGTCATCTTTCGATGAAGTATTTTCTGTGGCTTAAAAGAAGGAGAAAAATGATAATATTCCAGATCTTTATTTCTTAAAGCACATTGTCTTGGTAAACATAATTCTCCATGAGACCCATTTAGTTTGTAAATATAACAGTCAGTTTCCACCTGGATTTTAGGATTAAAAAGATACTGCAGGGCTTCCCTGGTGGCGCAGTGGTTGGGAGTCCGCCTGCCGATGCAGGGGACGCGGGTTCGTGCCCCGGTCCCGGGAGATCCCGCGTGCCGTGGAGCGGCTGGGCCCGTGAGCCATGGCCGCTGAACCTGCGCGTCCGGAGCCTGTGCTCCACAACGAGAGAGGCCACGGCGGTGAGAGGCCCGCGTACTGCAAAAAACCAAAAACAAACAAAACAAAACAAAACAAAACGAAAAAAAAAACGATACTGCAGTAGATAAGTTTTTTGGCCTTAACAAAAATACTTACTAACTAAATACCAGTTTTATGTTAAAATAAAATTCTGTGCCAGAGCAACTGTGGTTATTTCCTTGTGTATTTCCCTTCATAATTCGGATTCCCAGCATTCCATCTGATTTTTAACGAACATAAGAAACACTGTCTTGAAAGCTCTCTCCTGTTATTTGCAATTTGTTTTCTTCAACCTGTCGGTGAAATTAGCTGACAAGTTTTAAGAAGGTAGCAAATCCTGCAAAAAGCTACGTTAGTTTGATCGTTAAAACCCCACACAAATGAATCATAATTTTCCAGTTATTTCCATAACTGTCTTAGAGTGATTATTAGATTCACTGAACCACAGACTCTGCACTAACAAGACTGATTTGTCTTGGGTCAAAGGTGCTCCATGAACTTTGATAGCTGTGTGGGGCGGAGCTGGGATTTAGCGGCAGAGGCCTGAATACCCACTTTTCTGACCCTAGAAACAAGCAACCGGCAGAAGCCCTCCCGTTTCCAGTCCCAGACGCTCAGCACCGATGAAGGTGTCCGGTGATTCCCCAGGGGCTGTTTCTGAGCAGCAGGGGACCAGATCCAGAAGCAGTTCTGGAGGCACCAACTCGGGCCCCCAGGGAGGCTCCGCCCAGCTCCACCTCCACACGCAGGATGCAGGCGTGATGGGAGCTGTCACCTGCCCTGCAGCTCAACCTCAAAACCTGAGAGAAACGGAAGTTGCACAAAGATCACACCTGGATCAGCTAAGCAAAGCTTAACTTGTCCTGTAACGATCGTTTGCAAAGAAGGGAAAACACAGGTGTATTTTTCTACGCTCACAAATACCACACGGAATTCCAAGTAATTAAATTCTTAGGGGCCCCCATTCAGAGGCCCAGAGCCTAGTGGTGCCCATCCTGATGGAGAGGGTCCACGCTTCCTACTAAAGCCGAGGGGCCAGCCGGGGCAGCCGGCTGCCTGGTGACGGCTCTGGGCCTGGCCTCCGTGGTGACGGCCCCCCTCGCCTGGGCCATCGCTGCCACATAACTCACCCTCCACTCGAACACGGCCATGTCAGGGCTTTGCCCCCTGACCCGTGACCCCCTTTGCTGCGGAGACACTGGACCCAAGGTCGCAGGGGCCCAGCAGAGCAAGGCGTCTGGTTGCGCTCCCAGCCTGTGGGCTTCCTGCCTGGGGTGGCTCTGAGCCCTGCAAGGAAGGGGTGGCCTTACAATTCACCCAGCGAAGCCAGATGAGCAGGCTGCCCCCTTGGGGCCTGGCACGCACAGGCCTGGAGACAGGAGGCAGCCATCTCCTCTCCCCAGTTGGACTCGCTTCCCAGGGACACCCTTCTGGGGACTGGTGCTGGGCAGGCTGGAAAGAGCGGGGGAGGGGAGGGAGGGGACGGAGGCCCATGGCAGCCCAGTGCCCAGGTGGCCCCAGGCCTCTGCATTCTGACACCTGGTCTCTGTCTCCAGCTCCTGGCTGTCCCCAGCACACACTCGGGGGTCCTGGCGGGACAGCCTGAGCCCTGCTTCTGACCCCCATTCCCCGGACCTGGCCAGGGGCTTGCCCACTGCCCCATGGGAACTGGTCCACAGCTGCACAGTCGCTCCCGTTTCTGCAGGGGGATCCAACAGCCCGTAGTCTTAAGAGTTTCCGCAACAAACACATTTAACCCATTTTAATTTGGAAAACGTCCCTTTTAAACCAATCTTGAATTTAGAAGTACAGGTGAAAGGGACGTCTCAAGGGACAGCCACGCCTATTCAGCCAGTTACGCCATGTGTACACATTTTCAAAAAATTACTTAAGATCAACCAACACTGGAACGCCATTATTTTTAAGGAAAATCCAACAGGTAGGGTATGATATAAAAAAATTAATCTGCCTTCCTTAAAAATATTATAGTAATCATTTCAATGGGAAATAATCTTTGTGTTAATAAGACTCAGATTTTCCTATATGAGAATCAAGTTAGGGTTACCAAAAAAAAAAAAAAAAAAAAAAGAGAATCAAGTTAATTTGCTACTTATATGAGAATAATGCCGAGTCCTAGTATAAAGCACATAATAACCGTAACACAATCTTACACTTGTACTGTGCTTTACAACCTCCAGACGCCTGGCGTGAACTATGGACGCTGCTGACCCAACCACACCTTGCTGGGCAAGTTTCCCTGTGCTACAGCCACAGAATTTCCGTTTTGAGCCAGTTGTTGTCACTCACAAGTTTTAAAGAAAATCCTCATCTATTTTAATACCAGGGAAATTATTTTTATTTTCCTGTGAATCCAAAAGCCTGTTAAAATCAGTTCTTATGATTCAGGGTCTTGTTGTTTTCAGCTGGGGATACTTCGGGACAGGCAGTAGAGAGCGTTTTCATGGGGAGAGCAGATCTGGGGCTTGAAACATAACAGAACAAATGCAAACACTCCAGGGAGGCGAGAAGGCCCAGAAGCTGGGTACTGGCGGCCCGCCGGGGGTGGGAGTGGGCAGGGGGGCCAGCGTCCCTCTTACAAGGGAGCTGACAAAGTCCTGCTGTAAGTTTTTGAAACCAAATTCATTTGAATCTGAACTGGGTTTCCTGTTATCCATCCTGTGGTCCTTGGAATCACACTTTGTTGATGATCCAGTGCACTGTTTCCTGTGATGCTGGTGGAACTCCCAGGCCCCAAGCAAACCCACCCGACGCCTTTTGTAAAGCGTGGGTCGGACGTCTGTGTGTCTGGGTGGGTTTGGTGTCCAAGTCTGTCCCTCGGAGCCCGTCTTGGTGTGCCGTCCTGAAGATGGCTTTAGAATCCACCTTGGATTTTCCTCTCTGAGTGGGCCTTCCTCTCTGGTGCATAAGAAGTGTTTCGGATGGTGACCTAAATAATGTCTCAGATGGAGAGGGCGTGGTCTGGTCTATCGTAGCAATTGAAGTGCCGGTTCACCCCCTCACTCACGAGGGCACCCATCTCACAGGCACTAAGCCCCGTCTTCATGGAACCACTCAGCCAACCTTCAGAGATGTCTCAAGGTTTCTATTGGCCCCGGTGGCAATGATTACAGAACCAGTTTTCCGGTGCGTGATTTATTTTTAAAGGCGATGGTGCTCTCCGGTGTCTAATTAGTAGAGAATCTCATTCTCCCCATTTTCAAACGAAATAGATTTTGAAGATTTTCGCTCACCTGGGGATTTGGATCAGAAAAATTCTGTGGCTTATAAAGTCATTTGTTCTTCTGTTGTGATTGTATTCACAGTGGAAGGGTGATGGAAAGGTCAGCTATAACTCTGCTGTTGCGTTTTAGCTTCAAAAAAAATGTAATATTGATCGATAAGAAAATGGAAAAGCACGACTATTAGCGCCTGGCTTGATCTTTTCTGACCTTTACCCACCACGTGGATTTTACTCTGAAATGTTATGTCTCCCGTTCAAAAGGTTTGTCCTGTTTAGTCTCCTATTTAGTTAACACACGATCCTGTCCGCTCCCTCTAATGCTGCAACATTTCCTTGATTTCCTTGTGGAACCGTGTCCTTGTTCCGTGTTTTCTCTGTCACCGAGACTGGTGATGGCGACTGGTTTGCTAGGAGCCCCCAAAGAAACACATCAGGGGACACTTAATACCTCTGTCATCTTGCAGGCTCTGGAGTAAATCGCTGTTTGAGACAGGAAAGCCCTGCGTGCATGAGTGTCCAGTCGGTCGGGAGGCCGCTGCATGTGCCGGGGACGCGGCCCTCGTGGGAGAGCTGGGCAGGTGTTGCGGGAGCACAGTTCCCAGCGGAAAGCGGCCATCAGGGCGGGCCCACGCAGAGACCACGCTGCCCTGTGCAGAGATGTGGACTCTTGTGCCACCTCAGGCTCAGAAGGCACTGAGCAGCCCCGAAAGGGCTCCTGCAGGGACGCCTGGGGACCCTCCCCGGGTCGGGGGTGAGGACAGTGGGGTGCAGAGAGGAGGTGGGCTGAGCTCAGGGTGTCTGGCTGATCAGGGCTTTAGACAAGTTGGTGGGGGCCTGCCCTGGGCAAAAGGTGGCCCCCAAAGTCAAGTCCTCCTGGAGCCTGTGACTGTGACCTTGTTTGGAAATGGGGTGTTTGCAGATGTCATCAAGTTAAGATGAGGCCGTGGTGGACGAGGCTCAGCCCTGAAGCCAACGGGACTGGTCCTTATAAGAAGAAAATCTGGGCACAGACACACAGGGAGAAGCCACGTGAGGACAGAGGCAGAGCCTGGAGGGAGGAGGCCCCAGGGAAGCGGAGCTGCGGAGAGAGGCCTGGGTGGGACGCACCCTCACAGCCTCGGGGGAGCCGACCCTGCCGGCGCCTTGACCTCTGGACTTTGCGCAGAACTGGGAGAAAACATGTTTCTGTTGATGGAAACTAATACAGAGTCCCGGGACCAGAGGGGTCAGCCGGCTGCCTCCCTGGTAATGGGGGGAGAGGCACCCCGCCCCTCCCCTCCCTTCCCCACAGCCCTTCCACGGAGGTCAAAGTCACCTGCAGGAGCTGAGAGCCACAGGTGACCAGTCACCGGGTGGGGCCCGTGCTCCAGACCCCACTGCCTGCAGCCCCAGGGGCCTGTCTCAGGGGTCCTACACAGGGGAGCCCCCGCCGGGGGTGCAGAGCAGGAGGGGGCAGATGTCCCCCACCTCCTCTCCGCTGGGGGACATCACCCACGTTTGCCACTGCCAGGGAATCCCCTGGTGCTCCCGGTAAGATCCTGCAGGTTGAGGAGCCGCGGGAACGAGTGTGCCTCAGTGGTGCCCTGGCTCTGTGGATGGGAGTGGGCGTGGCCTCTGCTCCCCCGCTGTCTCTGCTCCCCTGGGGGCAGCATTCTGTGCTCTGGCCCTTCTCAGGGGACAGCGGGGCAGGAAGGGCCAAGATAAGGCCTCTCGGTGGGTTATCTGCTGACCCCTGGAGAGGCTGAGAGGGGAGTGTTGTCATCCGGGGGCACGGAGGGGGGGCGCCTGGGTCAGAGGCAGGGCCCCGCGAAGCCAGCGCTGGGCCTGACCCGCTGTCAGCGCCGCCGCAGCCCAGACTTGCCTGCCTGCCTTGCACGAGCACCTGCGTGAGTGAGCCCTGACGGAGCCGCCAGGGGACGGGAGGGGGACTTGCTGTGGCTGGAGAAGCCCCCCCAGCTGGGGCCGAAGAAGAGATCAGCTGGTGGGGCGACCGCAGGCCAGGCTGTGGACTCCGCGATAGCCTTTCTCCTCGCGCTTCCTGAAATCCGAGTGCTTTCATTTTCCGGAAACGGCAGGAATGTTGAAAGGTGAAGGGCAGCTTCTTTGTTTAAAAAAAATAGGCATTTCACCTGACTGTGGCTTCTGCATTCATTTGTATATAAACAGCCTCCTGCATACGAACGGCTTTGAAAGAATCTCCATGTGTTCAAACCAATCACAGCCCCACCCCCTCCCAGAAACACCGCAGACAGTCTCATCTGATGGGCGCAGGAGAATCGGGAAACAGGTTTTCCTTCCCAAATAATCATTGCTTTCTAATTCCCTGTGATTGATTTAATAGTTGAGAGGATGATTGGATGCAATCGTACCGCGCTAGGCAATGCTTTTCTCAGTGGACAAGAATGTCTGTGTACTGACATGCACACTTAAAGCATTCAGAGGCTGCGGTAGTGGGTGGGAAGGATGTCCTCCTATCTAAAATGCAAGGTGGTTTTGAAGCACCTAAAATGCATTGTATTTTATTAAGCAACCTACACTGTGGGCCACAGAAAATTCTTGACTATCCCTTAACAGTAAAAATGACTCAATGTTACTCGTTGGAATTATCACTGGTTTTTATTTCATTATAAAGGCAACTCGCCGATACTTTTACAAGGTACATCTTATTATTCATACCTTATACATGTGTTACCAAAGTGAAGTAATCTTTCAGGGTGGCAGAGGTGTGATTTACAATCTTTTAAAGAGGAGTTTTCTAGATCATAAATTCCATTCTAGCTTAAAAACTTATCAAAATAATAAGAAAAGCTGATATCTTAATATCGGGGGGCGGGGAATGTACTTTTCACCAATATAAATCTATAAACTACGTTCTGTTAGCTCTGCTCAGAAAAGGAATTTTGGTGAACTCAGAAATGTGTTTGCTGCTTGCCTGTGAGACCAGTGGAGTCAACCGACCCCCAGAATAATATGGAAACCGCTGCGTTGAGTACTTTATTCTAGGAGCATTAGCGGTTTTAAAATGAAAACTGTGGTTTCTGTTCAGATGTGTGTCAGGATGGAGGTGTAAACACGTGAGAAAAAGCTCACAAGAACCACAGGCAGAATGCACACTGGATGATGGCCGAGCCTTGGGACACGAGAAGCCAGCTGATTCATGGATCTCAACCCGAAATACTTCGGTTCTATTCTCTGAAGGCTGCACGCAGTTCAGTGCCACGCGCTCTGGAAATGGTGTTTTGGTTTTGCCCCTCGTCCCGAGAATCCCTGCTTTTATATCGAGTTCCCACTAGTAAACCAGCCACCCGGAAAAGGCGTGGAATGTTGGGCCTTTGGGAACTGCTTTAGGTTCCTCCCTGTCGAGTCCATCCCTCCAGTGCATTTGTCTCTTGCCCATGTTTCTTCTCCCCGAAAAGTGACCCCCTTGGGTTTCAACAGACAGAAGCAGGAAGATTGCCACGTCTTCCCGGGCGATTCAAAGCCCGCTGACGGGTGGTGTTTATGTTTTGTTTTTTAATTTATTATATTGAAGTATAGTTGATTTACAATGTTCTGTTAGTTTCTGCTGTCCAGCAAAGTGATTCAGTTATACATATCCATACATGCTTTTTCATATTCTTTTCCATGATGGTTTATCACAGGATATTGAATATAGTTCCTTGTGCTGTAAAGTAGGACCTTGCTGTTTATCCATCCTATATGTAATAGTTTGCATCTACTAAGCCCAAACTCCCAGTCCATCCCTCCCTCACCCCTGCTATTCCCCTTGGCAACCACAAGTCTGTTCTCTATGTCTGTGAGTTTGTTTCTGTTTTGTAAATAAGTTCATTTGTATTAATGCTTAGATTGTACATATAAGTGATATCATATGGTATTTGTCTTTCTCTGTCTGACTTACTTCACTTAGTATGGTCATCTCTAGTTGCATCCATGTTGCTGCAAATGGCATTATTTTGTTCTTTTTTATGGCTGAGTAATATTCCATTGTGTGTATGCACCACATCTTCTTTATCCATTCATCTGTCGATGGACATTTAGGTTGTTTCCGTGTCTTGGTTATCGTAAATAGTGCTGCTATGAACACTGGGATGCATGTGTCTTTTCGAATTATAGTCTTCTCTGGATATATGCCCGGGAGTGAGATTGCAGGAACATACACTAGTTCTACTTTTAGTTTTTTGAGGAACCTCCATGCTGTTCTCCATAGTGGTTGCACCAATTTACATTCGAGGGGTGGTGTTCTGAATGTCACAATATGAGTGAGAAATCCTAGCGGGAGACCTGATTGATTTGAGTTTACAGTGGTGGGAGCGGGTGCCCAGAGCTGCCGGGTCATACGCTAACCCTGGTTAGAAGCCTGAGGTGTTACCGGGACCAACAACTTCATCCGTCACCCGCTTGGAGCCGCACATGGAGTCCCGTCAATGCCGGTTCTGAACGTGTTCTGGAAACACAGGCAGCAAGTCATCAGCGGGCACTGCTCCCTCTTGGTTCTGTCTGGTCCACAGCAGAATTCCTTAAAAAGCTGGGGGAAGGCTTTCTCAGCTCAGAAAAGACTAACAAACACGGTAGTCATGATTCCTCGATGAAATGGCATTGCTCTCGCTTATCCGTAATTATCCCACCGTATCTCAATCCACCTGGCACTTTCCATGCTCCATGTATATAAAATCTCTTTTTTCCGACCTGAATTTTTGCAGTCATTCCTACTGGAGCACATAGCTTTAAGGTGACTTATTAAACCAATACAACCACTTCCGTTAACTTTAAGTGTTAAGGCCTGGAATGCTCCAGCTGTGATGACGAGGGCCCCTGCGTGGTGTCCAGGGGACGCTGACTCTGGTGGCTGTTTCCTGATGGGGAGCAGAGTGACGGACGCAGGGGTGACGGTCACACTGGAGGTTGAAGCCCATCCCCAAACTTAGCATTTGGGGGCAGCTTTCTCTTTGGAAGCCATGTGCAAAACATACTAAGTCCCCAAGAAGATGGACCTCAAACCCTCCGATGTTTCCCACGTTCCCTCCTGGGCCTGAGTTGGGGGCCAGTCTGGCCCTCAGTGACCCACACCTGGCTCTTCAGGGCACCGGCATCCTCGGGAAGGCCCTTTCCTGCTGGATTTGGCCAGAGGTGGGACGCTGTCTGTGACTCAGCTCCCAGGGAAAGGACGGCCAGTGTGAGGGGGACTGTGGGGTCCATGGCATTTCCGGATCGGCTGGTCCACTCTTGGGTCTGTTGGTTGGACGGTGCGATTCAGAAGAGTCTTGTTTTTCTCAGTGACTCAGAATAAGAAATGACTCAGCTGGACGATCACCGTCACGGCTCATGGGACCAGCCAGGAAAGGGGGCTTCACCCCCTCCACCTGAGGCTGAGCTGCCCCGTCCCCCTCTTCACCATCATTTTCTTTCTTTCTTGAATAAACTCTTGGATGCGTTTAACCCGTGTCTGTGCAAGTCTTCATGATGACACTTGCCGCTGCGGCGGAAAGGCAGACTTTCTGGGCCTGGTCGCCGTGCCAGGGGGCCGTTTCCGGGGCTTTTGACACAGAGGGGCCTGTCCCTTTAGGTAGCCTGGGCCCAGGTCCCGATGCTGGAGGTGGAAGAGCCGGCAACTGGGGCTGGACTGAGAGCAGGGTGGGGCCGTGCGCACAGCTCAGGGCGATGGGTCTGAGAGACCCTGTGCAGAGGAGGCCCGGTGTGCTGCAGCCTGGGATCGGTGAGGTGCCCAGAAGAGGCCCAACCTTGCGAGGTCTGCAGCTCTTCCTTTGTTTCGGCTGCTGAGTTCCTTACCCCAAAGCTGCCCCTGGTTCCCCACCCGGCGTGCTGTGCTGACCTAGAGCCGCTGGCAGAGGGACGCTAAAGCGGCCCCCGGGACCCGCCCCCGTTCCCATGTGCGTCCCGCCCCTCAGTGGGAGGGAGCCTGGGACTCGCGGGTAACGCGTAGAATACGGCAACGGTGGCACGTGTGCAGTGATATGCGTGTGATCACATGCTTGTGATTACACGTTTCATGACTATCTGCACGTGACTGCGTGCGTGGGACCACGTGTGTGATCCCGCCGTGCAACGATGCTGGTGAGATTTCAGGCGTGACCACATGCGTGTAATTACACAATCACACGCAATGGTTGTTTGCACACGACCGCACGTGTGTAACCACACACATGATGACATGCATAATAATGTGTCTTGCGGGGAGACTTTCTCCCCTGCTGGCTGTGAGGAAGTAGCGCAGCAGGGCTGAGGGCTCTGTGCCCCGTCCCCGCAGTGCGGTACAAGCATCTATGCGTGCACACACGCCTGTACACTCACACATGCACTCCCAGCGCTGCTGCGTCTCTCAGCACCCACCTGGCCAGGCTGTGTCTGCAGAGGTCAGGGTGCCCTGTCTGGCAGCCTCGGAGGGCAGGCGTCGAGCCAGTTCCAGAAGACGGCGCTCGAGAGAGCAGAAGGGGCTGGTCTGGGAAAGGTTATGACCAGACAGGAACCGAGGAAAGTACTTTTCACAAATGGCTTTCTCGGGGGTGGGCAAAGGCTTGAGCAGCCCTGGGCAGGCATCGGCCACGGTGTCTGGACGCAGAACGTCTTTCCGGCCGAGTCTCCGGCTCTCTGCTTGTCCTGCTGGACTGTGCGTGTAGGACTGCAGGCGTGTGAGCACACGCACTCCAGTGTGTGACTCTGTACACATGTGTTCCTGGGGGCGCTGGGAGCGTGCATGTACGTGGCGCGTGTGCTCTGTGTCACCAGCTGACCAGGTGTCTGGCTCTCGGGTCCATTTAGAGGCTGCACTTCACGGCCTTGGACTAAGGGCCAGAGAAGGTTTGAAGCGTGGACACCACGGATGCGCTAGAATATCCTCCCGCAGACTTCTCGCCAGCAGGCAAGCCCACCTCTGTGCCCCGCCGGTGTGGCCTGAGGCCGGCAGCGCAGGCAAGCCCACCTCTGCGCCCCGCCGGTGTGGCCTGAGGCCGGCAGCCTGGGGCCCCCGAGGTGCCACCACTGCACACATAGCCGGGCAGCTGGGGGCCTCCAGAGAGGAGAGGGCTCCAGACGGGTCATGGTAGGCTCCCCTGGCTTTGTTTCTATTTATTTGTTTATTTTTTCTGAACAATCCCTGTGCGCTGGTTGCCCTCGAGGGAGGCACTTCCACTCTCAGGCTAGTCCGTCCATGGCTCAAGGCCTCCCTGCCTCCCAGGGACCAGCGGGGCCCACAGTGATGCTCAGTCCTCTGTCACCCTGTCCCCTGCTGCTCTGCGACCCGTGGCTGCCAGGCCTTACTTCCCAGGCTGAGATTCCAGGGCAGCCTGGCCTCCAGACTCCTCAAGAGAGGCCCTGCCTCATGGGGATCCGACCCCCGTGGTCTTTTCAGTGGTCCCACCCCAGTGCAGTGAGACAGCGAAGGGTCAAGCACAGCGAGGCAGCCACCTGGTAACACGGCGCAGGTCCAGAGCCAGGTGAGCAGGACACGCCCCTCATGTACCCCTGGGCGTGTCTGGTGCATCTCTTCCGCGTGTGGCGCTGGAGGTCTTCTGTGGAGGCGAGTGCTTGGGGTCATCGAGTCCACATGGGCCGTGCACTTTGTTGCTTGTGTGAATCCAGCCCTCTCCTACTGAGGCCCCAGGACAGCCTTACCTGGCCCCTCGCCCGCGGCCTTTGTGCAGTGGTGAGCGGGGCAGGACCAGCCACATCGCGAGGCGGCCCGGGTATTTATAGGGAGACTTGCACGCGGCTCCACTGAGCACACATGCGTGCACACCACCCGCTTTCTGTGGGCCTGGTCCTCGGCGCCTTGGTTCTCCTAGACTTTCTGGGGCTCCGTGCGGATGCGACAGGACATGCCCAGGAAGTGCTGTGCGTCTGGACCTGCGTTTCTTTGCTCGGTCACCCCCGGCCTCCGACGTGCCTGCAGTGACAGCTGGAAGGCCGGGGACGTGTCGGCGAGGTAACCTTTCCTCGCCTCTCGCTGTCACATCTGTCCCCTGCCACTGTGGCATTTGGGAGCCCTCCCTGCTGCCACCGGCCCTGCTGCAGACTTGAGCCAGCGGCTGCCAGATGACATACGTCAGCGGCCAGAGCAGGGCCTGACCTCGGAGGCACGCGCTGGGGGGAACCTCTAGCTGGGAGCGGCCCTCAGCAGCCATCTGGCACATTCCAGAGGCTCTGGTGACCCGGGGGTGGGGGTTGGGGGGTGTGTGTGTCAGCGCCACGCCGCCCCTTCGGAAGGCCCGCCCTCCTCCCTCCCTCCCTCCCCGAGCTGGGAGAGCCAGGCCCCAGAGGCTGGAATAGTCATTAACAGCAGCGAGAAGCCTAAGGCCCTCAGCGCCGGGATAGGAATGCGAGTCCCCGGTTGGGCTGGCAGGCAGCCTGTCCAGGCCTGCCGGGCTCTCTCCTCCCCACACCTGGCTCAGGTGCCTCTGGGCCTTCTCAGGCCGCTGCGGGACACACCCCACCTCCACCAGCTCCGAGACCGGGAACGGCCTGACGTTCTCCCCCAATGCTGAGCACAGGGGACACTGGGACTTGCGGAGAAGGGGCTGCAGGGGGTGCCCCGTCTGCAGGGTCCACCTGGGCCGAGGGCGTCCCACACTAAGTCCTGTGTTTCTTACTGATGTTAAAGGAGCAATAAAAATTCTAAATAATAATGTAAGATAATTTTAAGGTGGCTTCATTACAAGAGGAAGCTGAAAATGGATTCTATCAGGTGACACTACCTTATTTCTGTTTTCTTTTTATTTGAAGAAAATGGATAGACTCTACTTTTTGGAGCAGTATTCGGTTTACAGAAAAGACGAACAGGAAGTACAGAGAGTGCCCGCGTAGCGCACCCACCCCCGTTCCTCCTTCCGCGCCACCTGCACTGGTGTGGTACCGATTGCCATCACTGATGAATCGATGTCGATACGTGACGATTAATCGGAGTTCACGGCGCGTTCGCTCTTGGTGGTGCACGTTCCACGGGTTTGGACAAACGTATGAAGACGTGTGTCCGCCATCACGCGTCACACAGAGTGTTGTCACTGCACCAAAGTCCCCGTGCTCCCCACGGCAACCGCTGATCCTTTGCTACCCCCGTGGCTGTGCCTTTTCCAGACGTCACTGAGTTGCCCTCGTGCCATGTGGAGCCTGCTCAGACGGGCCTCTTTCACTCAGTAAATGCATGTAAGCTTCCTCCGTGCCTTTTATTTTTATCTCCTGCCCCTCGGGCTTCCCGTGGGTGACACGGGTTCCACCCCAGGCCTGCCCACGGGCCCTGTGCTCCCTCGTGGGGAAGGCGCCCATGGCAGGTCCCTCTCCCCACTCCTCTGGGCGGCTCAGGGTGGCTCTTCGCTGACATGAAGTCTGTTGCCCTGGTTTCCACGTAGAGCTCCCGGTGGCTCATGGCATGGCGAGCTGGCACACTTATTATCTCTTTAACTCAATCAAGAATAAGCTCCCTCCAAGACTCAGGCCGACTAACTCGCCGAGGCCGGGGCACCCCACAAGGCACCCGCACGTGGACACACACGGCGATGCCTCCACGTGGACTCTAGGGGCCTCCGGAGGTTAGGACCAGCCTCGCTGCCCCAGAGCCTGGCCGGGGGCAGACCTGGGAAGAGGGATGCTGGCTGGAACAGCTGAGGGGTCTGCGTCCATTCGTCCTGTCTCCCTGCCCCCCATGAGGCCAAGGGAGTCCCTTCCTCCTTCCTGGGGTCCCTGTACTGGGGTCTCTGAGGGGCCGGGAGATCCGTGTGCGGTTAGGAACCAGAGAAGCTGTGAGCCTGGGTCTGTTTCCTTGTCTCCGCTAACGCCCTCCTCCAGGTGAGCGAGAGGCTTGGGGGCGGGGCCTCGGCTGCCGCTGGGGTTCACGCCCACACCTTCCAGGCTGGTCCACCTCACTCGTCTCGCAGGTAAGTGGGCTTCCTGAGTGCCCACCACGGCCAGCTGGGCACTTGGGTGAGCTGACCCCTGGGGGCGACTCTTTTCTCTTGTTCTTGGTAGGAGCCGGGCGTCCGGGCCCCACACCAGGGCCTGGGCTCTCACGTGGCTGTGGCTCTCGTGGGCCCCATACCATCGCTGGCTTCAAGTCTGACTCACTGTCTGGCCAGAGAGTGAGATTCAACTCTAGACGGATTCCACCAGCCCCAAGACCCTGGTGGACTGGGACTCCTGGCCTCAAGAAGCTGGAGCTGCAGGACAGGAGAGACCACCCAGAGTGATCACCTGCGGGCCGGCACGGGCATGTTCATGGCCCGGAGGGCTGGGGTGGTGCCCGGCCTGGGCCGAGAATCAGGACGGTCTGAGGGAGGGGTGTACGAGGGGCCTTGGGGCGGGGAATCTGCTCGTCTTCCAGCCCAGCCTGCAAAGGGGGCCGTTCCCCAGACTCATCATCGTCATCGGGGGAGGCTTCCACTCTCAGCACCAACCCTCAGCATGTGGACCCCTTGCCTGCTGGGTGGAGGCGGGAGCGGAAGCACCCGGGTTAGGAGAAGGTGTTTTTCTGGTCTGGGGGACCACGGAGCCTGCAGCGGAGGCCCATCGGGGAGAGCAGCCCTGTCCAGGGCGGTGCTGCAGCTGGAGTGCTTAGTGCCGGGTGAAGGAAAACCAAGAAGGCCCTTCCCAACTCTGCCACCACGGAAGGCTCAACCGGGAAGCCTGGGCAACGTGGAGGCGCAAGCACCGCGTGACAGCAGTGTCACAAGGGTGCACTGGCCTGGGCTGGGAGCCTGACTGTGTATCGGTCAGGTTTGCTACCTGACAAACTTCTCTAAATCTCAAAGAGCAATTCCCCTCACCTTCCATCTGGGCTGAGGGCTGGCTGCTGCCTTTCCCATCCTGGGCTGCACCTGGGCCATGCCTTCCTCATGGTGGAGAACAGAAACCAGAGACGGCTCACACCCCGTTGGCCAAGGCGGGGTGTGGTGGAGCCCGCGTCTGAGGGGCGGGGGCTCGTGTTCTCCCACAGGTGACATGGCAGGTCACAGGGAATATAGGCTTCTTCCAGGAGGGAGACGGTGCAGCGGGCGGCTCTCCAGTCCGTGGTCGCAGCGCTCCCCGAGATCCAGTACGGGGCTCCGCACGTCACTAGGACAGCAGTGCCTGTGGCGTGGCTCTCACATCGTCTGTGGGGCAGTGTTGGACAGCTGGCCACGTAAAGGCAGCGTCTACATGGGGTGAGGGCCACTTATGTCACATTCTCTTTATCAGACAATGAGATTTAATGTGGACTAGATGTCACATTCGCTGCTAGACCGAATACGGAATCTTGTTGATAGGTACTTGCGTGTGACTACCACGGCGAGTTTAAACAGACTGATTAAAAGGAGTACCTGGTGTCCATTCGGTTTAGTCCAATAGTTTAAGTTCAATTACGGGCCGTGTTTGGATTTCAGAGCTCGGTGGCAGCAACGTGGGGCTGGAGGTTGTCCCGTGGCCTCTAGATGCGGGAGGCCTGTGGTCAGCCCCCGGGGCCTTCCCGCCAGCTGCGGGGGCGAGGCTGCAGGCCTGGACACAGAGAGCACACCCGCTGCGGTGGTCCACCCCGAGGCAGGCGCTGCTCGGACCTGGCCCATCGGGTCTGCCCCAGACGCCCTTGCTGGGCAGACTCTGGTCCCACCAAGACGCGAATGATCAGAAGCCTCCACTTCAAAGGTCAGTTGGGGGAAAGCGAACCTTTGGGGTGACGGTGCTGTCCCGGTCGCCCTCCCGGGTGTGGCGGACACTTTCTAGACTGAGGGGCAGCCCCGTGGGCCCCGTTAAAGTCCCTCCCAGACGGGATGAGCTCTCCTCCTTTCTCCTCCTGGAAGAAGATTCCCAAGTCTTAGGAAGCGGCCGCAGGGCGGGCTGATACCCTCTGAGGGCCGCAGGGCCCGCGGGGCAAGCTGACCGGCGGTGGGACCTGTGCTGGGGCTCAGGCGACTCTGCGGGGACAGGCCGGCCTGAGGGAAGCTGCAGCCACGCGCGTGCATCTCGTCCCCAGGTGGGCAGTCGGGGCGTCCGCTGGGATGCGAATGGCCCTGTGGACAGACCTCCCCACTGAGCCTGTGGTTCTAACTTCCTGCCCCGGGCGGCATTTCCCAGCTCCCTCATTTAATTAGTGTCTGCAGAGGCTCCCGAGTTCACCCTTTAGCGCCGCTTCCCCTAGTTCCAGGATTTCCTGTCGGTTTCCTCCACCCCTGGTCATTCTCTCCCGTGAAGCTGGCCCAGGGTGGGGAGCGTCCTGGGAGGTGAAGGAGCCGGGGGCTGCGTGGCGCTGTGAGGATGAACACTTTGTCTGCACCCAGGATGTCGTGGTCCTGCACGGGTTGGAAGAAGAATTTCCAGACACAGAGTATTTTACATGAGAGTGAGTTTATGGAGAACGAAGAGCTAGTTCTTCAGCTAGTTAGTGAGAGGCCCTGCAAATACAGGGGGGCGACTTCCTGATGGACCAGGGAGAGCTGATTCCCTTTGCCGGCTAGTAGGCAACATTTTTTTTTTTTTTTTTTTTGCGGTACGTGGGCCTCTCACTGCTGTGGTCTCTCCCGTTGCGGAGCACAGGCTCCGGACGCACAGGCTCAGCGGCCATGGCTCACGGGCCCAGCCGCTCCGCGGCATGTGGGATCTTCCCGGACCGGGCCACGAACCCGTGTCCCCTGCATAGGCAGGCGGACTCTCAACCACTGCCCAAGTAGGGAAGCCCAAGTAGGCAACTTTTATAGCCTCAAGACAGAAAATTCCTGCTGGCAGGATGGCATTAGGGGATTGGTCAGGATGCTACAAGGTTGTTACATGGTGAATATTTACCTAATATGGAGTCGGGGCGCTGATGGGTTTAGGTCAGGAGAGCCCGTGGCAAAAGTTGCTATGGGGGCTCGGTTAATTCCGGAGACTTTTGTCCTGTGCCCTCAATAGAGGGCTCCACATAGGAGACGGCTTCAGAAGAGGCAGAGGGGAGGTGGAAGGGTGGGTAGCCCCGTTCTCCCCCCCAGAACACGCCAGTGACCAGCCCCGGATGAGCCGCTCAAGTGTGTGGGGGGGTCCTTCCCTCCAAGGCTGTGTGCCGGGCTCGTCCTCGCTAGGGAGCCTGAGGCCGGCCACCTCCCCTGCAAAGCTCTCCCGTGGGGCCCTCAGGGCAGCTGTGTCAGGTCAGGTCTGGGTGGTCCTGTGCCTGGCCCCCTGGCCCCCAGGGGGTGAGGCCACATGCCGCCAGCCTTTCTGCGCGGGGCCCATAAATGCTTCTTGCTGGGCCCGCCACTCAGACTTCCAGCCACCCTGTAGCGAAACGGCACTGACGATTACCGCAGAGCAGATACGTGGCCATTTCACTTTGCAGATTATACGTACTTGTGCTTGGACTGTGTCAACTTCAGGTTTAATTGGTGTGTAGGCTGCGAGGCGTGCAGTTCGGCACGTGACGTTTATTTATGCAATAAAATTTGCCATAACCGAGAGAGCAAAAATAAAGGGGAAAATAATATGTTTCACACCATAACTACATAACGAAGCTCGAATTAGAAATATCGCTTGGTCCACAGACTTCCTCTAGACCGGGAAAAGTGGAAAGCAAGCCGGCGTCGCAGTTCTTGGATTCTTAGGAGGACAGAGTTCTGAGGCTCAGCGCCGTGGACGTGGGGCTGTTCTTGAAACAGAGCCCTCCGTAACGATGGACCGCTAAGAACCAGACTGTACCGACGTGAGGGAGAGGCTCAGGAGAGACGAAAAACTGGAACCGAGGAGATAGTTTACTTTCTTCTTACATAAAAATGAATCTTGTGAAACAGCTCATTGGCTAGAAAGGCTTCTTACTCAGAAAGGAAGAAAAAAGACAAATTACTGCACTGCGGCTCTGTGTTTATCTAAAGGCGTATCATCAATCTGCAAACTAAGTGCTAAACAGTGGAGGTCTGGCTCCCATGTGACATTTCCAAGGCAGAGAAGCTGGAGATTTCACTTGTCACCTGCAGGGTCCTTTAAAGCATCCCCCCACGCCCACCCGGACCATGGCTCTGTGGACTCCAGACGCAGGAATAAGAGGGGAGCACGGGGGCTAGGGGCACCTTGGAGCCCCCCACGGCCCTCGGGTGCCGTCCCGCAGGGGGTCACCCACACGGTCCTTGTGGGCTCCCTGCACTGCTGGCCTGGCCGCCCCTCGGGGCTGTGGCTGCCGAGGTCTCTGAGAGTGGGCCCCGCCCGGGCTGCTTCTGGGCGCCTGGGACGGTGGCTGGGTTTCACCCTTTCTGTGGAGTCGATGCAGCTGTGGACAACGGCTGTGCCCTTGACGTCCCCCCTGGCCCAGCTCCCTAGGGGGCCGACACTGCGGCATCGCAGCCTATGTAGGATGTGTCCGCCCTGAGCGCCCATCGCTGCCCAGAGGGGTCCGCTCACCCTGCAGCACTGCACCCGGCCGTCCAGAGGTGCAGACGCATCCCCACGGGCGGGACTCGAGGTACCCGGGGCCTTCCAGCCCCCATTTGTAGCAAAGAACAAACACCTCCAACTGCTTGCTGTCCCTGTGGAGGTCAGTGGACACGCCTGCTCTTGGCTGGGACGGGAGGGCCAGCAGAGGCTGGGGTGAGGTTAGAATGCGGGTTTTGGCTCGTTTGTTGGAAGGGAGAAGCGTGAGCCCCTCAGAAGAGAGTTCCCATAGAGAGAGGAGCCCTCCCTGCGTCCCTCCACGAAGGTGCCCGTTTCTGTGGCTCGGGCAGGGGCACAGAGGCCCTGCCTCCCGACTGGAGCTGGTGTGGGTGTCCCGGTGTCGCCAGCCCATCCCAGTGGCTGGGGAGGGGGTGGGGGGGCCGAGGGCGAGGGGCCCACGTACATCCGGGACTGGGTCGGCAGGTGCCTGGGGCTCAGCCCGCACTCGGCTAACCCAGGGGCGCAAGTGATGACACTGGCTCTACACATGGGGAGACAGGCTTGGGGAGGGGGGGACACCTCCTGGGTCCCACACACGTCCCGCGGGCCCCCCTCCCTGGTGGGGGTCTCCGAGGCCCGGGATGGACACCCTAACAGGAACCTCCAGGGAGGCTCCTCCCGCTGTGAAGCCGGACTGGGTGCCCTGGGAAGCACTTCTTCCTTCCGTCCCCGCACGCCCCCGCAGGTGGGTCTGGGTGCATCGGGCTCCACAGGGTGCCATGGGCTGCCTGGGCAACCCCAGGGTGGACCATCAGTGGGCACCTGCTCTGGTTTCCTCTCCGCCCTGTTCCCCCTCCCCCGCCCCCAGCCGTCTGTGGGGCACGTTCCCAAGTAAAGCCTCAGACTCTGAGGGCCTCCTCTGCCTTCAGAGACCCAGGCCTGACAGCTGTGGCAGGAGCAGCCCCAGCGGCACGCAGCGGGCAGCTCAGAGCTGGAACGTCACCCGGGGAGGGCCAGGGCCTGCTGCTGGGGAGGGTGGAGGGCCCTCGGTGTGTTGGGGGGAGTGGGCGGGGACCCTCAGTGTGCCCGGGGGGTTGCGTGGGGGCCCTCAGTGTGCCCGGGGGGGCGCGGTGCATGGGGACCCTCAGTATGTCCGGGGGGTTGGGCGGTGCATGGGGACCCTCAGTATGTCCGGGGTGGGGGCGGGGCATGGGGACCCTCAGTATGTCCGGGGTGGGGGCGGGGCATGGGGACCCTCAGTATGTCCGGGGTGGGGGCGGGGCATGGGGACCCTCAGTATGTCCGGGGTGGGGGCGGGGCATGGGGACCCTCAGTATGTCCGGGGTGGGGGCGGGGCATGGGGACCCTCAGTATGTCCGGGGTGGGGGCGGGGCATGGGGACCCTCAGTATGTCCGGGGTGGGGGCGGGGCATGGGGACCCTCAGTATGTCCGGGGTGGGGGCGGGGCATGGGGACCCTCAGTATGTCCGGGGTGGGGGCGGGGCATGGGGACCCTCAGTATGTCCGGGGTGGGGGCGGGGCATGGGGACCCTCAGTATGTCCGGGGTGGGGGCGGGGCATGGGGACCCTCAGTATGTCCGGGGTGGGGGCGGGGCATGGGGACCCTCAGTATGTCCGGGGTGGGGGCGGGGCATGGGGACCCTCAGTATGTCCGGGGTGGGGGCGGGGCATGGGGACCCTCAGTATGTCCGGGGTGGGGGCGGGGCATGGGGACCCTCAGTATGTCCGGGGTGGGGGCGGGGCATGGGGACCCTCAGTATGTCCGGGGTGGGGGCGGGGCATGGGGACCCTCAGTATGTCCGGGGTGGGGGCGGGGCATGGGGACCCTCAGTATGTCCGGGGTGGGGGCGGGGCATGGGGACCCTCAGTATGTCCGGGGTGGGGGCGGGGCATGGGGACCCTCAGTATGTCCGGGGTGGGGGCGGGGCATGGGGACCCTCAGTATGTCCGGGGTGGGGGCGGGGCATGGGGACCCTCAGTATGTCCGGGGTGGGGGCGGGGCATGGGGACCCTCAGTATGTCCGGGGTGGGGGCGGGGCATGGGGACCCTCAGTATGTCCGGGGTGGGGGCGGGGCATGGGGACCCTCAGTATGTCCGGGGTGGGGGCGGGGCATGGGGACCCTCAGTATGTCCGGGGTGGGGGCGGGGCATGGGGACCCTCAGTATGTCCGGGGTGGGGGCGGGGCATGGGGACCCTCAGTATGTCCGGGGTGGGGGCGGGGCATGGGGACCCTCAGTATGTCCGGGGTGGGGGCGGGGCATGGGGACCCTCAGTATGTCCGGGGTGGGGGCGGGGCATGGGGACCCTCAGTATGTCCGGGGTGGGGGCGGGGCATGGGGACCCTCAGTATGTCCGGGGTGGGGGCGGGGCATGGGGACCCTCAGTATGTCCGGGGTGGGGGCGGGGCATGGGGACCCTCAGTATGTCCGGGGTGGGGGCGGGGCATGGGGACCCTCAGTATGTCCGGGGTGGGGGCGGGGCATGGGGACCCTCAGTATGTCCGGGGTGGGGGCGGGGCATGGGGACCCTCAGTATGTCCGGGGTGGGGGCGGGGCATGGGGACCCTCAGTATGTCCGGGGTGGGGGCGGGGCATGGGGACCCTCAGTGTGCAGGGAGGGGAGTAGGCAGGGACCCTCCGTGTGTGGAAGCACCTCAGGCAGCAGCAGTGGCACCGGGGGTGCGGGGGGTTGAGATTAGGCGTTGCCGTGGCCTGAGAAGGTGACGGCTCGAGGGTTATGAAGGTTGTGGACGGATGGCCTCTGCCGGCATTCAGGAAGGAAATGCTGGGGGCATCACAGCCAACGCCCCCCTGAAGAGGGCTGCAGCGTCAGAAGCCTCCTGGGGGCGTCAGCCCATGCCCCCCCGAACAGGGCTGCTAGGACGGCCACCACGATCCTCGCCTTGCATCCCCGGGCACTGGGCCATCGAGAAGCAAGTCCTGGCTGCAGCCCCGAAACCACCGCTGTGAGTCAAGAAAGTAAATCAGAAGCAACGCCATCCGTCTCCCAAACAAGGCTGGGCAGATTCGGGCCACCCCAGTGTCCTGAGATGCCCACGCGGCTGACCCCATTGCACACCCATGTGGCTTATCTGTCGGGCTTTTGCCACAGCCAGTGGGTGACGGCGGGGGACACGGTGATGGTCAAGGTTCAGCAGATGCCGTGGAGTTTCCACTGAAGGAGGCGCAGTCATGCCGGACCCCTGGGGCTGCTCCTGACACTTGACCGGCGGGGGGGAGGCGGGGAGGAGAGGGAGCTGCTGCATGGGGGACGGTAACTGGGTCTCTGCCCGTCGTAGGGCTGGGGCTGCTGCTCCCGTGGGGCGGGAGGAGTGCAGAGGACGCACTGGGATTCGCTCACGGTCCCCGCCCAGGTGAGAACAGAGAGGCCCAGGGCAGCTGGCAGAGCCGGGTGGACAAGTCCTAGGAAACGGTCGGCCACCAGCTGCCTTCCTGGAGTCAATTTTCTTGAAAAGGCTCGTCACCGTCACAGAGAGGTAATTGCAAAGATGTGCGTAAAAAACAATTGGAAAAACTTTGCCCAGATTCTGCTCCGAGTGAGGGCATCACACATGATTTTTATTTTCTTAGACTCCCTCGTGTTTTCCCAGCTCTCGGCAGAGGTGTCCATAGTAACGGTCAGAAGAACGCTCTGAGATGGGGAGGGATCGCCATCGCCCGAGGACGTGGCCTCAGAGCTTTTCCTGCCGGACATTCGTCACTGGCCCAGCCGCGCAGACCCTGCCCCTCAGCCAGAAACTGGGAGGGACATGGGAGGGGGGGTAGTGAGGGTCCGGGGTCCGGAGGGGGCATGATTTATGCCCTAGTTCTTTCCGACACGAGTAATGGTGAGGTCATGTGGGCGAGGTCAACGGACAATCTCACTTCTGCAGGGTGACCTGGGGCCATCTGTCCTTGGCGGAGTTGATGAGCTGTCAGTGCAGGCGGGGGTGCGGGTGCAGCCAGGGGCGGGCGGGTCGCGGTACTGACGGCAGCCCAAGCCCCTTCCTGCCCCCCAGCTGGGGCATCTCACAGGCTGGTTCCAGGCTCTGCCTGGAGGTCCAGGGTGCGAGGCCCAGCGGTGGGGAACTGCCTGGGAGGAAGGGGCCACCTTTTGTCCCCATGGGACACCGATGCAATCGCATCCCCCCCCCACCCCGCCCCGAAGCTGTCTCTCTCTCGGGACCTTCATTCCAAAGTCGCTTCTTTCATTCAGAGCTGTTTGCTTCTCCGAGATTTCCTTTGATCTCGGTAAATGCCACCCTGAGCCCTCTGACCTGCGACCTCTACTTTGCTCTAGGTGGGAGCGTGAGGTGTCCAGGAAGAGAGGCTGCAGGGACCACTAACCCTGGCTGAGGGGCTCCCGAGGACCCCGTCTCACGCCCCCTGTCACAGGAGCCCTCATCCTGTCCCCGCCGTGAATCGAGAAGTCTCGTGACGGCTGCTCCGTCCTCCAGGGTCTCTCTCCTAACCACACGGTCCCAGCGTCCCCAGGTGGGACGCAGGGGCTCGCCCGCACCCCAGCCTTGTTTTTCACTGAAATGTGGGAGTGGGTGCGTTCACCCAGTCCCCGGGACAGACCCTCGCCCTGTGTGTCCGGGATCCTGCGTCCCTGGCGGGGCAGCGCCCTCACAGGATGGCCCCGAGGGTACCTGAGCCGAGGGACGGACGTGCCGAGGCCCACCTCCTCTAGTCTGGTGGCCTCGACCGCAGACACAGTGGTGCGCTCTGGCTGGGGGCCTGTGTGCGTCCAGGGAGCTTGTGTCCAGGCATCGCGTGGCTGATTCTCGGCCTGGACTAATTTAGGAGGAAGATTCGCTGCCGGTCCCCCCACCCCTTAACGTTTGGGTCAGAGACTCAGGGAAGGCACCGACCGGTGTACTCCCACCTTGGCACCAGGGGATTAAGTCCCCGCTAGTTCTAAGCTGTGTAGCAGTGGGGCTCACAGCAGCACTGCCTCTCCTCACGTACTTGCAGCGTATTTATTTCATCCATAGTAGTTTGTGCCTCTTAATCTCCCCATCCCCTCCCCTCCCCATTCCCTCTCCCCATTGGTCACCACTCGTCTGCTCCCTGTATCTGTGAGTGTGTTTCTCTTTTGTTTTCTCCTTGTTCTTCTCCCGTATTTCTCTCCCGTTCTCGTCCGCACGGTGCCCTGGTGTTGTTTCATTTACATGAATGTCAGCGAAGAGGGATCGAGAGAGTGAGATGGACCCGGTGAAGCCGCTTCCCGCTAAGCGCACAAGTTCAGGTCTACTGCAGTGTCGCAGGAAAGTCACAGCCTCAGAGGCAGAGCTCCACAGGTTCTACCATCCACACGGCCCCTCTATTAGGCTCCTGGGGCGACTGCAACAGAGTGCCACAAACTGGGGGGCTTAAAACAACAGGCGTTTATTGTCCCCTGTCCTGGAGGCTGGGATCCGAGACTGCTGGCGGGGCTGTTCCCTCTGAGGCCTCTTTCCTGGTGTGTGGACGGCTGTCTTCTCCCCGTGTCCTCACCTCCTCTGCTTATAAAGATCTAGCCGCCTTTGACTAGGCCCCCCCCTCCAGTGACCTCATTTTAAGTTGATTCCCTCTTTAAAGACCCATCTCCAAACAGGCCACCCCCTTATTGGAGTATCAGGTTGCTGTGACTTTAACCACTGGACAGGGGAGTCCGAAATGCCTGGAGAACCTCCTGACTCGGGCTTTGTCCTCTCTGCCTCCCCGTGTGCGGGGCCCACATCCCTTGAGGCCTAGTGAACGGGGACCCCAGCGCACTGGGGGCCATCGCAGGTGGACCAGGCTATAACCGGGCTGGAGAGCTGCAGTGGTCCCCAGGTGACACACAGGCTTTATGACATAGCTGCTTTCTCCAGGGGAACATGTGTGCGTGGGCTTTACCAACTGGTAGAGAGAGAAATGGGCTCCCAGATCTTAGCTACATTTGGGGAACGGGGGATGCGTTGATTTTTTTCCACTGCAGAAAGTGCCTCTGGACGGTCAGCTGCAGTTGGGGTCACGGGCCTCCTGGGTTCGTGACAATCCCCTGTCTTCCTCCCAGGCCACGGGGGAGGTGGCTGGGTGTTTGGTTGTGATCACCGCCCGCATCTCTCAACATCTTGGCGGTGGCTGGTCTTGGTAGGTCCTCCAACCACAGGACGACATTGGAAGACCTCGGGTTACATTTTGGTGGGAAAAAGCAGCTCCCTGTCTCCCCCTTGGCCGTTCTGACCTTCTCAGCCCTTGCTGGGGACTCTGCAATGTCTGCATTCTGCAGCCCAGGGAGTGACTTCATGGCGGGTTCAGGGGTGAGCAGGCCAGAGTGAGAAGCCTGGCTGCGGCCCACACACCACGCACCTGCCCCTGGAGCCCCTGGAGCCCCTGGATGCGGCCGCCTTGCCTCCTGGGTTCCCAGGAATTAGTGTCGGTTCTGACCAACCACCTAGAAATCACCAGGAGGCCTGGGTGTGTCCTCCCTGGTAATGGGCCCTGGAGGATCCCTTGCGGGAAGGCTAGGAGGGAGACTTGCTGTAGAAATTTCTGGTAGTGTCCACTCTGGGGGACCCAGTCTCCCCTCTGTGTAATGGGCTCTGGGCCCCTGAACTGACTCAAGTGGGGCTGGTCAGGGGGCTGAGATTCAAGTTCAGCCTCGATGGTCAGACCTGCAGGTTGTTTTGTGTTGTTTCTGCGTTTGTCCCTTTCATTACACAAATCAAGTAAGATTTGAGTTGGTGTGTATTTGAGTCCTAAGAAGGCCAAGATTCACCGGTAGCGTCAAGGATCTTTGTGGCCCAGGCTGTGTTTGGGCAGCCCTGCTACATCCACCCCATTTCTCGTGGCCAAGACCCGCCCTTGGCCCCGGCTACTCTGGGACCCGCTCCCTGTCGGATGGGGCCCGGCTGGTGGCAGCATCTCTCACGGTCACTGGCGGCCTGCGGAGAGCAGCCGTGGCAGAGGCGTGGACAACGGGGGTTCTCTCTCCGTCCGTGACTCTTCACAGCCTCATGGAAGGGCGCTCTCTGGACGGAGGGAAACAGGCAGTGGGTGAAGCGATCACACACGATGTCTCCACCCCTGCCCCATTCCTGTCTCCCTAAACGTTGGGGTCCTTTCCTGCCCGTGCTCTGATGTCATTTCATGCCGGCAGCCATCCGGGCCATGTTTCCACCAGCCGGTTACGACTCGGAGTCGCTGTCAGCTGCTCAAACCGATGCTAGGAGGCCAGGACACAGCATCAGGCAGCCACACCCGTAAACGTGCCCTGAACCACCGCTGCACGCCTTCCAGCCCGGCCCGGCGCCCTCAGGATCCCGCCCTGCACGTTCCCGGGCTTCGGGCAGTGATTGTAGAGTCTCACAGTTCTCCCGGGTGCACAGCCATCCTCCGGGGTCAAGTGTGCACCGGACCCGGGGCCCTCCTGGGATGTGAGCTTGTTTCTGGGTTTCACCACGATGGGAGGTGAGAGGGATACAGGTTCTTTCGGGGAAGGAGAGGGTGGACGGCGGATGATGGGGAGAAATGCCCAGCATGTAGGAGGACTCAGTCTCTCATCCTGCTGGCTTCTGCCCTCCTGGCTCCTCCCAATACCAGGCGTTCCACGTCAGGGGCCCCGCAGGGCTGACAGTCCAGCTGCATCGAGAGCTGGCTGGCCTGCACCAGGCGCAGCCCGTGACTCTGGTTTCCAGGAATTGTGACCTTTTGCTTACTGGCGATAAGGGCTTCTTTCAGGCCGACACAGACGCTCTCGGGCCTTTACGACCTCCAGGACGGGATTGTGGCGCCGGGGGCCCTTGGAGCCTGGTCCCTGTGCCCTGGAGAGCGCAGCAGCCCCTGGTCATCAGAGCCTCCCTGTGAACAGGCACCAGGCTCCCGATGACCACAGGTGATAGCGAGTGCTTATTTTGTTACCCTGAGCAAAACCGACCAGCGCTGCGTCTCCCACGGCAGTGGGGGGTCGTTAATGCCTTTCGATCTCATCAGGTCGGGAAGCTCACTAGATTTCTGTCCTGGAGCTTCTGTCCCTGGATGAGCCCTGGATGAGCCACTGTGATGGTCATTACGTGGATCCGGGGCATAAAGGAGGAATTCACGCTTCCTAGAAGGTGGGAGAAGCTGGGATTGGGTGGTGGTGGGGTCTTCCGTCAGCCCCGGACACTGCAGACCTCCCCTCCGTGGCCCAGTCCTGACTTGTTGGGTGTCACAGCCTGCCGTCTCTCCCTCCCCTGGCCTCTGGAAATCGAGGCTTTCTTCCTTCCTTTCTGCTTTCCCACCCTCTCAGGAGCATGGCCACCTGGACCCTTCAGGGGCTGGTGGGCGCAAACGGCAGCACACCGTCCAGCCTGGGTTCGGGGGGCGCAGGCGCCTGGGCTCCCCAAGTATGAGGCCGCTCCCCCTCCCCTCCTGTTTCCCTGGAGACGTTCTCACAGTAGACCCTCTGGGTCTAATGGGCCCTGCCTGCAGTTTGCATGAAGCACCGTGCAGACAAGGACGTGTCCCAAAGCTCCAACACCCCCACGAGGCCTGACGCCCAGCCTGGCCTCACGTGCCGGGTGAGGTGACAGCCCCTCGGGCACGCAAAGGCTGGGGCTCCGTGGCCCTGAGCGGTGGTGACTCTGGGGCTGCACAGGTCGCCGCAGTCTGGTGGCCCCTGGTTCCCGCCCTACACACCTGCCTGGCTGAGATCCCAGGAGGGTGGCATGCCGTGCTGTGAACTGCTGGTGTCACTTTACAGGGAGCACGTGGGTTACGTCCAGTGTCAGAGCAGCCTTGACGAGGGGGCGGCCCCTGAAGCTGAGGGGTTTATGCCCAGGCCCAGGGGCCACGCTGACAACAGGTCCAGGGTGACCATGTGGGCTCCTCTCCATGTCTCTGCTTCGGTCGCTTCTTGTTTCCTGGATGGAGTGAGAAATCAGGCAGTGTGCAAAATAAAAGCAGAAGTATACCGTCTAAGAGCAAAGCTGTGACGACACAGCCGGAACTTGTCTTACCACGACCGTCTAGAAAATGCCCATAGGACCACGTCTCCCTTCTCTACATTTACCCCCATACTTAAATGATGTGTTGCTTTTATACGTAAGTATCTGTTTATTGATTTGTATCTCACACCCCTTCACAAAGGACGTAATCTCAGGATCCTGCAGTTTCACTGCCCAACAAGGCCCCCACCCTCTGGGTTCAAGAACCAGCCACAGGGGTTCCCAGCGGGGTCGGGCGCAGGGCGGCGCCTGGCATGCCTCTGTGCTGGTAAAAGATGGACGAGGATGCAGTGAAAGTGCGGACTAACCCCCTTTTCTGTGGTTCAGGTTTCGGTAAATCAAAAGCTAGTTTAGGGGCTTCCCTGGTGGCGCAGTGGTTGGGAGTCCGCCTGCCTATGCAGGGGACGCGGGTTTGTGCTCCGGTCCGGGAAGATCCCACATGCCGCGGAGCGGTTGGGCCCGTGAGCCATGGCCGCTGAGCCTGCGTGTCCGGAGCCTGTGCTCCGCAACGGGAGAGGCCACAGCAGTGAGAGGCCTGCGTACCGCAAAAAAAAAAAAAAAAGCTATTTTAAATGCAAGGACAGCATTTTAAAATGAGCTCAATGGCAGGTAAGGATGCATCCGGGAACAAGAGGATCTACCTCTTTTTTCCATTTCCCGAATACATAGATTTTTATATTTCCTTAAGTAGGTATGTCTGTATCAAAGATATTCAAAGCAAGGACGTTACACCCATTGAGGGAAGAAAATGTTCAATGTCAAGGATAATAACTTATTTTGTACTTGAAAGCGGAGGAGTGAAATGAATGGGCTCTGATTTCCAGAAGCGTGTGAAGGAAAGCAAAATGACCACACGGCTCGTGAGGCTAGAGAGAAGGTAGGGGCTCTCTGGAACGGACGGTGATGAGTCAGACAGCTGCGCACACACACCCCACCGCTCCCGGCACCCCTGCAGCACCCTTGCTGGTGAAGATAACCCCCAGTCTGTGTCCTCCATAGGCGGTGGGTGCAGGAACCAAGATAAGGGGAAGGACCTGGGCTCCGGGGAGGCGGCCTCCTCTGTCCCCTCTCACCAGGCCGTCGAGGAATGCAGAATCGGCGGGTGAACCCTAGGCTCTGGGCGCCCCCGCCATGCGTGCACGGCCCCGCCTGGATGGTGGCCTGGTGGTGCGGTCCCCCGTCCCGTGGATCAGCCTGGGAGTCCCCATGGGTGGGAAATCCTAGGCTAGTTTATTGCTGAAAAGACAGAAAACAGGAGTGTGAGTACTTGACTCCCTCTCCACCCCGAGCCGGCGGAGTGAGGTCTGCGGGCTGGAGAGGAGACACTCCTGAGGCCAGAGGGGAAGGAGGCGCTGCTAGGCCCGCACCCCTACCGCCAGGGCCCTGGGGGGAGATTTCCTGGGTCCTGTGGGCCGGCCGGAGGGGCGCAGCTGCGGCTCCGTCCTTCCCCCGGGACCCAGCCAGGGCAGAGCCTGCACTCAGGACCTGGCGTGGCCCCTCACCCCAGCAGCCAGGGATGGTCTCGCACGTCTAACCGTGCACACAACCGGTTCTCACTACACAGGTGCCAGCTAGGCAGGCCAGGGTGGCCCCTAAATTTTGAGGCTCTCCCGGTCCTCAGAGACTGCCTCCCCCTTCAGGGCCACATGTTCACCAAGATGGGGCCACCACAGAGGCACCCAGAAGCTTCATCTCATCCTCCCGGACAGACAGGAGTGTCCAGCAGAGACCCACAGACCGATGGAAGCAGAGGTGAACCCACTGCCCCTGCAAAGGACTCTGAAGGCCCAGAGGGGGGCCCATGACAACGTGTGTGCATCCGTGCCGACTGCCCACCCCAGCAGGGTCTGTCCTCAGCGCAGCACAGCCTCGGCCCAGAGACGCCGTGAGCCACCTTCACGGAGGCGGGGCTCCACCTACTTGCCCGAGAAGCATAAATGATGCTCTTGTCCCAGGTGAGGGCTGCGGCAAAGCTGGACTTGGTGTTCAGGCTGATGGTCTTGAACTTGGGCTAACGTTCCAAGAAACCGGAGTTTCCATCATCAAATTCATTAATTAGGTCCCGTTTGCCGTCTGCCGGTGAATGGCAGTCCCCTGTGTGATGTGTGAGGCCCCGTGAACGCACTGCTGGCCTCCAGGGGCAGGAAGGGCAGCAGGGGGGCCCGGCATCCTGCCTCTTGACAGAAGCATGTCCTCTGATACCGGGTTGGGGTCTGGGGCTTGCACTGGTCTTAGGCAGGAGTGCGGCAGTGGGGGTCCCGGGGCCGGGTGGGGCCCGGAGGGCATTGCTCCAACCCCAGGAGTGCGCGTCCAGGGCATGGCCATCTGGGGACAGGAAGGCCGTGTGGGTGGGGCCCCTGGCTGGCTGGAGGACAGTGCTGAGCTCCTTGAGGATGGCCTGGGGCCCCTTGCCCACGTCCCACGGCACTGGCCGAGGATGAACTGCCTCCTTTTCCTTCCCCATAGCTCAACTACCCCACCCTGCTCAGAGGGTGGACACTTTTCCAGATGTGCACCCCCAGGGCGCCCGTGACAGCACCGGACTGCACAGGCCTCTCCTCCGTCCTCCCCCAGACAACGCCCTCTTTAGGTGCAGCGGTGCCCACTTCCCGTCCAGGCCATCTCTGAGCCCCCCCGAGGCCCCGTGCCCCTTCCACCCCATCTGTCCTGCCGTGAGGGAGCCGCTGCCTGTGCCCCAGAGTGCCTGCTTCACAGGCCGCACCAGCCTGTGACCGTGGGAGCCTCCGTAACCTCGCATGTGCCTGTGTGCCCGTGTGGGTGAGTGCATATACTGTACGTGATCGTGTGTGCACGCATGGACTCGTGTGCACGCACGTGTGAAGTAGGCGGTCACTTCCTCCAGGGCTACCCCCTCCCACCAGCCCATCGTAGTGACCCAGAGCTTCCCCGGAGCTGCTGCTTTGTCCAGCCACAGCTCCTCAGCCAAAGGCGCCGGGACCCTTCCATCCTGCCCTCCAGTCACTCCGCGCCTCTCCCCACATGCCACATGCGACTGGGGACGCACAGGCCACGGGCACTTCAGGGGCAGCAGCCTCACCAAGCGAGCTCCGTCCTCCCAGGCCATCCTAAGAGGAGGGAGAGCTATGCCTGTAGCACCAAGTGTTCACGTGCGCCCGTGGTTCCGTTTGTCTATTTCAAGAAATGCTCCTAATTTTCCTGGTTTATATGCGAGTCTTCCCGACACAGGAGTCCTCCCTGCCGTGTCCTCTTAGGACCCCAAGAGACGTAAAATTGTCACATAGAAGCCACGTTTCCTCCTGTCCTGCGCTTTGCTCCCTCTGCCTGCCTTTTCGTGGGCTACTGGACATTTTCCTTCAATCCTCGGCCACCCCAAGCCGGGAGCCTCACAGATCCACGTGAGCAGCCCCTACCTGCCTACACCAGCCCTGCCCAGGCAACCTGGGGGCTTCCAGCCCTGGGATGGGGGCCGCAAAGGACTGGACGTGATGACCCTGCTCACTGACCCGCCCCAGGCTTTCCCCAACCTGGCCCCTTGATGTTGCTGCCCCTGACTCCGCCTGACCCGTGTCCCTGGTTAAAATGAGCACTGTCCCTTCCGGTGCCCTGGCCTCTGGACCGGCCCCTCCCTCAGCTTTTGATGCCCGCCCCCCCACTTGCTCTGTCAAAATCTCACCTCTCACTAAGCCCCAAGCCCGGGCCAGCTGAGGGTCCCCCAGCTCAGCACAGCCAGGGAAGCAGTAAAGGAGGAACAAGAGAGGGGCGTGTGCCGGACCCTCTGCTCTCCCCCAGCTGCGGCTGTGGTGTCCCCTGAACCATCTGCTGGCCCCGGGCAGGCAGCCTCAGCCCCCCGGGGCCTCGCGTGCCCACCACAAGCCCCAGACCAGTGGGAAATGCAGCTTCGCGCAGAAGTGGTGCATACGACTTCATCAGTTTGTCCTTCACTGGTTTGATGAGATAACGAACAGATCGATGACGCACTGAAAATAGCGCAAGGACTCAAGAAGCCAAAAGGTGTAAGATGCTCGGCCGATAGCCTGCTGCCCTTCCGGAGGCCCCATCTCACTCTCTCTGTCATGACTGGTACGATATCGCCCTGAGGTGACAGAGTCTGGTCTACACCTCCACCAGAAGGGCAGTGGGAATCAGGGCTCATGTGGAAATCCAGCTCCTATTCTGGGAGGGCCCCCGGGACGACCACGTCCCTGCAGCAGACACAGAACCGTGACAGGCTGGGAAGCTGCCTCAGTGCCCTGCTCGGGCGAGGGTCCAGGAGGAGCTTGGAAACACCGTCCTCCGTCTAATGCTTGCTCTGGGTGTTCAGAGCCTTCCTACACTGTGGGTTCAGCTCAAGTCACCAAGGCTCTTACCAGGTGGAGCTCCTGCGCCCCGAATTCCACCCTTGCTGTTCAGACGTCGCCAGACCTGGGGTGGGGGTTGTTGAGCCTCCCCTGACCCCTGGCTGGTGAGATGGGCCTCCCGCTTTGCTCCTTAAGGTCCTGAGTGGGCTTGGCCGAGGTCTGAGAACCTGCGAAGAGCTGATCCCACCTCAGCAGAAAAGTGTGTGTGTGTGGGGTGGGGGGTGGGGGGCTATCTGGTCCCTGGATTCAGATAAACCCGACGCCTTCACCCATGAGCCACAGTCATCTTGGCACAAGGCATTTTTTCCACAAATAGTTCTTCAGAAAGTTGATGTTGGAAGGCAGTTCCCTCACCTTCCACTAGGTTTCTTCTTCCCTCTGCCCCCCACTCCCTGCTGGCCTTCCCCTCCCCTCCCTCCCCTGCA
>NW_020175679.1:1514205-1521019 GCF_003031525.2 Neophocaena asiaeorientalis asiaeorientalis | reverse complement strand
CTCTCCCCCACTCCTCTCCCAGAGCTCCTTGCCCCCTGCCTCTCCCCCTCCAGGTCTCATTGCTGCTTTCCTTCCTATAGGGCCTGAGCCTAGGGTCAGGTGCAAAGGTCATGGTTGTTTCCTTCCCTGGGCTTTGCTGCTTTCCCAGGATATGACCCTGGGGAGGGGGCTTTCCCGCCTCTTCAGCTCAGTGGCACCAATGGCACAAGCGCCCTGTCCTGCATCACGGTGAGGGAGAGGTCTGACCCGTCTGGGCTCTCTCGAAGAGCTCCATTAAGGACGTGGACCGTGAGTGCGCAGTGCGAGAGTGGGGATCCCTCCGCCATAACCGCACAGGCTCCAAAGACTGCGGGGTTTGAGGGTCGCCCCCAGCTTCTCCTCTGATATTAATACCCCACCCCCGCCTGGGCTGCCCCTTTGCTTGGAGGCCCATCCACTGTGGGCAAGGTGGACCTGCCAGCGCCTGCAGCCTGGGCCCCGCCCCGCCACTATAGAGGCTGCCCCAGGTGACCAGCAGCCTGCGGGGGGTGGGGGGTGGAGTCAGGCTCAGTTTCTCTCAATCCGCTGTCACCTGCTTTGGGAGGGCTTGCCCGCCTCAGCGCGCGACCGACCGAAGAAGAATCCTTCCGCTGGGAAGGAAAGAGCCTTAGAAGATCTTGTTGCTTCTCCCTCTTCTGTTCTCTTTGGGAGCGAGTGAGACGCGCAGAGAGAGGTAGACAGGCAGAAATGGAGACGGAGGATGGAGAGAGACAGAGAGAGAGAGAGATGGCTAGGAGGGAAGAGGGAGAGAGGGGCCCAGGCCGTCTGCAGCGCAGGCAAGCGAGCCCAGCGAAAGTAGGTGGCATAAATCCGTGCATAATCTCAGGAGAGGACCACTTTAAATCTCAATTGGGTGCCTTTTAAATATCATTTAAGGGCTGGCTTCCCTGCGTCTCTCTCTAGTTAAGAAGGTGTCGTGTCAAACTCCATTACCTTTCTGGATGTCTCTCCCTTTAGTTTAAAAAAAAAAAAGGAAAAAAGGAAAGGAAAAGAAGAAAGGGAAAAAAATGGAATCATCAGTGGCGGTTGGAGGGTCGATAAAGCTTTTAGATCTGGAGACCTTTTCTGGGAGACCATTTCCTGCGGCTAAGAGCTGTTAATGGCGCTTAAGGAATTATCTTAGCCCTGCCGGCGGGAGAACCGTATATTTCCCGCGCCTGTTCCCCTGTCGGGTCTGGATATGTCGCTGTCAGACTCGCTTAATGAAAAGTAACGCGCCGCTGATTAGTCTTATTTGGGCTCTATGTAAAGAGCGCCGTTAATTTAGCATCCCCTCCTTGGTGTGTTTGAATTTGCCACGCCTGAGTGGCTGAGAGCATCGGTCCCCCGCGCTCCTCTCTGACAGCCTCCCTGGGAGGAAAGTGGGCCCTCACCCCACCGACAGCGACCTTTCCCCCGCAGCGGCCACTCCTAAAATTCATTCCCGCCCCCCACCTCCCTCGCCTTGGGGTTCCCCCGACCCCTGCTCTGAAGATCAGCCAGAGGGTGGGTAGGAGTTCCCACAGTGACCCTTCCAGAGTGAGCCCCCAAGGTCAGGGGTGCGGGTCGAAGTGACGGTCCCAGCTCTGGGGGCGTCCTTTTGGGCGAGTCGCCCCTGGGATGCGGCTGAACCCCTCCTCTGCACTTGATGTCTTTATTTCACACAGCTTTTCGGTTTAATCCAACGAAACCTTTCCGTCAGTCATTTCCACCAAGACTTGGGGGCTCCTGCAGGGTGGGATGCTGCGCGGACAGGAGGGCCTCTGCGCCCTGGCGTTGCCAGGCGCCTGCGGTCCCGAGGGCAACAGGCTAGGGCAGCAGGAGCCGTCTGGGCCGGGGAAGGGGGTATGGGGGGCCGAATCCGGGAAGGGCCCGCTCCGGAAGGATCCGCAGTCAGACGCAGCCTGGCCTGCAGCTCGCGCCCAGCCGCGCGCCCTGCCACCCGGGGCCCGCAGCCTGGGGTTCCTGGGCTTTCTGGCCCCGCAGCCCCTCTCCCGCCTAACCAAGCCGCCTGCGTCCAAGCCTTGTTTTGCTCAAAATGCCTGGCTTTGTCTAGGGCTGGGGGGCGCAAGGCGGCAGTCCTCCGCACATTAAAATTCCTGGCGTCCCAGCCTCGGCCGCAGCGTCTCCCCCGAGACTCCACTTTCGCTATTACTGTCAAGTACCCTTGACTCTTTATTTTTGCCCTTTTATCTATTACAACTAATTCGAGTTCTTTTGCCCTTTTCAGTCTAAGACGTGGGCTTTCTTCAAAGCCTCCCCCTGCCAGCGAGCTCTCGGAGCGCGGAGCCTTTAGAAATTGAGGGGTTTACTGTCAAAATGAAAATTTCACTTCAAATTATCTTGGTGATGCTTGCTCGCCAGGCCGGGGCCTCCCGCCGCAGCCTTTTGACAGACACATCAGCGGCGAGCTTCCGAATCCCGATAATATCATCCAAGAGAGCGAAAGTCAATACTGTGACAGCGCGCGGGCGGATACAATCCAATTACCGCGCGGCCGGCGGGGCGCAGGGTCCGCGCCCGTTCTCTCCGCTCGAGGACTGGGCTTCGAGGTCCCACCACTCAGAGTCGGGGCCGCCGAGGTCCGGCCATCAGGGGCCCATCGCTCAAGGGTGCCCCTCGCCGTTCCCCTGTCCCAGGTGGTGAAGTCACCCCAACGCCCGGCCCATCGGGCCCGCTTTCCAGCGCTCCGGCCGCCCTGACCTTTCCCAGTGGACCGGGATCCACGGGGCCCCAGTCCAGTACCACCCAGCCCATCGCAAAAGAAAGCCCGGGCCTCCCATGTCCCTCGAAGGCTGCCCGCCGGCCCGCCAGGCGACTCCTGTCTTCAGCTGGCGTCTCTGCGGCTGTCAGTCTGTCCGCGTACGGACCAAAGGCCACCATCGCCTTGTCGCTGCGCTGCACCCTCGGGCCACTCCACCCTTGCAGGCTCCTGCCTGGCGGCCCGTCCTTCCTCCGGGCACCTCGGCTTCTGTGAGGCCCAGTACAGCCTTAAGCAGAGGGCTTGCAGGCTAGCGGACCGCGCTGAGTCCAGTTCACGCTCGCCTGCCGCCCTCGAGGGGCGTTTGCGCGGGCTGCGGGGGCGGGGGCAGAAGCCTGTGGGGGGTCGGGGAACTGCGCAGAATCCACCGTGGGGAGGAAGCCAGCGATTTTCCTCCAGATCAGACCTTCTGGCTGCCAGCGAGCTGGGCTCTGCCGTGGTGGGGGAACCGGGTTTCTGGGCGAAGCCAGGGGTCCGCAGAACCCTACGGGAGGCCGGGGAGGCTCACGTCCTCCCGCACCACCCCTAGGCCCTTCCTTGCAGCCCCGCCTGGGGTCTTCGGCCTGCTAAGCTCTTCCCTCTCCCTGAGCCGCACTCACAGGCTGAGAGCATCTTGGCAGGTTCCCGCCCCTCCCCCCCCGGAGGCGGAGTTAGGAGGCCGCAGCGTCAAGGAGGGCACCTCGCTCCCGCCCAGGAGAGGCCGAGGGCAGTGACGGCCCCGCATCCCTTCCCCACCAGGGCACAGTTCCAGGGAACTTGGAAGTTTAAAGGTTATTCGTATCTAGCCAAAGAAACTTTTACTTTCTCAAAATTCTGGAGTCTGGCAATGGGAGAGAGTTGAAAAGTTTGGGGTCTCTCATCGCCTTCTATTCGGGAATTCAACAGAATCCTGTAAGTTTACTGTGACTATCTTTTTAAAACAATGGCTTTAAGTCTTGGGCTCTGCAAGCAACTCCAGTGACAATTCTGCGTGAGCAGCCCTCCCCACTCCTGCCCTCGGGGATGGGCAGCTTTCCTCTTCCAAGTTTCCAAATCCCTAGGTTTCAAATGCGTTCCTTTTGCAAGGCAAACACCATCACTCGGTTTTATTGGTTTTGTTACATCAGCCTCTGAAGCAGGCAATTATCGGTGTGAACATACATTAAAAAACCATAATTTTATCGAGTTGTGTGCAACAGCGTAAGCTCGGTGGAAGTGTTGGTGAAAAGTGTTCGCTGAGGACGGAATCGGAAGGCCGGCAGGCTGAGGACGCTTCCCAAGGAACGGCGGCAAAGCCTCAGCCCAAAGCAGACAGGTACACAGACAGGCCTCGGAACGGAAACGTCTTCTGTGTGTAAACTTTTCCACGTAAGCTTTTTGCTTCAGGGTGTTTCCCTGCTGCTCTGACAGCAGCCCTATCCTGCTCGGTCCCCGAGTTTGGCACGGCCGGGCAGACTCCTGTCCCGGCGCTCCGGGGGCTTGTCCGTGGCCCCGGGAGCCCGAGTTCAGATCCTCCCTCCAGGGTGGGTTGGCGACCTGAGCTTTGCCGAGCTCTTGCCTCACTTTGGAAACTCGGTAGAAAAAGAGTTGGAGCCTGCAGCCCGAGCGCCGGCTGCCTCCTGGCCCAGGCAGGCGGCCAGCTAGGCGCAGAAGGGCTTGCCGCCGGCCTTGGGCGTGGCCAGCAGCTCCTTGGCTGCGCCGGAGGCGGGGGCGTCTTGGGGCGCGGCGGGCGGGAAGGAGCGCGCCAGGGGCGTCGTCAGCACGTTGGCGCTCCCCCCCAGCGAGCGGCCCAGCGGCCCCGGGTCCAGGAGGGCGCCCTTGGCGGTGGCCCAGGCCTGGTTCAAAGTGCTGTGTCTGAGGATGGGGTCGTGGAAGACCCCGTCCACCCAGTTTCTGAGACTGGTTACCGGGGAGTCCTGGTGCCTGTCCAGGGCACCGGCGGGAGCCGGGGCCGCAGGCGAGGAGGAGGCGGGCGCCGAGGAGGGGGCCGCAGGGCCAGCGGGGCCATGGCGCTTGAGCATGCACGAGGGAAACTCAGTCTGGCCGAGGGCGGTGGCGGCGGCCGCGGTGGCCGTGTGTGCCAGGGACCAGATGCGCGGCTTGGCCTCGAGGCCCGCCGACGTCCCCGCTGGAGCAAAGCCCAGCTTGGGCTCGCAGGCCTGCGGGCCAACCCCCGCGCCCGCGCCCGCGCCCGCCTGGTGCTCCGGCCGAGCCGCCGTGCTCCGGAGGCAGCTCCGGGCCCTCTCCAGGTCCTGGTCCAGAGTGGCCCCACCCCCGGTGGCCAGGGGCATCCGGAGGGCGCCCGGAGCCTCCTTCCCTGGGGTGCTGGGGCCGTCTGGCACGGTGGGGACTCGATCCAGGCCTCCATCCAGGGGTTGGAAGGGCGGCTTCAGCTCGCACTCTGGGGGCTCCCCCTCCAGGGGGTCGAAGTCGTCCAAGTCGCTGAGCTCCAGATCCTTCTCTTTGTCTGTGGGCTCTGCCAGGAGATAAAGAGTGACCAGTGGAGGGAGACGGGATGGCAGGTTAACGGAACGCCCTTCCTCACTCCAAGGACCTGGTTACGGGCCCACCTGGGAGCTAGGCAAAGCACCTGCGCCTCTATTCTACCTCCCATCCCCTCAGAGGCTCCCAAACGCCTACACGGACCTAGCTGATTTCAGCCTCATATCAAAGGCAGCAGGGGCTAGTGTTTCGAACGTGATTTTGGGTCTTTGAGCGTGCTCCCAGCTCACTGCCACAGGACCCCTCGTGCACAGGGCCTCGCACACTCGGGGCCAGGGCATTAATTTGCCGCCTAGGCCCAGGAGTTTGCCCCGTTCCGAAAGGAACCAGCGAGAAGCCACAGGGAGGCGACACCCCCGCATCGCCAACCCCCCCCCCCACGCACCTGCACCTTTGGTGCTCTTGAGGGGCTGCGCCCTGGCTTCCTCCTCGCCCCCCTCTTCCTCCTCGCCCTCCGCGTAGGGCCGCTTCTCATCCGCACACTTGTTCCTCGGCGGCCACGTCATCTTGTTCTCCTTCTTGAGGCGCCGGCGCGCGTTGGCGAACCAGGTGGACACCTGGGTGAGGGTCATCTTGGTGATGATGGCCAGCATGATCTTCTCGCCCTTGGTGGGGTAGGGGTTCTTGCGGTGCTCCTGCAGCCAGGCCTTGAGGGTGCTGGTGGTCTCGCGCGTGGCGTTCTTCCGCCGCGTGCCGCTGTCCATGGTCCCGTACCTGGAGACAGGCTGCGCAATGGGGCGCCGGCAGCGGCCCCTGCACCGCGGGCAGGCGGCCAGCGCCAGGCCCACGCGGCTGCAGTCCCGGTCGTGGAGGTGTGTTTATGGTGGCAAGACCTGGGTTTTACCCAGGCAGGCACTGCCTTTTAATGTTTATATTTGATTAAACTTAGATGGAGCCAGAGACGTCTCTGTGGGTGGGGGAGGAGCGCGGGCGCGAGGCCCGGCCAGGTCTCCGTCTGTCTACGTACACCTATGTCTCTTTGAGTTCCTTTATCAGGCCCCGGAAACCACACTGCAGCGAGGGCTTTGGGAGTCCGGACAGACGGCGTGGGGGCGGGGAAGGGGAGATGGGATGCCTTTATACCCTGGCGGCGCGGCTTGCTAGGAGGCCGGGATGGTCCTAACCCAAGGTCAGCGGGACGTGACCCGAGGAATGCCCCTCCTTCTGCCGCCCAAACTTTCAGTGGGGGCGTGGCGCTAGTAGGGGTGGGGCCTGGTGCTCCGTTGGGGTAGGGGCAGTGAGGAGGGGTGAGATCCCTCACCTGTCGTAGGGGTACTGGCCCAACGCCGGCTCGTAGGGGTAGTAGGCTGTGGCTGCAGCCGGAGCGAGGCCCGCATGCGCAGATCCCGGTGCGTCCTTGGAGTCGAAGCTGTTCTGTAGGAGCCGGTGAGCCTGGGGTCGCAGCTTCCCGGATGCGACCCAGCTCGAGCCCCTCCCCTAGGTTCACTGGCTCCTGCCTGACTCCCACAGACCACTGGGCCGGCCCCCATCCTCCCCACCCCCATCCGCATCACCCATTCCCAGACTCTGCCTCGGGCCCAGGCGGCGAAGGAG
>NW_020175679.1:1512289-1513814 GCF_003031525.2 Neophocaena asiaeorientalis asiaeorientalis | reverse complement strand
GAGGGGGGAGCCACTGGGGGACAGCAGAGGAGGAGGGTGAAGGAGGGACGGGGGTGGGGACAGGAGGGGAGGAGAGAAGTGAGGGGGAGGGAGGAAGAGGGCGACCGGGAGGAGTGAGGGACAGGGGACCCAGGGGACCCAGCAGGCTGGAGCGAGCTCCGACAGAACCAGACATCTGACCCCAACTTAATAGCAAGCAGAAAACAATAAATACATTAAATACAATGGCCCACCTGCCAGGACACCCCAACCCTGGGGATGATGGGGCTCCGAAGGACCAGGCTAGGCGGCTCAAAGTCGAACGTGTGCTTCTCCCAACCCCCTTGCCTCCAGAGTGCGGGGAAAGTGAGTCTGGCAGATGGAGGGGTAGGGGCGTGCGTGGCAGGGATTAGCTTTGACAAACACCCCCTCCCCTTACCAGCGAGTAAAAGGCTGACGCCTCAGAACCGTAGGTCACGTAGTTGCCGTAGCCCTGCGAGCCGCCGTAGGGGCCCCCATAGACGCCAAGCGCCGCCGCCGAGTTCAGCTCGTGGCGCGCGGTGGCCAGCAGCCGGCTCTCGTAGACAGGGCAGTAGACGGGCGCCTGGGCTGAGGCAGACGGCCTGGAGTCGGCCAGCGTGCGGCCACCGGATTCGCAGCACGTGCTCAGGGAGTTGGTGGTCATCAGGAACTGTGGAGAGAGGAGCCGCGAGGAAGGGCGGGGCCCCCGGGCGCGAGGCTGCTGCCCTGGGCCTCAGTCCGCCCCACGTGCAGCCCAGGAGCGCGCACCCCGTGTCCCCGGTGCTCCCGCCATCCACAGCGGGGCCGCGCGTTCCTTCCCGTGGCGAGCTTGTGCTCCTGGCCTCCTCCAGCCACATGGGGCCCAGCCCGACCTGGCCCGTAATGTTCACACCCTCCCCGGGGTGGAGGGGGTGGGGTGTTGGTTTCCAAGGCCGCAGGGCTCACGCCCTCTTGTACACGTCTATCCCGGGTCGCTGGGCTCCCCGGGGGCGCAGCCTCAGAGCCCAGGAGGGGGTGGAGGACAAACGAAGCGGGATATGGGTCCCTGCCGGTCGGATTTCCTCAGCGCCTCTGCCCTCCCCCGGGTCGGGCGCGAGGGGTACGTGGCACAGACCCTGCTCACTGCGAGGCGACAGCGAGTTGCTGGCCTAGCGGGGCCCCCTTACCTGGGGTGCCGAGGAGTAGGGGTACCCAAACTGCGGGTAGGACATGGCGGGCGCGGCCCGGGGTCGACGGGCGGGGCCGGCGAGGTCCTGCGCGAGGGGGACGGCGTGGCGCGGCCACTGCTCCGGGGCCGCCGGCTTCTAGGCGCTGGGCGGGCAAAGCAGAAGAGCGGGTTAATTCAGACACGCGCTCCGCAAACTTTTCTAACTGGGTAGGAAAGGGAGCCGCGACGGACGCGTAGATCCTTTTAGCTTCACAGTCCGGAGCCTCCAGGGGGCTCTGGGACCGACCGGCCTCGCAGCGGCGACACAAATACATATTTTGTAAAAAAGGAAAAAAAAAAAAAAAACAATTGGAGGAG
>NW_020175679.1:1501760-1512170 GCF_003031525.2 Neophocaena asiaeorientalis asiaeorientalis | reverse complement strand
AAAAAAAAAACAATGAGTCGTGCGAATCCGTCAAGTCAGCGGCGCGCGGCTTTAAACGGCGGAGGCTCTGACGTCAGCCCCACTCCGCGCAGCCCGGCCGGGCGGCAGACGCGTGGGTCGCTCGGCCGCGCAGCCCCGGGCGGAGAGCGCACGGCTGTAACAAATGAATTTCATCCGCGGAGTCAATGGCGCCCCGACGAACCGTGTTTCTCCTTAGTCACAGAGGAGGGGAGGCACTTTTAATTAGAAATTAATTAATGAGCAGCTGCTCCTTTCCCACCCCACCGTCATCATTAGTCTCAATTACAAATGAGGCATATGAGGGGTCTACGAGGGAGTCTTCACCGGAGACGTAATCAACAGTTAAGATTAGCCGCGCGCTGGCGCAGCCGGCCGGCCGGGCCTCCGCTCTCCGCGCGCCCCTCCAGGCGGAAGGAAGGCAGCTCCGCGGGCCGGCGCGCGGCGAAGGAAGGCGGCGCGGGCCCCACTATTGTTTAACCGGGACTCAGTAAAGCCTCCCACCGGTTCGAACCCTACACCGGGCTGCAATTCCAGAAGCAGCGCGGCTACCAGCGCGTCTGCATCTGGAGGCCAGAATGCCCTCAGTGTGTGGGTCTGGGCCTTCCCCAGAGCCCGCCGCCCCAGGGCTCGGTGGGCCAAGAGGGCTTGCCATTCTCGGCCTCCGTGTTCCCGGGGAACAACCCCCTCCTCGCCCTGCAAGTTCCAGCTCGGCGCACGGGCCCTCCCTTTGCTCCCCCACCCGCTCCCGCGGGCCGCCCTCCCTCAGCCTCCCCCTGCCCCTCGCGGCTCAACCCGGGACTGCCAGACAGCCCAGCGCGGTCGGACGAGCAGCTTTCCCGACTCGGCTCCGGGGCCCCTCCTGCTGCGCTCGCTCCGCCCGGCGACCTTCGGGCCTAGGTACGGGGGAGGGGCGCCCTTCCCTGCCCAGGGCACAGGGAGCGGTCTGGGGAGCGTTCGAGCGCCCACCCCTGCACTTCCCCAGCCAGTCCCGGCCCTGGGCCCTTGCCCGAGTCCAGAGTGGCGGCCAGCGCACAGGAGGTAAGGGGACGCCCGGGCCACCCGGAATCCCGGCCCGCCTCTTGCGCCGCCACCCTCGGGGGGCCGGGCTCGCCCCTGCTTCTCCCGCCCGGCCTGGCCTCCCGCGGTCGCCGGGAGGGAGCCGTGCACGGCGGCGCTGTGCTGACTTGCTGGGAAAGATTCCTGGGTTCAGACCTGTGAATCGCCCCGGGGTCACCCTCTAATTAATGACGACGTTCTCGTCCTCCCCCCAGCTGCAAGCCTGCCTCCCAGAAACGAAATCTGCCCGCTCTGACAGCTCGGTTGAAGGTGATTGATGAGTATCTGGAGACCACAGTGCGCATCATATAATATCTGCTGCGTAATTGCTTTAATTTACAGATGAAAGTGCGAGTTCTCCGATCCTGTTGGACCGCAGCCGGCCACGTCCGAGCTGCTTGCAAGGAAGATCATCGGAAATAATGAATAGACGCTCCATGCAAATTATCCAGACAGCTTAGCGTCTGTAGCCAGGAGAGATATATAAAGAACACGAGTCAAGTGACATTAATAATTGTTTTGGAGTTCTGTATTGATTTCGTGGCGGCCGTGTTTATTTCTTTCTCACCTGAATTGCTAATATCACCTTCCTGTAAATAATAAGAAACTAGCCACCGGGGCTTCTGGGCAGAAATGAATCTCTCAATCCCTCTCCCTCTTCCTCCTCTGCTCCTCCCCTCCCCCATTCTCCCTCCTCCCATCTCCTTCCAGTTTTCTAGCTTCTGCTGAGGCTTTTACGGAACATCCTCCTACTTTCCATTATTTGTTTACAAACAACTCACTCTCCCCCAGTAATGAGGCCGGGGGCAGGAAGGCGCAGGAGCCCAGGGTGGCTGAGGGCTCAGGGAGCACCAATCTCCATAGGAGGACGGCATTCAGCATCCTTTCCTCACTCCATTCCCGTGGCCGTGGCCCGGCCCCGGCGATTGTGAGCGCTCAGCGCCGGGGAGGAAGCCACCGCCCAGGTCCCAGCGGCCAGCGCCTCGGGGCTACCGCTCGCCGCGCGTGCCTCGCCCAGGCCTGCATTCCCTTCCGTTTCCGTCCCCGGAGACTCGGGCCGCAGCTCGCGGGGAACAGCACCCCTGAGCGCGCCCCCATTCACCTGAGTAGACGTGCTCACCCTCGGAGCGGGTGGGCACAGCCGGTCCGTGGGGGCCTCTGGGGGAGAGGTTTCAGGGGCTGCCGTGACCATCGCTGCTACGTTCTCCGGTTTTCCTTTCCAGCCTGAGTGCGTAAATAGACTTTTTTTTTTCTCGCGGGCCACCTTCTTTCCATGATCTTGAAATGCCGCTCACCGGCGGCACTTTCTCAGGGCCCTGCACCTTGATCCTCCGCTTCCTGCCCCAGGCCCAGCCCAGGCTGCTGCGTGAGGGGCCGCCCCGCCCCCGTTTGGGGTAGCTTGGGGCTGCCGGAGGAATCGCGCGACCTTGCGGGCCGCTCACGCAGCCCCATGGAGGCCACGTTAGCCCGTCTGTCTCCAGCTGCGGGCACACCCCTGACACCCCGCTGACAATCTGTCTGCCGGAACCCGGGTACTTTCTGGGCCATCTTTGCCCCCTAGGTAATACAGGAATAACGAGCCCGTGCAAATCTTTCCAAAAAGGCCCGGCCTTGAGCTGAGGAACCCCGGGTTTCCTTCCCAGAGCAGACAGACAGGAGTGTCAGAATCTCAGGCACCATCAGCTACACGTACCTGCATAGACGCGGCTTATACTGAGCCCACGTCCCTCGAGGGAACCCCGGTTCTAAATACACCCGTGGGCAGGACCTGCCAGAAACCACGAGGTTCCCCACGGGCAGGGCGGCGGCTAGGATTTGGTCGGGTGCTCCCACTGTCCGCTGAGCTCGAGAGGAGCCCAGGGTGAGGGGGTCGGAGGACGATTAGCCCCAAATGTTAGGGGTCCGCAGGTCCCCCCCTTTTGCCCGGGGACGATGTCGGCCGTCGGAACCACGGAGAGCCTCTGCGGACAGAGGTCGCTTCCAGACCTTCCTCCGCTCCCGGCGGGGCTTCACCCCTGACACCAGCTGAGCCTCCGCGGTTTGGCCGGTTCCCAGAGTCGGCCACAGGGGCCACCGCGGTGCCCCGCATCGAGAGCCGCGGGGTGTGGGGAGAGGGGCTCTCTCCAGCCCAGAGAAGTTGACCCGAGCCAGAGGGCAGGGGCCTTCTTAATCTAAGGCGCAGGGCCGAGCCCTGGTGGCGCGCGGGCCGCCCACTGCTCGTGGACACCCGTGAGGGGTGTGGGTCTCAGGGCGTTCCAGGTGTCCGTGCGCCGCACTCGCGAACCCCGAGGGTGGCAGGTCGCTCCTTCGCAGCCTCTCCTCTGGGGTCCCCCGCGAAGCCAGGGCGCGAGCTGCAGGCGCGCGGGGAGAATCCTTCTCCCGAAACGCCCCGCATTCCGTTTTTTTTGGCGAGGTGGGGGCGGGGACGCCTGGCTCTAGAGGACACCCCAGCCGGAACAGGGTAGGCTCGATTTGGCCAAACGCTCGAGGCGGCCTGGGGCTCCTCAGGAGCCCTCGGGGGCCCTCCCCGCGCCCAGGCTGCGCTGCCTGGGGCCTCCAGAGCCCGGAGCCGCGCCCGGAGACAGCGCCCCCTAGTCCCGCCTCCTTCCGCCTCCTCCCTCCTCAGTCCCTCTTGGCCGCAGTCTCCCGGTGCTGGGGATCCAACTGCGAGCCTGGCCGCTGAAGGCCTGCGAGCTACCCCTCCGAGTAGGCTGGGATCCTGGCTCCCGGGCCTGCCTCCCTCGCCCTCCCTACGTGTACCCCTTCACCCCAGTGGAGCCCACTTTTCCCGCTGGGTCCACACTGATTCCCACCTGGTCAGGCTCTCGGGGCAGCAGGCCCTGGGTGGGGCGGGAGCCTCGGTATGGGCACGAGGCTTGGGCAGGTGGAGGTGAGTGTATCAAGGTGACAGAAACTGCTTGGGGACCAGCAAGCTTGTGACCTGCCCAGGACCGGACCACCTGCCAGGGGAGCTTTTTCAGGCCTGTCCAGAGCCCTACTGGGCTGGGCCTCTGGCCTGGGAACACATGTCCACGTGGACAGCCTGTGTGCTTCTGCAGCCTGAGGCTGGGAGGGAAGGCCCCGTGGTGGGCCCGGGTCTGGGCCTCCCTGACCCCTGACCCTCACTCAGGCAGCTTGGAACCCCTTGCCCTGGTGTCCTCCCCCACCCTCATCATTTCCACTTCAAAGAACCACGAACTTGTTTGTTCTGTGATTCGTGGCCAGGCAATGACGGTTAAGGTTTGTCGACTTGGATGATGTCTGAAAAAGTTCCTTGCTGTCCCCCTCACCGCCCACGCCTTGTTTTCCAAAGCCCTGCAGGGACCGGAAAGGCAGTGCCTTCTGCCTGCTTCGCCGCTGGTGTGCAGGGCTGATGCTCGCTTTGTCTCCAGGCGTTGCCATCTTTTCGTTTTCCCCACGGAACAGGGCTTCCACTGAGAGAGAAGGGGGGCACCAGCCCCTGGCTTCCTGCCCTGGTGCCGGGTCCAGAGCTTCCAGTGGCTTCTGTGGGAAGGACCCAGCTTTGGCCTCTGGGCCTGCTCTGTAACAGGAGGGTGGGCCCCGTTCAGGCTGCAGACCTGTAGGCATCCACCCAGAGGTGCATTTCCCTGTAGCCCACTCCCTGGGCTGAGGAAGGGTGGTTGGGGGGGGGGTTCCTCTTAGTAAGGATGGGGTGGGGGGAGCCATTCGGTTCCAGCGGGAAGGGAGGGAAGGCGCATTGCACCCTGGGGAGGGGCGGGGCTTGCCTGGGTCTCAGTCCTGTGGTCGGTGGTCGGTTCTCTTCCCCCCATCTCCTCCCTCCTGCTGTCCCTGATGCTCTGAGTAGCGCCCTGGGGCCAACAGGGACAGGCACGTCACCCTCCCCTCAGAGCTTACCTGCGCTAAGATTCTTTTCATAGCTAAGGATGAGCAAAGGCAGGTTTTGTGTTTACGACCTTGATTGGGTGATAAAGTCATTTCACTTTCACCGAGGCCTTTTTTCACAACAACAGCTGCGGAGTTAGGGAGCTCTGGCAGCCTGAAAGCCTCCGGTCCTGCTGGGTTTCTGTAACCCTGACCACAGCAGGCGCGTCTGGAGGCGGCACCAGCCTGGGGGGGCGGCTCCATCGTCCTTTCCTGGGGGGCAGGGCCTCCCTTCACTGGACTCCCCCAAAGTCCATAATTGGATGCCGTCAGGCCTGACCTTGCTCTGGACCCCTGACCCAGTGACCAGAAGCATCAGTGGCCGTCCTCTGCCCCTCAGCCCTTGACCTCGAGGGCAGGGAGCTGCCCCAGCCCTCCTGCCACGTTGCCAGGCCCTCCTGGCGCTGGGGAAATGATGGAAATACCCCTGGCAGGCGAGATCTCTCTTTGGCATAGGCGGAGTGGTCAGTCCGAAAACGAGTCTGCGGCCTCGGCCCCTCTGAAGGGCCGCACAGCCCACACTGTGACCCCACTTCTGGTCGGTCCTGGCTCCCCAAGGGAGCACGTTTCAATATATCTTTTGTTCTTCCTGTTGGCAGAGCCACTGTGAAGCAGAGTCTCCGCGCCCCCGGGGCTTGGCTGGGCCTGCATCCCCGCCCCCCCCCACGCCTGAACCTTGCTGCGACTTGCAGAGGCATCTGGGGGTTGAGAGCCCGCGCTGGTGCTGACTGGGCCGGCTCCAACACCGCCCCCGGTGCCGCCATTGCCCGGGGGTCCACGGCCTCATTCTCCCCTGCTCGCTGGGGACCCAGGGAGGGCAAGAGGCTCTCACCCAGGCCGAGGAGGAGGCCGCAAGAACTGGTCCCAGGGAGGACAGCCTCTGAAAGACCACTGGGCTCTGCCGTCCCAAAGACACTGCTGTCCTTGGAAGGGCCCAGCCCTCGGTGACGCTCCTTGGCCCGGCTCGGCAGCAGAGCCGCGTGATGGGGCCCGGATCCCAGGGTTGCAGAGTGGAGAGCAACACCTTTCATCTTTGCAAAGGGTCCCCCCGGGACCCTGTTCCCCACCGGCCCTGGGACTGCAGGGGAAGTCTTTCTCCCTTCCTTTCCCCCCTTTGAAGTGCAGCACCCAACTCGGAGTTACTTCAAGCAGAATGTCAGCGTGTTTCCTTTGCGAGAGCAGCGTGGTGTCCGGGTTAGAGCCGGTGACCTGTGGCCCGGCCACTACCCAGAGTGACCTTGAGGGGACGGGTGGGCAGTGGGCGTCACGCCTCCCTGTCTCACCTCCCCTTCCTCGTGAGGTTGGAAGGAGGCCAAGGCAGCAAAGGTTGGAAAGTTGTTTTTCTTTTCCCCTCACTTGAGGAATATGTGTGTCTGTGACGTTGAAATGTGTCAGCAGATTTTAGGGAGATTTCTACTATTAAAAGTGAAGCGCTGTTAATGCAAACAATGTCTGTGGTCTGTATGTTTAAACTTAAAACATACCACGCACGGCCTCAAGAATCACCAGTGTCCCAGCCCAAAAAAGACATCCAAAGGAGAGGATGTTATCTTAAATTGTAAGTAAAGGTAACAGTACGTACCATTGCCCTGGAATTTGAATATTGTTTTGAATTCCTTGACACAGAGTTACAAAGAAAATCTTTAGCAGGAAGAAGAGGAACTTAAACGTGTATACTCAGTGCGTGAGCTGGTATTAGCTAGTATTCGTGTAAGGGACCTCCCCAAACAGTGCACATCCGATGGGGGATGGGGGAAGGACCCTCCAAGGAGGAGCCTCACTGGGCCTCCGCCCGGAATTTGCACAAAGAAAAAGTATATTCCCCACGGTGGAGAGAAGAGGTCTGGCTGCTTCCCCGGGGCACTCATTTACGTGGGCCGCTCTCTCGTAACTGTGTGCAGGAGATACTTTCACAGATAGAAGGCGACAAGATACCAAGTGACACTGGCACCCGTCACTCAGTAAATAAGGGAGAGGGCTCAGTGGAGGCGTGGCGCACTCTGGTCCCTCGGAGGAAAAGCGCATCGTGACGCCCACCTGCTCCCCTGGGTGCCCTCCGCGCTTGGGCATTTCGACCTCTCCTCCACCCTCCCAGTGGGTGTTTGGGGTTCGGTGGTCTGCGGGAGGCTCCGGCCCATGCCCCGAGCAGTGCACTGCCCTTAGGAGGTTTGCAGGGTCTGGCGGGGAGGAACGCCTCGCCCCCGCCCCGTCGAGTTTGCATTTAGCCATCCTGGGAGAGCTGGTGTGTCCACCTCCAGGGGTGACTCGCGGGGTGTGCTGCCGTCCAAAGCCATCTGAAGGTGGTATCCCCGTCCCCCGGTGTCCGGGGAACACTACAAATCCCGAGTTAGACCCCAGCGTAGCCAGTGGCGCCCCAGCAGTGACCAGTGTAACGCACCGGCTTTTCATCACTGTGGCAGTAAATCATGTGGGAACGTTCTCCAGGACTTAGCTGATTCTTATATGAAAAAAACCATTTCAGAGTATTTTTGAAATTCAATTAATTGAAGGCCCCAGATAAAAGGAACATGTTCTTAATGGCTACAAAATAACCCGGAGGGAGGCAAGGAGCCGGGCCGACTTCAAAGCGCAGCAGAAACACTTAACTGTTTTACTTTAAAAGTATCGAGATCAATGACTCAGTTAAAATTTCTTATACGTTTAGCAACCTTTTCATTTTCTGTTTGAAAAATGACAGAGAGATGCTTTTCTTTCCGGGGACACAGAAACTCCTGAAGAGGACCACGGCCAGCACCCTGGGACAGAAGTGGGTCGGCTCTCTGCTCGGGACCCGCCACCGCATGGGGTTCAGGGCAGCCCCCCAGGCAGGGGTGTGAGCGGCCTGGGGCTGCATAACCGGGTGCCTTAGCCCACGGTCACATATGGTCTCTCAGTTCCGGAGGCGAGAAGTCCAGGACCAAGATGTGGGCAGGGCTGGTTCCTCCAGCCGTGCAGGCCCCTCTCCTGGACCCTCTGGCCCGGGCTGTCCCCACTGTCCTGGGAGACACAGCCCCTGACCTCTGCCACCACCGTCACAAAACAGTCTCCTCACGTGTGTCCGGGTGTCCGTGTCCAACCGTCCCCTTTTATAAGGACACCAGTCATACTGGATTCGGGGCCACCCTAACGACCTCATCTTAACTAATTACATGTGTGATGACCCTGTTTCCAAATAAGAGTGACATGTGAATTTGGGGGGACACAATTCAGCCCATGACACAGGGGTGTCCTCAAGTGCCACGTGGTGGCCTTGGTTTATTTCTTGAGATTGACTCTCCTTCCCTGCCGCCAGGAGGGAGGTCTGCGCTGGGTACTGTCCCCGTGTCACCATGTGACCGCAGACTCAGCGCGGTCGGCCGCAGCTTCCCAGGGGAGCTTTGCGTCTCTGAAGCCCAGTCACCTGCCTCCCTCTGTGCTCTTTCTGTCCCTCCTGGTCGGAGCCGGCAGTGCTTCTGCTGGAGTAGCTTCGCCAGGAGCTTTGGGGGCGTCTGTGGATTTCACTGGGGCGCTGACCATCAGACCAGCTCTTCCCCAGGTAATCCGTCCTCTGACTTGGCCTCCTGAGGAGATGCCTGAGAAATAGCAGGTTCTCTCACCTTTGCTCGCTCTGAGGACGTAGTGAAGCTTGTGCAGGCGGGACTGGACCGCGGTCATGACCTCGCTGGAGATTTCTGGTCCCCAGCTGGCTCCACCTCTGGCCAGGGAACTACGGTGAGTAGGTGCTGAGCGGCAGGGGTCGGGTCAGCGCTTCCTGCCCAGTTTGGGGGCCGCTCGTGGCTGCCCACAGGGTGGATTGCACTCCCCGGCCGCCTTGGGTCAGGTGTGACCCTGTGACTGCCTGTGGCCAGCGAAACATAAGCAGAAGTGACCCGTGTCACTGCCACGCGGAAGCTGGGGAGAGAGGCCCCCGTGGGAACAGCAGCGTCTCAGAGGCAGAGGCTCCCCGGGCCTGGCTCGTGAATGAGCCCCGCTGGCTGGGTGCACGGGTCACAGGAGCAGGAATCCACCGCCGTTTTCAGCCACTGATCTGCTGGTATTGCTTGTTATAGCAACACCATCTACCCCATCTACCGGATGCACTTATTCTTTTGCAAGGCAGGTTAATGATGTTACAATCGTATATCATTATGTGATCATACTATAACTGTGAGATATAACTACAAAATGGTAATTGCATATTATTATGTAATTATATATTATCATTTTCAGTACAGAGGAAGCAACTAGGCAGAAACATTATCTTAAAGGGAAGGTATAAGGTAAGGGCAAAATGTACCATGCCTTTAAAGACGAAGTAGGAATTAAGCATTCTTTCCTTACTTTCACAGTCATGGAAAAACAGATGTTTTCAAGGAAGTTGCTAAACTTAGAAAGAAACAGCTTCTACTTGTGTGTCTTTATTCCTCTCTTACCCCTAGGTTCTTCATGACATTTTTTCCCTTTAAGTTCCATATATATGTGTCAGCATACGGTATTTGTCTTTCTCTTTCTGACTTACTTCACTCTGTATGACAGACTCTAGGTCCATCCACCTCACTACAAATAACTCAATTTCATTTCTTTGTATGGCTGAGTAATAGATACAGACCTACTAGAGAAGGGACTTGAGGATATGGGGTGGGGGAAGGGTAAGCTGGGACAAAGGGAGAGAGTGGCATGGACTTATATACACTACCAAATGTAAAATAGATAGCTAGTGGGAAGCAGCCGCATAGCACAGGGAGATCAGCTCGGTGCTTTGTGACCACCTAGAGGGGTGGGATAGGGTGGGGGGGGGGGAGACGCAAGAGGGAGGGGATATGGGGATATATGTATACGTATAGCTGATTCACTTTGTTATACAGCAGAAACTAACACACCACTGTAAAGCAATTATACTCCAATAAAGATGTAAAAAAAAAAAAGAAAAAAGAAATAAACAGCTTCTATCTGTGAACATTTCTGGCCCTTCTGACCTGCCACCAGGAGACGGTCTGTTTGGCCACCACTCCACTACTGTATGGACCTCTCTCTGTCGGGCTGCCCGAGTGTCCCTACTGCCTGGTAGCTGCCTGCACGGAGCTCTGGGGGCAGGACTCCGGGCGACGCCCTGCTACTGCGCTGACTGCTAGTTGCAAGGATTTCGGGACTGGGGGAGAGAGGACTGTTCTGACAGCTCTGAATTCTTATGGAGAAACCATGATGAAACTCTGCCTTTTAAACCAGCCTTCCCAATGCACAAAGCACAGAGAAATTCTAGGGTGGCCTGAAAAATCCAAAGTAGTTTTTCTTGTAGTTTAAGGGATATAAGAATATTTAATCTTACAAAATTCATAGTAAATAATAATATCTAGTATTCAATACTTTAAATAGCAATAGTAAATGCTAGTTAATATTATCTATTGTCTTTTGTCTAACATAAATATTCTTTTTTTTTTTTTTTTTTTTTTT
>NW_020175679.1:1432274-1501707 GCF_003031525.2 Neophocaena asiaeorientalis asiaeorientalis | reverse complement strand
CCCGCGTCCCCTGCGTCGGCAGGCGGACTCTCAACCACTGTGCCACCAGGGAAGCCCGAAATATTCTATTTTGACACAGTCAAATCTATCATTACCCTTTATTTATTTACCTATTTATGTTTTATAGTCGTGTTCCCCATTGGCCTTCACCTATTTTTATAATTTCAGTCTTCACATGTAGGCCTTTGATCCATCTGACACCTGTATCTTTTGTGATATGTGTGAGGCAGGGGTCTGTAAGGGGCGCCACTCTCCCTATTATCACTCACAAGGTTTGCCAGGCCTGGGGAGGCCCGCTGCTTCCTCCTGAGATGTCAGAGCTCCCGGTTACCTGGACGTCATCTCAGAGTCTGCACATTCTTTCAATGGCACCTTCCAGAAGGTGCAGCCACCGCATTTAAAAATCCCACTTTCATCGCAGGTGAAATGGGCTTCTGCGTACACAGGGGTTGTCTTCAGAAGTTCCCCTGGAGCCTGCGCAGCCTGAGGCCATCAGAGGGCCCAGGCTCGGGCCGGGCTTTCTGCTCCGCGTGACTCTCAGGCTGGCGCAGTGTCCATGGCCTGGGACTCCACGTCTTGGCCGAAACGTGCAGCTCAAACTGTCCCCTTCCCAGACAGGGCTTTCTTGCTGTCCTGTGTCCCGTCTGTAGGATGGTCTATTGCTAGGAGAATAGCAAAAATGAAGTCATCAGAGATGTTGCTTTCCAGGCCACCTAACGTCTTGTGACAAGCTGCAGGGTCTCTGAAGTTTGAAATACGGACTGGGGTCCTGGCCCCAGAGCATCAGGCTCACAACCTGGTGGGACTCCTGCCCTGGCCCTGGGTGTCACGTGGAGGAGAATGTCTGTGCTGTGTCCACAGTCCCTGGAGGGGCTTGGTGGACCTTCCGCCAGATCTTAGACTCCCAGACCCCCACCCTCCTTCACCCTCGTCGAGATAACACTTGCTCTTGGTGCCCAGGTCGTGTCTCTCTTTGTGGGTGGGGAGTGGTCGTCATTTTGGTCAGAATGGACACTCTTGAAACAAACACCAGGCATCCCTGACCACTGGCGTCGGTCACCAGTTGGAAGAGGCGGCATCTGGTCTTCATGGTCAAGGCGAGCGTCCCCACAGCACTGGGAAAATGTTGCTGGTTTTCCCTTTAATTCTATTCCCCCCCACCCCAGATTTCTTTCTTTACTTACTTGATTGAAGTATAGTTGAATTACAATGTTGTATTAAGGTCTGCTGTCCAGCGATGCGTTCAGTTATGCATATGTATCTATTCTTTTTCATTTTCTTTTCCATTCTGGTTCATCACAGGATATTGAATATAGTTCCCTGTGCTCTACAGTAGGACCTTGTTGTTTATCCATGGAGTTTGGGATTCTCTTTAATTCTCAAGTGTTTCTTCCCAGACCAGACGCTGGGCCAAGTGGTCTGAAAGATCATGAGTTCTGAGAGATTATCTACGGACTAAAAATTTCAAAAACCATTGACCCGGTAGTTTGCAAATTTACATTTTACACAAATCTGTCTTTGCAGCTGCCACGGCACAGAGGGGCTCGCTGAGGAGTTGGAAGCATCCACCTTTATCGCAGCCAAATGCGCCACGAAGATAGAGGGGTGGATTACCCGGGAGGGGATGCTTTCATGGGAAACCCAGAAATAGAACGTTGTGTCCAACTTGATGGTGGTTTGAAGTGTTTTCCTGCGACTCCGGGAAACACGGCTCGTAGCTGAGTCCCGGATGGCGAGGCGGGCGAAGCGTTATCGTTAGACGGCAGGGCTGAGTCTCCTACTGGCTGAGGCCCCTGCAAGCCTGTGCGCGACAGGAAATCAATGCATATCTGCCTGGCCTCGCTGCCTCGCCTCCGGGATGTGTGTGTTCGCCTCTGATTTGTTTTCTAGGTCTGATATTGCTATGTTACAGTGGGCCTCCGACCGTGGCTTACAAGTTTGTTAAATCCCCCCAGATCACAGGCTTCTTGGGTGACCATGGCACTGACAACGTGCCACGATGGTGTGCCCTTCGCTGCTCCTGGATGGCTGCCTGTAGAGTGAACTCCACCCCACCAGCTGCAGTGGGCTTTGATCTCGATGCTCTCCTGTGATCTCCGTTTTGTCTGGTGCCTCTCCTCATATCTGGCCTCTAGTTGACAGCAGGCTGACATCACAGAAGCCTCTTGTCAGTGGCCAGCGGAGTCTCAGTGGGTCAGGGGTCGGGAAGCATGGCCCGCAGGCTTGCCAAGCCACATTGGTGGCCTGGAGTCACGCCCTGCTCCCGGAGGTGTGAAGACGGAGCCACACTGAGACACACCTGTTCCTGCTTCCACAGGGCTGCAGGGACCCTGTTACTGAGTGCAGGGGGCTCTCCAGCAGCCCACCCGGGAGAGAGGGCCAAGCCGCTCAGAGGGGACGTGGCTGGACCTGCCTGCACCACAGGCAGGGGAACTGTGTGGACCCATGGTGTGCAGGGCTATCCGCTCGGCCTCTCCTTTCAAGCAAAGTAGAAGACACACGTGGGGATCGTGAAGACGCTAGCTCTCCCTGGAAAGTTGCTTATGGAACGTTCCAAACATTTACAAAGGTAAAGAGAATCAGACTGGAGAGGGGAAGCAGGTGTCCCTCAATCAAACGGTTTTTACATAATTCATGGAGAATCTGACCCATTGTCCTCAACCTGTTTGCTTGGAAGCAAATTCAGGGCATCACCTCTGTACATATTTCAGTATCTCTAAAAGATATGAAAAGTCCCCGGGACAAATATCAGCCCTAAAAAGTCGATAATTCTTTGATATCCTCAAACACGCAATCAGGGTTGCACTTCCCTGTTTTTCCCAGTTTGTTTCAGCCTCAGGATTCAATGAGGGTCAAGCCTGTGCTCAACTGACAGCTCTCCCAAGATCCTCTGAGTGCTTAGACTTCCCGTCTGTCTTTCCCTTTTCTGCTGCCATCTTGTTTTGTTGCTGTTGAAGAAGAAGCGGGGGTTTTTGTCCTGTCGAAGTTCCTTTGTTCCTGCTTTTGCCGACCCTGTCCTTATGGACTTAATCAACATTCTCCTTTGTCTGCTGTACTTCCTGTGCATCGCGGTTAGATTTGGAAACCTGGTCAGCTTTGGGTCCAGCGTGGGCAAGACAACTTTGAACGAGGCGTTCCATTCAGAGGGGTATTGTTTTTTCTGTGACGTTGGTAACCACTGCCGAAGACAGCAGGGATCTGGAAAACAGTGCCGTCGGAACTTTCCCAACCTTTCTGCCCCTGTGAGCTGAAACACTTCTGTCAGGAACAGCTTGCCCAGATCCACCACTTGTTACAGCACAGGAGAGATGGGCAAACAGTGAGCTAATGTCTCAGAATCCGCCAGAGGCGAGAAATAAGGGATTTTTTTGGAGAGTCAATATCACCACCTGGATTTGAACCTGCTTCGTGTATTTTGATCCGTTGCGGTTACTGTCCTTATTGGGGCTTAAACTGTCCCATTTTGGCTGCGGGAGCCTCTTCTCGGTGAAGCGGTCTTGGAGGGCTCCCTAATTTCTGGCACGGCAGCAGGTTCTGGGCTCATCTTGCATATTTCCTGTCCCAGTCCCGGGATTAGCGATTTCTCCCTCAAGTCCTGGCTACTTTTACAGACAAGTGCTCTTCCTAGGCCACGGCCTGGGCACCATGTCGCTGCATTTAAGACGTGGAGGATGGGCTGCAGGTTTGCTCACAGGTGCAGCAGGCCTGGGCTGTCCTGTCAGTTTCCCCAGGGGCATGGGGTCCACGTGGGGGCTTTGAGCTCTCACGTGGGGCTGGAGTCTAGCCCGAGAGTCTAATCGTCACCATGGTAAAGGGTACACTTTTGTTTTCCATCCACATTTCATATTTTCCACATACTTATTCTTGGAATAATGTTTTGATCCATAAAAGGGAATCCTGCTTTATATTACAGGATAACATTTTGTGGTAGCTATTGAGAAAACATGTTCCTCTTTCTCAGAATGAATTTTGCCACCATCTGAGAGAGGCCGGTCGACCTTTGTCCTCGCCACCCCTCTGCAAAAAACGTGTGATTTTCGTTAAAGCGACACAATACCCGGACATCCTGGCGAGGGTGTGAGAAGTACTGCGGTTTGTGTCGGGGACTCTATCAATCAGACAACTTGCTGGGGTAGAAATGGGAGCAGACGATGTAGGTGGTCTGGGGCTCTTATCCCGCCTGAAGTGGCACGAAGGGGAAGGATTGTGAGAGACATGGATATTAAAACCCTTTTTCTGTTAGAGCCCCAAATCCCCTAACCGGAAACCCATCAGGAGGGGCTGCTGGGTCCCTGGGGTGGGTGTCAGAGCAGGTCAGAGCTGGCTGCCCCAGCCAAGCCCTTCCTCCTGGACCCCAGGGTCATCCTGTCTTGGTCTGCCAGGCCCGTGCTTCCCAGATAACCCTCCCGGGAGGTCTGCAATGACCAGCACATTTCCAGCAAGGAAACCCCGAGCACGTCCGGATGGTCACAGTCAAGGTGGCTGCCAGCCTGGAAGCTCTAGGGAGAGGGACGTGAGGGGTGAATCTTCCTCTTGACTTAACTTTTCTGAACGTTGGAGACCCCACTCATTTTTGTCACCCGTTTCGTGTTTCACCTGACACAGCCATTTGGTTGAAGAGGAAGGCTGGGTGGTATGTGTTGTCGGAACTTCCCGACACACATGTGTGTAGCCGAGCAGCCCCCCGCTCCCCGCCCCCTCAGCCCGGGCTGGGGCTGGTGATCCTGGACGCTGGGCTGAAGAGTCCTTTGTGGGTTTGCCTTCCATCTCCTTCTTTTGCTTATTCCTTGCATCCCTTTACTCTGAATTTCTAGCAAAGTTTCCTGGAACGAGAGCTTTCTCTTCTACACTCAATCGATTTTATGGTCCTCAGAAATGTTTTTCATAAGCACCTCATTGCAAAAGTATTCTTCAGTAGTGTGTGCCAGCAAGTTGACAGAGAAAAGGAACCAAATTCGCTCGACCACTTTTCCATGGTTTAATCCATTGCCACATTGCTGAGACTTCAGGAAGGTCCAGCCAATAGCAGGAATCGTAGTGTATGGTGGAAGAGGCCCTCATCACATCACATCATCGCGAGCAGTGCATCAAGTCACAGCTCAGCCCAATGCCAGGCGTGAGACACATAACCCTTCTGCTTGCTGGGAAGCAATGCCCACCATCATCCGTCAGGGCCCAGGCCCACCACATTCCACAGGGCACTGTTATTACTCACTTCAGATGTAGCTTATTTCCGGAGGAGAAGTGAGCTCTCAGCGGATGGACCTGGATGAAGGAGTGAATTAATTTGGGCATTCACAGTCGCTCCCCTCAGGCAGTGTGCAGCTCCCAGTTGCCTAATCTCTTCCCTCGTGGGAAACCCTGCCTGGGGCAGGTGCCCACCCTTCCCCCAGGGTGACTGTGACCTCAAGCTCCAAGGATCAATCCTGATCCCCTGCCCCAGTGACTGGCCAAGCATCGGCTTAGCGATTTATCACCCTGACAGATTGTTCCTAAGATGTGTGCAGCCTGGCCTCAGATGTGATGAACGTAGTAACCAGCCCAGCCCACACCCACAGGGAGGACCTGAAGCCAGGGGCCAGGGCCACTGGAAGCCGCTTCAGAAGCTGTCAGCCACCAGCCCGAGCGTGTGACAAGTGCTGGCCACCGAGAGGTGAAGGAAAGTCTGCTCCGGGGTCTGGATAAGATTTCTTGGTGATAAAAAGAGACAGGAAGAGAGGACCTCTTTTTCTGCTGGATGTGGTCACGTCGGCTGGACGTGGTCACTGCGGCCCGAGGATGGAGGAGGGCCCATAGGGGGTCAGAGTGGGTCCCGTGCTGCCCACGAGCCCCCACTGTGGGTGACGAGTCCACTGTGGGTGAAGCCAGCCTGCGGCTAGGCTCCCTGATGCTCGCGGCCAAGAAAATCCTAAATTCTGTCTCTCGTGACCGTGTTCTTGAACTTTCTTTCTGAGTGTACAGTCTTGCTGGGTTACTGGATCCCCTTAACCAACTAAACCTTCCAACCTCCCACGGAGCAGAGCTTCTGATGGTCTCTGGGGCACCACTAACTCAGGTCAGCGGAGAAGAGGTTAAACTCGTTTCAATGACACGTAAATAGTAAGAGTGAAATTGAGCTCTTAGACCCGATTTTCTTTCTTGGTTTAGTTGATTGCCTTCTGATCACTGGCTCCATAGGTCGGTAGAGAGAGCAGGGTAGATTAAGTAGGTAGTGAGTAATTTTGTATAAGAAGAAGGATAGTACCCACCTGCACCAGCCGTGGAGTTAGACTCAGTAACCTGACGAGCCACACGGCTGGGGCGGCTGGGAGCAATTGGGGGTGAGCCAGGCGTGGGACAGACACACGCTTCTCGCCATTGAAGGAGAAGATGCAAGCACCGGCTTGCTTGATCTGAGTTACCTGCTGGGAGGCTGTGGGGTTGGAGCGGAGAGGCAGGGGGGGAACCCAGCATCCACCAGGCAGACGAACGTTTGTCCACAGACGCGATCTTCTGATGAGTTGGAACCCGCAGAGGCAGACTTGGCAGTCCCCAAAGCCCCTTGGTTCTCTGTCCCTCCTTCTCGGCCACTCTCTACCCGCCTGGCTTCCCCTTGCCACGCCTCTTTTCTCCCGAATGGTAAATGAGCCGAAACGCTAAAGGTGGAAACCAGTCGGCGAATTGGGTCATCTAGTTGTTGGAAGTACTTTCCAGACGCTGTGTTCCCGACTCTGACACTGGCGACAGCTGTCACTCACCGCTCACCGTACCCCCGGCCTGTCTCTTCACTCACCTGCCCATGTGCACGCAGACCCTTGCCTCAGGCTCTGCTCTTTTGGAGGAGAGGGACCCAGGGTAAGATAACATCTTATCTCATCCAGTCCCAGAAACCACACTTTCAGGATATTTACACAGTTTGCATAAGAGGTAATAGATGTAGGGAAGGGAAGTAACCTACCGGTCTCTCACAGACAGAAGAGGATTAGAACACAGTGGGTCTGGTGTGAAAGCCTGTGCCTTAGGCCATATTCTGTTCCCCTTCCATTCTATTCAATCAGGAGATGGGAACTGGGGGTGCAGTGCACAAGCAAACAGTGAGGCCCCCAAGTATCCATGGCCCTACAGTGAGGGACACCGGAGACAGGGTAAGGAACCCATCGTCTTGCCTTGCTAGCCTGGGAGACGCGTCCGCTTCCCAGGTGACTTATCTGTGTCCCTGTGGGTGGTTGAAATCCTGATTTGCATAAAACTGCATCCTTGGATGTGGAGAAACCCACCTCTGCACTGAGCAGCACAGAGTTTTGACTCTTTGCTCATCAGCAAAAGATGTGACAACCGTCCCTCAAGGATCCCGGGCCACGGTGCTTCTGAAAGACACGCTTGGACGTTGGAAGTCAGTCCATGTCATTGTCTGAGCGGGACCGGGGCCTGGTTCAAGGCCAAGGCCAGCAACAGAGATGATACATTACAAAGAAAACGGGTGGTAATTAGAACTGTTCTCCCTATGATGGGGGGTTGAAGAAGATTAAAAAGCCACAGTGCAGGCAAGTCAGGCTCTTATTAGGATTTGTATTTGTTTGGTGCTCACATACGAGCCCTATGCGTACATACACGCACAGGTATAAGCATATATGCATGTGTGGAATCTACGCATAGGTACGCGCTCGTTTATGCGTAGCGTGAAAAATAAGGTGCATGAGGTCAGCAGCATCTTTCTCTTCTGCTTCTGTTTTATGTGTAAACTAGTGAGTTTGCCAAGCCAGGAAGGTCTGTCCACGTGGAGCTTATGTCCTGGAGGGAGGTGACAGCATCGGTCCAGGGTCCAGGCTGGAGGTTCCAGGGAGACAAGCAGGGGTGGAGAGCAGTGGAGGCGGGGCATCTGAGACAGGAGGTCGGAGAACTTCTTGGTCTTTTTTTTTTTTTGCGGTACGCGGGCCTCTCATTGTTGTGGCCTCTCCCTCTGCGGAGCACAGGCTCCGGACGCGCAGGCTCAGCGGCCATGGCTCACGGGCCGAGCCGCTCCGCGGCATGTGGGATCTTCCCGGACTGGGGCACGAACCCATGTTCCCTGCGTCGGCAGGCGGACTCTCGACCACTGTGCTACCAGGGAAGCCCCGGAGGACTTCCTGGAGGAGGTTATATTTGAGCTGAAACCTGAAGGACAAGATTGAGTCAGAGAGTGATTAAAAGGGAAGGAGCTGCCTGGGTTTCCCGGAAGTTCAAGGAATGGTGGTGCGGGGAGGTGGGTGAGAGGGCAGGGGGGAGGGAGGAGAGAGAGACTTGGGGACCTGGAGAGGAGCTGGATTTTCCTGCAGGAGCTACGGGGAGACGCCGAAGAGTTTACAAATAGTGATGTTTGCGTTTTATAGAAAAGATCATTCTCACTGCTTTGAGATACAAAGATGGTGATAAGTCAGAACAGCGGAAAGGAGAAAATTCAGGCAATGGTTGCTTTCATCCGGCATAATGCCGGCTTGGACCTGGGGGTCGGCGGAGAACCAGGATGCTCAGCTGGTCGCTTCTCCCATTGAGCAGCCAAAATGTCCACGATTTTCTTGCACATAGAGCTTGGGAAGAACAAGCCACAAACTGTCACTCTCGTAAGTGAGCCTCTTAACTGGCGAGGGGAGAGCTGCTGCCTCCCAAGCAGGCCTCTGTTCAGCCAGCACCTGGAGGACACGCAGGCCAGAGGCTGGTGCTGCTGGGGATCCAAAGGCCAAGGGGACGGCCGTGTCCTGATGCGTAGGGTGTGTGATGAATGCTGGGCCGGCGTCTCTGCAGGGGTTGCGCGAGGGGCAGTGGAAACAGCCCACCTGTCCGCGGTCAGTCTACTCGTCCTCAGCCCCGAGCCTGAGCTGAAGCAGGTCAGGGAGTCAGTGTGCACGGTGGCACTGATGACAGTTGGCAGCCTCAGGACCCGCGACTGTCCTCCTCCCAGACGTGGGTGGTGGGGGGAATGCTGAAGCCTCTTGCAGCACCCGGGTCTCGCCAAGTCGGGCACCGGCAGCCCCTCTCCCCCAGCCTCTTCCAAAGCCGGTCTCAGCCCTTGCAACTCTCAGAGCCTCAGCGTCCTTTGTGGGAGAAGGGTCCTGTGTCCCTTCCCTGTCTGCGTGGCCTTGCCCCATGGCACCTCTGGGTCCCTGTGGGGGGACATAAATCCCCTCAGGCCAGGCTGGCAGGGGCGATGACCTAAGAGCCACACGGGGGCCCATCTCCGGGCCGTGCCCTGTGCATGCCTTGTGGGGCACCCCCGGCACGCCTGTCCCTTGGGTCCCTGAGAGCCGTCTGGGGGCGGGAGATCGGGAGGCAAGAGCGTGGAGCTGTGAGCAGAGCCAGGTGGTCGGCGCGGCCCTGGGTAGGAGGGCCCTGCCCTCTGGTCTACACCCTCAACCTCTGCGTCCCGTCAGTGGGTACCAGGGCTCCATCAGATGGGGATTCCTCGGCTGAGATGTACGTAAAGCCATGTGCTCAAAGCGATGGCGGGGGGCCCAGCCCGAAGCCAGGCTGGATGGCAGCTGTGGGCAGGGTCCATCATGGGGCTCCCTGACCCCAGATCGGCTGCCAGGGCTGGGGGAAGCCCCTACCTCTCTGCTTCCCCACAGGAGCCACCTCCACTGTCCACAGAGAACAAGCTCTGCCCCATCTGGAGCCTCCTCTGGGGAGGGGAACGGGCCCCTCCCCTGGCTCAGGGGTGATCCGCTGGCTCAGGGCAGCCCGCCAGGTCCTCACCCACGGCCCTGCTCATGGGGTCTCCCAGGTCCTAGAGGTCATCTCTCCTATCTGCTGTTTCTCATTTTTTAAAATCTTATATTTCAGTCGACCCATCAGAGCAGGGCCTGGAGACATGTTATTAAATTGTTAGTTTCCTTCAAGTAAAGGGATTTATAGTAAACAGGAGATATGTGATTTCAAAAGGGCGCTTGCTGTAACCTATTTCAACTATGCCACAGATTATCCAGTTTTGGCTTGAACACGTAGGATACAGTGTATGTTACCTGAATTTTGGGGTATCGGGGGACAAAAAAAGCCACCTGGCGTGCAGAGGGTTTTCCACGGAAGCCGTGCTGGGCTTACTTTGCCGCTGCGTTGATCCCGGGCGTGTTTGAAAACCGCGATTTCTCCGCATTTCCCTCAGAACGTAAAGATGATATACACACAGCATAAACCGTTTTCATTAAGTATGCGCTCATTTTACAAAGAAGAAAATCAGACAAATTAGGTTTTGTTCTCTTCAAGTCTCCTTCCCGAGGAAGATTATTTACAGTTGATTTTTTATTCCTCTCCCTTCTGTTCCTCCAAAGGCAATAAAAAGCAATTCTGAGAGCACGGCAGAAAATCAGTTTTTAATCAAGAAAAAACAATCTGTGGGAAATAGGGCTGTGCTGCTCCCGCCTCAGAGAAAACTCCATGGCTGGGGGACGTCTTGTTGTCCCTCTGCAGACGAGGCCTCTGCCAGAACGGTTGGGAGCCAGGTGGGTGTTGCAGGGCTGCGTCTGTCTGTGTACAGCGAGTCCTCCTTCGCGCAAGCGGCGGGACGTTTGCATCACACCTGTGCCAGGACATGGTGACCAGTGCACGAAGCCTCTCAGACCTGCTCTTTGGACGCGGCTCCCGCTGCCTCCCCCTTTGTACATATTTCCAGAGAATTCGGAGAACGGCCCTGCTGGGACCTCCCAGACTGGCCCGAAGGGGCCTGGCCTCCAGGAGGCCAGCACGGTGTAACAGGTCTGGACCCCCGCCGGCCCCATGCCGGCCAAGGGGCACCAAATTCGGGGTGTTTGGTTACAGAGAAGCAGATAAGGGAAACCGCACCCAAACGGCGAACCCTTCCCGAAGCTCTGGAGGTCGGTGATCGGCAGTTATGGCCACGTCCTCACCCACGGGTCTGCTTCCGTGTCGGCGTGTCCTGGAGTGACCCCCGTGTCATGGGAGTGACCCCTGTACACACCTCTGTTCTGTCCTCCCGATGCCCAGACCCGCCCTTAGAAGGACCTGCAGTGTCCGCTACCCCTCTGTTCAGTCCGGTTGGGGGGGTGGCGAAGGGCCAGGAGGGGGCTGGGACTTCCTGCGGAGCGAGGCCTCAGCTGTGCTCGCCCTGCCCTTGGGATCCTAGGGTTCACTCCCTCCTGGGAATATGGAACGCGGGATCCCTCCCCCACCGCCAGCTTCCCTGACTGTCCCGGCCGACTCTGCCCCTTGCCCGCCCTGAGTCCACCCGGCGCCCCTGGTGCTCCGGGCCGTCGTCTCTTCCTCTCCGGGAGGGTCCTTCTTATCTTTCACCCTCCGCTTGCCCCTGGCTGAGCCCTAACCCCACGTAACGTCCTGTCTTCTGGGGAAAACACAGCAGTGTGGGCTGGGGCTACTCGATGACAACTTTTATAAAACCATTTATTGGGATAAGTTGTAACGCTCATCGTAGAACATTTGGGACACATAGAAAGGATTAGAGAAACAAAGATGGCTCACCATCACACCGCCCAGAGGTAACCAGAGACGAGGACTTTGGGTCTTTGCTTTCATTTCGTTTCGGCGACTGTGATAAGATGTGACATGACACACGTGTCAGCAGACGGCCCTTCCCGCAGATGCCCGTTGTCCTTGTGTCAGGCAGACGCAGCAAGCTGTCCCGTGAAGAGCTGGAGAGGAAACATTTTGGTCTTTGCGAGCCCTGTGGTCTCTGTCGCGGGGACTCTGCGTTGCGGTGACAGCGGCCCAGGCCACGCTGCGCCCGGCTGTGGCCGTGGCTTAGAGGACTCCATCCACGACACGGGTGGTGGCCAGTGTAACCGTCCAAATAGAAAAGCACCATGTAAAGGGAGTATTCTCTCCTTCCCCAAATTCTGTGCGTGCGTTTCAGGAAAATATCCGAATGCCACTTTCCTCCCTCAGGACCTCTTCCCAGTTACGGGCACGCGACCTTTTCAAAGATCTCTGTGCAGCGCGGGTGCAGGGTCAGGCAGAGTTAATGTGCTCCCCGCCAGACCTTCATCTCTGGAAGGTGAACGGGTTTAACACTGATTACTTTTCATGAGAAAAATAATGAACCACGGAAACAAGCCTGGCAGGCATCTGTGTTTGGGGAGAGGACATCAAGTGGTCACTTAGGGGACGCGGCTCAGGAGGGCGCCCAGGGCACGGGAGCTGGCAGGTGTGTGTGTGGAGGGAGGCGAGCACTTTGCTGGAATTCCACAAAGTGGGGTTTTCCCACCCTGAAGCCCTGGCTGTGGAGAGTCTGCCCCTTCTCCCCTGGAGGGGCTGGGTCCCTGGCTGGGGGCCGCCCATCCCACCCAGGTCTATGGGGCACAGACTTGGCAAACCTGAAACCCCCAGGTCAGGAGCAAGGAGGCAGCATGGAGAAGCATGGCGGGGGGGACCCAGGGCCTGGCAGCTTGGGGCGTCCTGAACATGCCACAGGGCAGTGGGCGTGAGAAGGGAGCGCTAGTGTCCTGTGGCCACAACAAACACCCTAGGCTCTGGGGCTGAAAACAGAAGGAAGCCAGGAGTCCAAGATCGAGGTGCCCCAGGGCCGTACTCCCTCCGGAGGCTCCAGGGGAGGGTCCACCGGCCTCTCCCGGCTGCTGGGGCCCCAGGTGTCCCTGGGCTCATGGCCGCATCTTCTCAGTCTCTGCCTCCGTCTTCACGTGGCTTCTCCTCTGGTCTCTGTGGTTGGATTTGGGGCCCACCCAGGTAATCCTGGATGAGCTCTTCATCTCAAAATCCTTGCGTTACTTACACCTACAAAGCCTCTTTTTCCAAATAAGGTTCCCTTCACAGGTCTGGGGATGAAGGTGTGGGTGTGTTTTCTGGGGGCCACCATTCAACCCACGGTTGTGCTCACCAACTTCGTGCAGGCCCCAGTGAGCTCTCGCCTTAGCAGAGGAGCGAGTGGCCTGACTGATCAGGGCTGTGGCCGGAGGATCTTTAGGTGTGATTTCGCCTTCTGGGAACTCCTCCCGCCCCCAGGAAATCCCCTCCAACACTCGCATCTCATTGGTGGAGGCAGAAACCACCGGAGATGTTTAGCTCAGTAACTGTCCGGGAAGAGGAATTTGATTGGGTACCTTTGGCCTAAGGACAGAAGTAGGGTGGTGGGTGTGAATTGCTGAAAAGGTGTTTGCTGATCAATATATTCAGAGAAGCTTTTTTTTTTTTTTTTTTGCGATACGCGGGCCTCTCACCGCTGTGGCCCCTCCCGCTGCGGAGCACAGGCTCCGGACGCGCAGGCCCAGCGGCCACGGCTCACGGGCCCAGCCGCTCCGCGGCACGCGGGATCCTCCCGGACCGGGGCACGAACCTGCCTCCCCTGCATCGGCAGGCGGACTCCCAACCACTGCGCCACCAGGGAAGCCCCAGAGAAGCTTTTTAACGCGGGGGATCTGAAATACGAACAGGTTACTGTATAGAAAGTCGTGAATTCCAGCTCTGAGCTCCTTGCCAGGCTCCCATGGATATAATCTTTGCTGACGAAATAGATTAATTTTGGGAGCGTTCAGAGGGATCGTTAGATGTCCATGAAGCGAGAATAGAAAGAGGATTCTGCAAAGCTATATCTACAAGGAACTGAGCTACGTGGCTAGTAAAAACACTGGTAGCTTAAACGAAACAAAACACACTTTCTCCCACGTCCAAGGGGGCTGGAGGTGAGCAGTGCATGGCTGTCATGGGAGCTCTAGCCGCCTCAGGTATCAGGGCTCCTGTTACCCTCCTGCTCCACATTGTTAGGCTTCCCTCCTCAGTTTGCCTCATAGTCCTATTGTGGCTGCTGCTGCTTCAGCCATCACTTCTGCATTCCAGGCAAGAGGTAGAAAAAGAGGGAGAAAGGCAAAGAGGGCCTGTCCTGAAAGCCTTACCCAACAATGTCTTCCTTCGTCTGATTGGCCACTTTCCTTGGTGCTGACGGTTCTGATTCCAGAACATGAGGAAATTTTCATTTATCTGCAGCAAAATGATACAAATAAGAAAAAAATATGAGTGAGTCTTTCTTTGAACTAAATTAATTTTTGTTCTTTCGACATTTTTGGAGTTAAAATATACTACTTTTGAAAAGATGGCAAAAGTAGATTGTAATGACATTTTGTTTGATGCCCTTGCTTTTCAGAAGAGTTTTGTTTCAAAAATAACACAAACGTAGTTTAACAATCAAACAATACTATGTGGAACACAATCCTGTTCCAGATCCCAGCTTCACCATCTTCTAGTTTTTCTCCCCAGAAACACCTCTCTTTCTATTACCTATTTCTTCAACTATTGTTCTCTATATTTATAAATAATACTGTTATCCTACTGTGTATGTATCGGTTTCTCATTTTAGACCATATCTATCGACTTCCTCCTGGTACTTGCAGTTTAACCCTCTCACGTCCTAACCTGTATCTTTTCTAACATGACTTCCCCTGTCTTTTCAACATACTTTTGTCACTAGTTTTGGTTAAATCGTTTTTATTTGCTGCCGGGCCAAGCGATGAACTGTGATTATTTTCCTTTTGTTGGGTGACTTTGCATTTTTCCTTTAATATTTGCCTAATTGTTCTCACTGCTTAATTTTCTAGGAAACTAGCGTGACGTTTCCCACACACTCTCATCCATCTGTCAAATGCCTGATAACGTTTCAAATGTCCAGACACATCAAATAGTGTGACAGTGTCCCAGTCCCCACTCTCACCACCACTGCCTCCATAGTTTCCTATCTGTATAGCTTTTCCTTTTCTAGAAATTTTATGTAAATGGAATAATTCAGTATACGTTCTCCTGTGTCAGCATAAATTCTTTTAGCATTTTTTTTAGGTTCATCCACATGGAACATGCATCAGGAGTTTGTTCCTTTCTACTGAGGGTTGGACTCTATCTGTGGATGTGCTATACTGCATCTACAAATTCGCTACTAGGTGGGCATGTGTTTTGTTTCCAGTTTTTGACTATTACAACTCATGCTGCGTGAATATTCACACACGTTTCCGTGGCTCTTGTGTCCTGACAGGGCTCAAGGAGTATGTGTGTGATCACTTTAAGAAACCTTGAAGGGACCTCCCTGGCGGTCCAGTGGTTAAGACTTCGCCTTCCAATGCAGGGAGTGTAGGTTCGATCTCTGGTCAGGGACCTAAGATCGCACATGCCTTGGGGCCAAAAAGAACCAAAACATAAAGCAGAAGCAATATTATAACAAATTCAATAAAAAAATGGTCCACATCATGGGCTTCCCTGGTGGTGCAGTGGTTGAGAGTCCGCCTGCCGATGCAGGGGACACGGGTTCGTGCCCCGGTCCGGGAGGATCCCACATGCCGCAGAGCAGCTGGGCCCGTGAGCCATGGCCGCTGAGCCTGCGCGTCCAGAGCCTGTGCTCCGCAACGGGAGAGGCCACAACAGGGAGAGGCCCGCGTACAGAAAAAAAAAAAAATAAATAAAGGGCCACATCAAAAAAAAAATCTTAAAAGAGAAAGAAACCTTGAAATTTGTGAAGAGAAGATAAACCCTTCAGAGAGCCTTCGGAGCCTCTCCACTTGTCTCCTAGCATTTTTGAGTGTTTATTTTACGGGAGTTTGGTGAGTCAGTGTACCTGAGCTACCTTATCCAGCTTTAGCCGAGGCTCCAAGGTAGGTAAGGACTTCTGGTGGCTTGGAAATCAAATGAGAATCAGTTGGAAAATATGCTTAGATTTACACGTATAATTTTTAAAAAGATTTTTTTTAAAGAAAAGCCCAAAGTTGTATCCAAAGAAAGAGCATTTTTCCTAAGAAAGTGGAATAATAAAGGCAGTTGGAGAAGTTTCCGCCTTGAGGGACCTGCCACGTGGTATTGCTCCCACACACCTGGATCCCGAGGTCGAGGTGATGAGATGCGCGTTACTTCCGTCTGAGCGGGTGCCCGGCCGGGGCCCTCTTGAGGGGCTCGCTGCCACCGCTCAGGGACCCCCTTCCCTTTCTGGAAGCAGTTAGCGAATCTCAGCAGACCCCGGGCAATTACTGTGGCCTCTAGTTTCCAGCCACTGCATTTCCAGACTTTCTCTCTGGAGCCAGTGGGAATTGAGCAAGCAGCTTGGAGGTGGCCTGACCATCCAGGCATCAGAACGCCCATCTCCTTCCACTCGGAGGCACAGGGGCTCCGGGGGCAGCATCCGCTGCTCTGCCCTCGGGTCCAGTCCCAGGCCGGCTGCCAGGGCCTTGTAAGATCTGCCCACCTCCCCTTCCTCTCGGCCTTTCCCCGTGGCCCACGCAGAGGGGCGGCAGAAATGAGAGCTTCATCATAGTGAACACCGTGAGTTAAAGGTTTCCTTTGGCCTGGGGCTGAGGCGAGGGCGTCTGTACACTACGCCCGCATCTGCTGGCACGCGGGGGAAGCCACCCTGGCCGCACGGCCACACGTGCGTTGGAGCAGAAGATGCCCTGCTTCTCTTTATCCTGCCTCTTTCCCCAGGTAGTAGCGGCTTCATTCTCATCCGAAGAACCAGGAGGCGCAAAAGCCGTTCTAAGGACTCCATGGCATTCACCCCAGCAGACCGGGTGCCACGGGGCAGGACCGCGTCCCCCCGCTGACCCTCTGCCCAGGGCCCTGCTTGGTGTCTGGCACGCGGCAGGCGTGCAGTCAAGATGCCGACTGATTGATTGGATACACCTGTGAATAAGATTACTCAATGCGTGAGAGGCGTGAGGACAGCCGCTTTGCCCCATGTGACTGTGGCCGGGTTCTGCTCCTTTGTGGGGACGTTCGCGCTCAGGCCAGGATTCTGTGTGCGACCTTGGACACGGAGAGAGAGACCAGGGCCCCGCTTTGCCCTCTGACCGTGCTTCCCGCCCATGCCCGGGGGACCCTCCAGGTGGGTGACACCTGAGATGCGCCCGCAGCCCCGTCCTCCTCCCAGGTTCTGGGGAGAACGTGACCCCGCGGGACAGTAATGTCCAGGTGGCCCTGGTCAGACGGGACGCGAGCGCAGGAGCCTAGAGCGTGAAGCGCAGTCGTGACAACCAACAGCCTCCGTGCGTTCCTCGATAGCAAGTGGATTTCTGTGCCCAGGCCGAAGGGACAGCGTCTTTGGAAGGCAGGCGGGGCCGGGAGGCGTGCGTGCAATCTGGGCCGGCGTGGCTCCCACGCACCAGGGACGCTGCCTGGCCGTGACAGCGTCCTGCCGAGCGGCTGCGCCTGATCCCTCTGCCCCGGCATCCGGTCAGGACCCTCCCTGCCGAGACCCCAGCCGGCTGCTCTCAGGGCCCGTCCCGTCCCTGCAAATCCCCGCTTGCCCCGTCGCATTCAGAGTTGAGTTCAGGCTCCATCCTGCTGCAGGACCTTGGGCTGAGTCTCGTTTTAACAAGTGTCTGGTGCAGCTGCCTTGCCCGGGGGACCCCCGAGGACAGGCGGGGCCGTGCCGGGAGCCGGGGCCTGTCTCTGGGGAGCCTCCTCCGGTTGGGCCGGCGCTGACTCTGCCCTGCTGAACGGAGGGTCCATCGCGGGACCTGGCTTGCCGAGGAAGCAACGGTGGCAGCGGAGGTCTGGGGGATGCGCCCCACCCCCCTACAGACGGGACGGACGGCAGGCTTCTTGGACTTTTTCATCAAGAATTCCAGAGCCTACGCTTTCTAAAGTGCCAATGATAAGAAGAGCAGGTTGCATCAATTTCTAGCATGAAAGCGATAGTAGGCTATTTGTCCAAAAAGTGTTTAATGACCTTTTCACCTTTGCAAATGTTACATAAATGGCAAATGTACATCAGAGAAGCAAATGATAGTAGTAATACTAATAATAACGTATAATAATAATCGCAATACCTCGAGATTACCACTGTTATAGCTTGGCAAATACATGTTCAGGCTTCTCCATCTTTAGAGCCGAATTATTTGAACAAAATGCATTCACACGGAGCAGCTGTTCTGAACCTGACGTTTTCCTTATCATTTTAGTTTTGACATATTTCTCTGGCCTTAAATATACTTCTACAACTGAAAAGTCTGTTTTATTTTCTTGATAATGTATCAGGATGTTTGGTGCTTGTCTGCTGTTGTAGCTTGCAGCCCGCCCTCAGGAGCCTGCTATTAAGGAAGAAGAACGTCGTAAAAGTAGTTTCTCTCTGAACTTTTGAGTTTCTTTATCACTTCTGGATTTTTATCACCGTCTACAAGACCTGAAAGTTGGAACACTCCTCCTTGCCTGCGTCCTTTCTTTCTAAGACTTTACGACGAAGGATGCTCTCCGTGAAGATGGGGTGTGGTGTTCTTCTGGGGTATCTCTCCCTCCTCTGCCCTCGTCAGGGAGATGCTGCTGCGGGCTCTGGGGAGTGGAGGTTCAGCACGTTGGCCAATCGCAGGTGTCTGCCCTCTCTCTGCCGAAGTCCGGGGTTCCCACCTGGGCCACATCTGCGCGGACCCGGACCTGCGATGCTTCAGAACAAAGGTACGGTACAGGTGCCTGGACCTTCACTTCCAGGTGGCTCAGGGAGAAGAAAGGAGGCGCCGTCGGGCCTGCCCGCGAGTTAACAGTGCGCCGGGCGCCCTTTACGTCGGACTCGCCCTCCCCCCTTTCACCCTCGCGTGGCCTCTTCCTGCTGAGGTCTCTGCCCTCGGCCTGTGGCTGGGGACACCTGGGTCCCGGAGGAGCTGGGGACCCTCAGTGCAGACCAGGCTTGGAGAGGCCCTGCCTGCTTGAGGGTTTTACGGTGTAATTTACAGGTTTAGAGGAAGTTGCTGCTTTTGAGGTCCTTTTTGCGTAAAAGGAATCAGTGTGTGCCAGGCGTGCAGTTCCTGGTCTCTGAGGACTGTATCCAAACAGTTTATGGAGTGAAGAGCGGGTGTAAGCCATGTGGTGCAGCCAGTGAGTCCGAGCTTTCTTCTAACCCTCTTGCAATATTTTTAAAGAGCATTAATTTCCCTCAAACGTAAGCTCACTGAATACAAAAAGGGATTTAATTTCCAGTGTTCAAGTATTTTTTTTTCACTGAGTCACATACCTTCCATCCAGAGGGATGTCTTGGTAGGAAAAGTCAAGTCTAGTCAAATGTCGATGGCTGTGGTCTACTCACCTGTAGAATCACAGCACACCTGGAAGAAAGAGTAAAGCGTGCAGAAGGTCACCAGGGGAGCACCGGCAAAGATTCAGACGTCTTCATTCTGTATAAAAAAATAATACCAGAGCCTTACATTTTGATCTATGGCTACTCAGCCATTTTGAAACTTATGATTGCAAAGCACAGAAGAATCAGCAAAATAATGACTTGATTTAAATAGGGAGTGTTTTAAAATTTTAAGCATTATCCAGTGAATTCAATTGTAATGCCACTGTTATCTTTTAGAAAATGTGACTGGGAAATGATTTGCGTGTCCCAGGAGGCTGCAGGTACAATGACCTTACCCCTTAGGGCGCGTGTTATGAGTAGACAGAGGGCTTCCTTCTAACTAAATGTCAGTTTTCACTTTTCTGCTGAGACTGATAAATAGTTTGAAGATCAGGCTTGGTGGCCTCAGGTTCTTGAGCTGAAGAAAGAAACCCCCGGACCGAGTCATTGGTTAAACTCATTCACTGGTCATGCTAGAAGCTTAGAACAAGGAGGGGAGAAACGGGTCTGGAAATAATCATCCCAGACTCAGCCGCCTGGGACAGCTTTGCACGTTGTGACTGCACAGCGAGGAATGTTCTCCACTGCGAGGTTGGGGCCGAATCGTGGGGCTGGGCCGTGGGTTCTGTTTGTCGGTTGCCTTAGAGGGACCTTCCTCTGGATGACCTGGAGCCTCTTCAGGGCCTCCCAGGATGGGCTGGTTGGGGGCTGCGTTTCTGCATTTCACGGGGCTTTGCTGATACAACGTATATGACCACGCGACTGAGCATGTGCTGGTCCCCTTAGCTGGGAACCTCCCAGTGTCAGCGGGGAGTGGGTCTCGCCGTTGGGTGGTGCTGCTTTCCAGAAAGTCAGGCCCCACTCCTGCAGGTGAGACGCGTGTTGCTGTCTTTCAGAAATAGAGGCGTTTGTCCTCGGGGCCAGCCTGTGCCGCTGAGTTCCCGGTCAGATGAGCATCAGGGAGGCTGCCTGTCTGCGGGTACCACTAGCCAAGCGGGCTCCGCCTCTCCCACCATTCTCGAAACCTCAGTCCTGAGACCTGGAACAGGAGGTCGGCACAGGCCACGCAGTTGCTCAGAGCTGCAGGAGGGGCTACGATGCGGGGCGGGGGGATGCCTGCACTGTCCCGGATGAGGGCCTGACAGCAGCCCCTCCCTGTCTCCCGCCCAGAAAGCCCGCTGGACGCCCGCAGCCCTGTGGGGAGGGCAGTGGACGGGGCCAGGGAAGCAGCGGGGTCACCTATGGGCCCACAGCAGCCTCTGGTCCTGTTGAGAGTGGCTCGGGCAGGGGGGCCCATGGTGACTTCAGCCCAGCGACAGGCCCAGAGCTCAGAGGGACCTGGCTAGGGGTCAGTGTCTCTTCCACCTCCCACCCAGTCCCCTCCTCTTGGTAAAACATCCCGGAGGTCTCCCGTTGATCCCCCCTCCCCTCACGCCTGCCCCCAATCAACCAACAGCAAGTCTGCCAACTGGGCTCCAAGGGGGACCTGCCCGCCCTCCAGGCCCTCTCCTGCTGGAGTTCCAGGGCTCGGTCACTTCTTGCCTTGAGCCCTGCCCTCCCTGCGTCCACCCTGGTCTGCCTCCTGCCTGACCACTGTCAGAGAGACCCCGAAAAATGTAGCTCACATCCTGCTGCTTCCCAGCTTGGGACCCTCAGCTGGCATTTCGCAGATGGATCAGCCTCTCCTTCGCTGGCCCACGTGCCATCCCCGTGGGACTGCGTGTGGCACCTGCGGTCTGCTGTGAGTTGGGCTGGCACCTGCCTTCAGGTCGTCCAGATCTGAGACCTTTCCCCCGCACACTACACTTCCCTCTGGCCACCCCCTGGCTCAGCCTCCCTCTCCCACCCACACCACACACCGTGCTTCCTCTGCATTGCCGGTAGTTGTTTTTGACTGTGTCTTTGCTCCCTCCTTCCTGGCCTCGATGCCCCTCTGGGAGGGTGAAGAGGTCTTCCGGTTGGCCCATCCCTCAACGTGCCACAGTGTTGATCACAGATGCTGGAGGCTCAGGGTGGGGTTGCTGAGGTCCCAGATGGATCACGGGCCCACCACCAGCTGGGGGATTAAACCACCGATGTGGGAGCTGTGGTCGCCAGAGAGGAACTAGGGTGCCCAGTGGGTTGACCAGGAGCCCAGCATCAGCCTTGGCCCCTTCAGGGACCTTGAGGGTGGAGGGTGCAGGAGGCAGCCATGGGGCAGGAGGCGGGGGGTCTGGGGGCTCACAGGGCTGACGAGAGAAGCGATGCTCCCGTGATGCGGTTCCCATCCTTGCCTCAGACCGGCCTTCCCGATGGACTGAGGCCACCACTTGAGGGGCTGGCTGCTTGGCCGTGGAGTCCGGAAGGGAGCCTGAGAAGCCGGGAAGGGGGGCTCGGCAGGCACCTCACCCACCAGCTGGGGTTGTCAGCAGTGGAACTGGCAGAGTCTGTACTGTGAGAATCTATTGCCAGGGAGAGAAAACAGCAAAGTTCCTTTTAAATGCCTCAAATCTCCTGGGTTGTGTTGTACAATGAAATGAATACATGAACTGCACAGAAAATATATCTTTCAATTTCTCAGAATTGTTGTTTACTAAGAATAAAGCTCTAATCGACTGGGATTTTAGAACTTTGGCAGTTCCGATGACCTAAGGCTGAACGTATTTTTCAAGTCTTGCAGATAAAAGTCAAAGAAATAAAAATCTGAATATTATTTTCTAACTAATTTTATTGTTGGGGGCTCCATATTTATAGCATAAGCCACATTGGAAATAATATTGCTTTATTCCAAAATGTTTGTTATTCAACACATACATCTGTCTTTTTTTTTGTTTTTCTTTGGCTGTGTTGGTTCGTCGTTGCTGCACGCGGGCTCTCTCTAGTTGCGGCGAGCGGGGGCTACTCTTTCTTGCGGTGCGCGGGCTTCTCATTGCTGTGGCTTCTCTTGTTAGGGAGAATGGGGTCTAGGCGCGTGGGCTTCGGTAGCTGTGGCACGCGGGCTCGGTAGTTGTGGCTTGCGGGCTCTACAGCACAGGCTCAGTAGTCGTGGCTCACGGGCTTAGTTGTTCCGCGGCATGTGGGATCTTCCCGGACCAGGGATCGAACCCGTGTCCCCTGCATTGGCGGGCGGATTCTTAACCACTGCGCCACCAGGGAAGTCCCCATCTGTCTTTCATATGGAATGCTTTACTGATTTTTAAATGATAATTTACTGAAGACAACGACCAATCTTCGGAAAGGGGCAGAACTTACACATAGTTTTCCGCTAGCATGAAGAGCCTACAAATATCTAATGTTAGGTTCCGTACCTCTCCTTTGGGCCTGGGAGTGACATAACAGTATTATGAGAAAGTGTGTATTTTCATAATAACACCCTACAGGTCCCATCACAGATCTATTCCATGGAGCACTTGCTGATTTGGGGATGACGGGTTTTGCATAAAGAAACAAACCAACAACTATTTTTCTGCTCTTCTGGTCGGTTCCAGAGCAAACTGAGGGTGTGGGGTAGCTCATGGCATAGTTCACATTTAAGACTCTGAGCTCCGATAATAAAGTTCAAGTATTCGTTTTCTCAACTTTTGAAATAATACTTTTTATAGCTCCTCTTAGTTATAAGACTTTGATAAAAATGTAGAGGGGCTTTCAAAAATTCGTGAGAAACAAACTTTTCAGTTTTGGTTAATCACTGGATGGTCAAATTACAGAACGCTGATGGGCCGAGTAAATAAAAGCTTCAAGAGATGTTAAATGTCTGTAGTCTAAGGACATAAAGATCTAACACTCGTACGTAAATATTTTATCATTTCTAGTATAACTAATGTTAGGAAAAGCAATCATGACCTGAGACAGCTCAGAAATAATTGCTCTTAAAGGATCTGCCAGCTCTGAGTCTGGAAATCGGCTTCCTCGCACCTTCTACTGCAAGTCTAGTCTAATCGGGGAAAAGGACATTCACTTACAAGGTAAGTTACAGTCTAAGTAGGCTCTGGAGATGCCAAGCTTCATGAAAATTCAGGGCTTAGAGGAGGGGGTGAGCAATACAGCCGCTGCCCTCGTGCAAGGCTGTTGCCGTCTAATCTTAGATGAGTCACACGGATCTTGGTTGCCCTGGTAACTTGGTAGCCATTCTGCTTGTCTGGAGGCTAAGGCAGGGAGTGTTCACTCTCTGTAAAGTTTCTTAGAGACATGAAGCCAACAAGTTATAAGGAGGATATTTCGGCTACTTCCAAGGCCACAGCACTGTGTAACAGTGGCTTAAGGCCACCACCTTGTTTCGCCCCAGATTTCGTGGCCAGAAGCTGAGGCAGGGTTCAGCCGGATGGCTTGTCCCTGGTGTTTGAGGTGCTGGCTGGGGGTCCACTTCCGAGACGGTCCCTTCACTCACACATCTGGTGCCTGATGGGCAGCTATGTCCTTCCCCACTCCACGCGGTCTCAGGGCCTCACCTAATGGCCACCAGCAGGGTAGCTGGACTGCTGACATGGTGACCCAGCGGGTATTCCAAAAGAGAGAGAGTGGAGGCCTCCCTTACCTCTGACGTCTGCGTCTGGAAACCGGGGCCATACCTGCCACATTCTGTCACGTGAAGCAGTCACAAGCCTTGTCCAGATTTAAGGAGAGGTGACAGAGGTCCCACACCCCAAAGCAGGGAGAGTGAACGCATTTATAAACATCTTGAGATGGCCTCAGTGTTCTCTCTGGCCAGGAATTGTTTACATTTCTCCTACACGTGAAATATACCCACCTTCCCTCCCAAGATCCCTGCAAGTTTAATCTCATTACAACATCAGGTTCAGGCTCAAAGTCCAGGGTTTCCTAAACTAAATCAGACCAATGGATAAGGATCCTTGGGCAGGATTCCATTCAAAGGGTTCCTTTTGATCTTAAAAACTCTGAGCTAAGAAGACAAATTATCTTTCCCTCTTGCATCCAGTGTAAAATGGTGAGATGTACACAGGAGAAAGTAGACATGCCTGCTCAAAAAATGGGACAGCAGGGAGCATGTGAAGTCACTGGTCCCCAGCAACCCTGCTGTCCAACCAGGCACATGTTGCCAGCTACTTGATTGGGACCTTCCTGCACTTGGTTCTGTCCTCTGAGACCTCCTTCCTTTTCCATAAGAAATGGCAGGATGTTTCTAGATCAGAAGACTTCTCTGCCTGCTTCCTGTGTGTGAAAATTGGGGGAAAGTCAAAGTCCTGTATTTGTCCTGTCTCTGCCTCTTTCAGTCTTAGAGGATATATTTTCTTTAAAAACCTTGTGGGATTCCTGTGTATCAGATTATAATATATTCTGTTTATACCACATCTCTTTCTGGAACAGGACCTTCCAGGACTGCACGTCAGGAGCTACGGGGCCAGGGTCATAAGATCCTTGGCAACTTTCTAGTCAAGTTGAAAGGCTTCTTAAGATTCTTAGAGATCTTAATGTACGTGTCCGGGGGTAGTTGTAAGACCCTTTGTTGAGACCTTAGACATAACAACTACCCCCAGAGATCTTCGTACTAAGGCCACGATTTAACTGTGCTCATCCTGGTTTGATGTTTTCCCTGAGGTCATTTCTTATTCTGAGAGTCTTTTGCAGACTGAAGAGGCTCCAGTCTAGAGGCAGCTTTATTTTTTGACTCAGCAGGTCCCAGTTTATGTTTCCTTTAACTCTGTCTGAAAACTAAATATTTCTTATTTATTTATTTATATTTTTATACCCTCATCTCTCTGTCTGTATCCTATCATATGTGTCTAGGAAATTCGTTGGTACTTTCAGCTTTCTGCCAGGAAATATATGTCACCAAATCCACCAGCTCAGTAAGTATATTTTCTCCTCTCTGTGCTGCCATGGGATGCATTGCAGCTGGATTTTCTGCTGCTGTGTAGTGCGGGCTGCCTTCTCTCTAGCCCCCAAAGGACGATCATCTTTCTGACCTTCAAACCCTCATCCACCATCAGCTCAAGGCCCTTCCAGCTACTTGTCTGAAGTTTTTGGTATGGTGGGTCCCCATTCCCTGGACCAAATTCAGTTCCTGAAAGATATTACTGTGAAATAAATTATCTCCAAACTTCATACTTTGAAACAAACCATTTATTTGCTCAAGATTTATAGGTTCAGGAGTGCAGGAAGGGGTTTTCTGAGTAGGTTTCACTGATCCATGCCAGGCTAGGTGGCTGCAGCAGGAGGGTCCACTTTTCACGTGGATTTCTCTCTCACTTCTCAGGTATCTTGAAAGGGATGGCTGGAAGGCAGACCCATCTGGGCCTCTCATCCCGTCCGCTTGTCTAAAGGTCTGTCTAGATGATGTTTCCAGCAAGAGAGTCACACTTCTTCCACGGTTACCTTGGGCTCCAAGAGTGAGTTTTCCAAGAGACCAGAAGAGGAAGTTGTCATTCTTTTAAGACCTGGATTTGGAAAGTCACATCATTTCTCTGTGGTCTACTAGTCAGCAGTCACAGAGCTGGCCCAGGTCCAAGGGGAGGGGACATAGACCCCATTTCTCCATGGAAGGCATGTCGAAGAAGGTGACCCCATCTTTCATCTGCCAGAGCTAGTGACCATCACTCCTGAATTCAAAAGCAGGATGCATAATTTGACAATACGTGTTTTGACTTGTGAATTTTGTTCATACTAGATTTTTAGAAAGCTTCTTAGGTAAATATACAGTTAGTATTATAATCAACAATCCCAGGACTGTAGAGAAATTGTGAAGAGAACATCGTGAGTGTCCCAGCAACTCTGGAGTGTGTGGTTGGGTGCCGAGTACACTTTACAACTAGACAGTTTACGTGGGGTTGGAGGTCTCTAAGAAACAAAGTGAAGACACTTCTTTGAGAATGGGAAGAGTATGTGCTTTTTATAAAGTTTTCTTTTCCAGAGATGGTGAGTTTTATTTTTTCTTGTCTGGATAGAGGTTTGATTTGCTCTCGAATGTTCCAGCAGGGAGAGAGACTAGGAGAAATCACAGAATGCAGAGGTCTATTTGGTGTAATCTTCTCCCTCATTTTCACCATCAATGGTGAGAGCAGCATACTTCCTTGCAGAACTGAACTTAGAGGCTGGATCTTCTTCAGTTTTCTTTGACTCAGGTGCAGATCTGGCATCTTGATCCTTTTTGTCATCTTTCCTCTCTGACCCCTTCCAGTGGTCTCTGTTCCCTCCATTTCCTGGACCACGGCTGGAGTTACCACTCTGGTCTTTTGGGACACTCACCCCATCTACTCTATTTTCATCTTTCCTTACTGGTCCTTCCTCAGATGGTTGAGCTGGAACTACTTTCCCTCCACCACTTGTAGGGGACTGCTGCTCTGTGTCTGAGCTCTGAGATCAAACAGGAGGGTTAGAACTTTGCTTCACCCAAGCATTCTCCTTTGGTGGAGGGGCTGGCATCACCTTTAGAGGCTGTTCAGGTTTGGGAGGCTTAGAAGTTAGAGACTGACAGTTTTCCTCTTTATTGGGTGCTTCATTTTCTAGAGACTTCTCACTCTTTCTCCTTCGTGCCTTTCTGCCAGATGTGGCTGAGGTCCCAGTCTGTGATGACTCACACCCTGTCCTCGACCATTCCCATTCCTGAGTTTCTTCACTTTGCCAGCTTGGGTATCTCTCCAGAGGCCGTTGTTCTAGCTTTGCCTCATCCAGCTGATGTCGCAGTTTCTCCTGTTCCTTCTGTAGTGGCTCTTCTACTTGTTCTCTAGCAGTTGTGCCAACAGGCTTTCCTCCTCCAAAGAGAGAGGCTGCTCCACTGGACTGGGACATGCTAGCAGAGGAATCATCTTCCTTAGGAGTACTCCGAGGCTTTAGGTTCAGTTTGGGTCTTTGGGGGGACATCTATCATCATGGCTACAGTCATCCCAAGAGTATGCATCTCTGGAGCTCCGTGACTGGTCATCTTGTCCGTCATATCTGTCTTTACAGCAGTCTTCACCTCCTCTGTAGATGTCACCCTATGACTCACTACCAAATGCTCTTCTGCCACTGCCCATCCTGGCATAGCAGCCTCTGTTGTAATCCCTGCTGCTCCGTGATCATAGCAATCTTGGCTCCATATCGATCTGTGTCCCGGCGTGGGCCATCAAGGTAACTGTCCTGATACCCGTCGCGCTATCGGTCTGAATAATAATGATCTCGATATTTGTCTCTAAGCCTTCATCACCTGTTCTAGGTGGGCAGCCATCAAAGCTGCAGCACGATGGGCCTCCAATCTGTATCTGTTTTTTCAGAATCCTGATTTCTATCTCGGCTGAAACAACAATCATCCCTGTCTTTACCCTGTGCATGGTCAGCAACGTCTACTTGAATTCTCCTGTTACCTAGAAGCTCTTCACTGAGGCTCAGGGCGCTGAGCAAGGAATCCAGGTCCTCAAATTCAGCATAACCCAAACTTTTCAACCTCTCAGGATTGCTGGGTTCACCCAGTAGACACACTGCACTGATGTTTAATCCTCTAAAGAATTCCTTAATGGAGTCTTCTGTCACATCATAGGGCAGGTTCCCTAGAAAAGCAGTGTAGGGTGGTAATTTGGGAAGATGGCTCCAGTCGATGGCTTGGGCTCCCAAGCAGCCCGTGGAGCAGTGGGCAGGATGGAACGGTCATCTGGAGGTGCCCTATACACGTCATCATCATTACTCTGCCAGTGGTTGAAACATGTCCTTCTAGGTCGTCTGTTTCATCAGCTGTCTGTTTTGGGACATAGGTGCTTCTTCCACCATTCCCTCCATCCTCAGCCAGAAAGTCTGTCAGGGAGACAGTCTTCCCCTTCTTATTCTTCTTTTTTGCTGAGGCCGCCATTTGGGAGAGGGCGAGAGGATGCAAAGGCACAAATATTTTTATTGGAAACTCAGGTTTTAATTTATGCCAGCGATGAGCTTAGTGGTTTGTAACTGGTCCACCCATCACCTGGTTCAAATAACATCCCTCTCCATTGATTGGCATTCTCAGCATTCGTGTCTACCCACTAGAATATTTCCTAGTTTCATTCGCATGTGGTCTCTGAGCAGGAAACTCCTTGGTTGCAGTTTCCGTATAGCATCAATACCTTCCTCAGTTTTCCTTACAACAAAAGAGCTAGAACAGCTCCCTGAGAACTCTCCCAGAAATGCCTCTCTGAGGGTTGATTCTCTTCTGAAGCCCTTTCTGGCTGGATTTTTCTCTTTGACACTATGGATCATGTCAACCCCAGGATGGTTTTGTTGCAGGTGAGATCAAGTGACATATTTTAAAGCCTAGATGCATGACTCAGATTTTCCCTTTGAGCTCTCATCCTTTCCTTAGGCAGATTTGTGCTTTGTTAGAACTCAGACTCCTCCCTACTAAACATCACATGAATTACTATAGATGTACCTAGCTCAAGAGAAAAATGAGTTTTTAAATACTCAAAACATTGTTAATGCAAAAGTAGTTTGGGTTTTAAAAGAACCTTGTCAGGGTTGGGATTTCATACATGGCAAAGCAGCTTCCTCGCTACCATCTATTGAAAGTCAGCCCTCGACACAAGGGTTTGTTAAAAAAAAACAAAAAAAATACCAAGCCCTTGTCCCCGCTAAGAGTGCAGGTTTTATCTGTAGACATGGGCACTTGCTGGACCCTGTCCGAGCAGCGGGGGGATGGAGGCCATGACCTCCCTTGTCTGTTAAACTGACCAACCGAGGACAAGAATGAAGGTCATCTGCTCATCATGTAAGAAACTGTGGCCTTATTTAAAAGTGTACACAGATATATGCGTCATCAGAGCAGAAAGACCTGGAGTCGTCACCCAAATCCTTCCAGTGGATGCTTCCAGGGAGGGCAGGGCGTGGAGGAGAGGTTAGGACAGACACGTGGTCATAGGCTGGGAGTATCACTCAGAGACAACTAGGAGAAATTTGGGGAAGACAGGAACCAGAGCCGAGGGGATGGTGCTGGGGGTCTTCTAAGATGCCCCTGGGGATGCTGAGGTCCCAGCCCTGGTGTGACCCTCTCCCTTGAGCGTGACCCGTAACTGGTTCCTAGCGAACAGAAAGGATGCCATGAGGGGTGGCCTGGGTCTGTGCATCTAACGCAGGGAGCTAATCAGTCTCCTTTAGTTTGATGGGTAGCGTACTTGGTCTTAATCCTACCATTTAATTTATTTTTTTCACATTAACTTTTTCCACATTTTAATGAAAAATTTTAAATACATGGCAAAAGAGCAAGAATTTTGTGATTTTACAGCAAACACTTGTTCACGCACCACCTCGGTTCTCTCGCACCCTTCCCTGTGCTTCTTTATGACACACCCTCGCGTCTACCCTGTTTCCGACGCATGTCGAAGCCAGTAGAGACCTCCGTACACTTCCTCCTAAATTTTCAGCACCCACATTATTACCTAAAGTTCAGTATTTGTTTATAGTTTTCTTAAATTTGGAGATAAATATTTGTAAATTATAAAGAAAATGTCCTCATCTTAATGAACCTTCTCTGTGTTTTGATAAATGTATCCACCTATGACACCTGACCCTCTAAAAAACAGGCATTTCTCCAGGCCATGAAATTCCCTCGGCCCCTTCCCTGTCCCTCCGTGCCCCGAGCCCCCCAGAGGCAACCACTGGCTTTTCCAGCTGCCTTGTTTTTCCATCCTAATTGGTCTCACCTCCTCTAGATCTTGGTGCGGAGTGGAATCGGTGTCTCCTGTGTGAGACCTCGTTCCCTCAGGGACTGTTCCTGACACTGACCCAGGTCCTTGCGACAGTAGGAGTGGCTTCTGTGGTCTGAACACAGTCCGCTGTCTGTTGTCTGCTCTCCCGTTGGTGGGTGGCGGGCCGCTTGGGTTTTGGGTGTCAGGAACAAAACTATGGTGAGCATTTGTGTACATGATGTCTTGTGGACACACACTCATTTCTCGTGGGGGAATAGCCAGGAGAGGCTGTGCTGGTGAGTAGGTGAGTGTGTGTTTAACATGTGAAGGGCCGCGTCCCAAATGCGGGACGTCCCATTTCAGTGATGGTATAGTATGGATTTAATCTGCATTTTCCTGACGATTAATGATGCCGAATACGTTTTATTGGGCTTATCGGCTATTCTCACATCTTCTTTTATGAAGTGAATCTTCAATTGCTTCTGTATTAGGTTGTTTGTCTTATCACAGAGTTGTATGATTTCTCTGTGCGTCCTCCAAACTGGTCCTTTCTTAGGTATGTGCTTTTCAGATATTTTCTCTCAGTCTATGCTTTACCTATTCATATTCTTAATGGTGTGTCTTAACAAACACAAGTTTTACATTTTAATTATGTTCAATGTATCAATTTTTCTTTACAGTTATTACCATATGTGTCCCAAGAAACCTTTGCCAAACCCTAGGTCACAAAGTCTCATCTCATTTTACTGTCTATTTGCTGTGGCCTTTGCTGCTTCCCACCCCCATTTTCCCATCTTCTATTAAATTAATACAATCTACTTCCTTCTTTTCCCGCCGTTGGTTTTAAATTCAGATCTAACTATAAATTGGATAAAGCTAATCAATATCTCTATTAATCATCTGATTGTACAGGGACCCTTAATTCCAGTCTCTCTTTCCCACCAGCCTATCTAAGAAACTAGTCATCTAGCACTTTTGTGTCTCCTTGTTATGAAACTCTCACTAAGTTAACGAAGTTTATCAATTTCCTTGGTTACCATCTCTCCCAGTCTCTTACCTCTTGATCGTGGGCTCAGTTTTTTCTTACTGACCATGCCCTTTGCTCCATCTGCAGGGGGGCTTCCTGACTCTTACTGTCCTGTCTTTGAATGTGCCTTTATTTTCCCTTCAATCTGGAGGGATGATTTGGCTGTTCACTGTTCATTTCCGAGTGGACAGTAGCCAATTTTCCCCTTAGCTCTATGAGAGCACCCTGTGGTCTTCAGGTGTCCCTGGCGGGGCGTTTGCGGCGCGTGGGCCCATCGCGGTGTGGGTGAAACTCCTCTTCTCACTGCTGCCTCTGAGAAAACACCAGCAGGCTCCCTTGAGCCATTCCCTCTCACTTTTTCTAGGGTATTTGACTCAATTTTTATTAAAAACTCTGTTTTTCTTTTATATTCACGTTTTAATGGTTTTGATATTTAAATAATATAATTAAATAACAAATACAATTGCCCCAAACAACTTTGGAAATACACAACGGACTTGATTCATGAACACACGCCTGGAGGGGCAGATGCACAGGGAATAAGGAGAAGCGGGAACAGGGTGTGCTTTGGATGTTGGTCAACGTGCCTCGGGGCCAGAATGGGGCGTTGCTGAATTGATTCAAGGGTTCAGGTGGGGTTGCTTGAGAGACCTGCAAAGCTCTTGTTTTAGGGTTCAGGTGGGATTGTTTGAGGACCTGCTTTGTCGGATGGCTCAATTATCACCACTTTGGAGGGCATTCTTACTCTCTCGCTCTCTAGTTCTCTCTCTCAACACTGTAATATGTATTTTTTAATTGCTGGGCCAGTACCCATGGTGTTTACTCTCTTATAGTGGCTGGATTTTAAAGAATGGGAGCGCATCCTTTTCTTGATTTGTTAAGTATCACTGAGTGTTTACCACGCGGCAGAGGCTATACTGAACATTTGATTAATAGTATCTCATTTTTCTGTTATGATAATTTTACATGTTGGGTTATTATTCCTATTTTTGATGACAAAATGTAAAGCTTAGCCTAATTTAGGTTAATTTACCGAAGACTGCATAGCCCTAAACTACTATGGAATCATGCAGGTTAAAATTAGACCTTAGAAAATGCTGAAGGATGCTCAAGTGTAATCACCCATTTCCCTGTCCTGCGCAGCCCCTGGTGTTCAGCCCTCATGGTGGAGCCACATGTCCGTGGGGAAGGAGGGACGGAGTGTTGCACGCTTCCTCCTTGCGGATGCTGGGGTGGAAACCAAGTGAGAGATAATAAAACAACAACAAAGTTTAATGTGAGGACTCTGGTGGTTTTGAAATAAACCGGTCACCAGCTCACCTGCAGGTCCTCGGAAGGTGGAAATAGGTCCCACGGGCCCGCTGCCTTCACTACTCAGAAGCAATGTCTTCTCCTTCTGGTGCAGGATGCCGACTGTTGGAGAAAGAAGTGCCTGCAGTGCACGCAGGAGAAGTGGGTGACCTTTCCAGTCACTGTTTTAAATGCCCAGTACGCACCATGACCTTGCATCCAGCTGTGACCTCCTTTGCACATCCCTGGTTAGAATGTGCAAAGGAGGCCCTTGTGTTCCAGCAGGCTCGGGCCATCACGTCTCATGCACCACATCACAGTCATGAAGCTGATGTTACAAATGCCAGACAAGAGCCTAGCACCCGTCTTCCTGGTACCTGGCTTTACCTGTCCCAGGTATTGGCAGGGAGAGCCCAGGTCAGCCCTGACTCTGCAGTGGATCTAAGGAGGGTCTGGCTGGAGCAGCCTTCCTCCTGGGCACTGGCCCTTCCACAGCCCTGGGGAGAGGAGACCCTTCCGCCCGCCCCAGCACAGATTCTGGAATGGAGTGGGGGTCTTCACACAAGGGTCTGAGGAGGGGTGGGCGTCCCAAGTCCATGAAGACTGGTTTGTGGCCCATCAGTGTTCAGCCTCTGTTTCTATGCCATCTGACGTCAGATAAACAGACGCAGACATTAACAGCATGTCCTACCTACCACATGTGGAGAGGTGTGTTTTCAAAGCCTTGAACTTTGCAGTTTTCTCCTTTGCCTCTGACGCCACGCAAGGGCTCCTTCAGGAGTTCGTGAGCCAGAGCCTGCGAGTCCAGCCCTGCGTCGGGAGCTGCGTGGACCTCAGGCTGACGGTTACCTCCCTCATCAGGTGACCTCACCCCTCACCTCAGGGCTCAGAGGATGCCCCCTGCCACCGTGTGGTTTGATTTCTTCAGCTTCTGCCCATCTTTGTCGGGTCGTTTATTCCCACATATCAGACCGGATGGGGACCTTCTGTTCACTCCATCCACACTTGTATTTCTGGATCAAAGTGCTGCAGCTGACAGGGCTGGGGCAGCCGGGGGGTGCGTGGTACCCACCTGCCAGGGCAGAGATGCTGTCGGAGCTGCATCTATATTGGGGAGGATGCCGGGGACAAAGAAGGTGGTCCTTCAGCCCAAGAGGGCTTGAGGTTAGCGTCCATGCGATTTTGAAAAGCAGCCATGAAAGTGGCAGCCTCTTAAATGCATGTGTGCACGCCCAATGCCCCGCAGAGCTCAGGTCCTGGGTCCTTCCTTAGAGCATTTGCCGTAAATGCTTGGATTTATTTATCTGCGTCGCTGTGTCTGAGTGGGACCACTTTCTTCTGCCTGAAGACGGCGTCCCATGTTCTCCTGGAGATGTGACTTTGATGTCTTTTGCTTTTATTCTTTTTTTGGCCACGCCACGCGGCATGCTGGATCTTAGTTCCCTGACCAGGGATTTAACCAGTGCCCCCAGAAGTGGAAGCGCTGAGTCCTAACCCCTGGATCACCAGGGAAGTCCCTTTGATGCCCTTTTTCTAGACACTTCTCTAGGGTCTCTTTATTTTTCTTTCACTTTTGAAGGTTTTTTTTTTTTTCCTCTGGGAATAGAATTTTAGGTAGACCTTTTCTTCCTCTAAACACATGAAAGACGTCATTTTCTTGTCTTACAGTTTTGTTTTCCTCTCCAGTTTCTTTCCCTCCTGGTGTTAGACGCTCAAGTCCTTTGGCCTGAGATTTGTCTCTGATGCCTTCAAACACCTTATTTTTTCCGACAGCCCCTCTGGTTGTTCTTGGCGTGAACACCGGTCTCCTGGGAGCTGCCCAGCCGTGGGGGCCCCGTCGGGGCGCCCGCCCCATCCAACATCTGAGCAGTACACATGAGGCCGACATGAGCAGGGTTGGCAGAGCCCTTGTACCTGCCCCACAGACACATCTCCCAGCCTCCGTGGACCAGGCGCCGGGGGGGACTAGAGCCGGAGTCAGGGTGGAGGGTGAGGGGAGGACCAGAGCCGGAGTCAGGGTGGAGGGTGAGGGGAGGGAGCGAAGTCTATTCTTCCTTGTAACCAGCATCTTGCCATGAATTCATCCTATTCTTTTCTTCATCTTGATGTAAAAATATGAAGTTTATTGAATCTCAAGCAGCCCTGAATGACCCACAGGACCAAATGGTTTCATTCTCGCTTTGTAGACAGGGAAACTGGGGCAGAAAACTACAGTGACTTGCCCTGACCTCACAATGAGTGACCTTCCAGGGCTGGACTCTTGGCCTCCTGAATTCCACACGAAGTTTGCTTCGAAGGAGCCCTGAATGCCGCTGGGCTGCCAACCTGGCATCTAAAACTCTCAGACACACACCCCGGCTCCCAGAGGCTCGGTTCCAGCTTCGGTCCCATCTTTGGAAAATGAAACGCAAGCAGAGACATACGAGAGGCTAGAAAGATGTATAGGTTTTGGTCCTCTATTGACGAGGGGGTGGGATGCTTTCCTTGTCCCGAATTCCCTGCTGTTGACCCACAGATTCAGATAGCGGGGCCGCCTGCCAGCGAGACAGAGCGATGGTCAGGTTTGTGGGTAGCTCGGCCGCAGCTCTGTTATTTATCAAATACTCATCTGGGTCTCGCTGCCAAGGAGCTCTGCAGACGTGAGTGAAGTCCGTAACCAAGGAACTTTAAATAAAGGAAATTATTCTGGATTATGTGGGTGGGCCTGATCGAATGGGTTGAAAGACCTCAAGAACAGAGCTGAGGCTCCCCTGAAGGAGAAAGCTCACGTGTGGACGGCAGCAGGGGCCGGTGCCCAGGGGTCCCAGCCTGGCCTGCCCTGTGGGCTTCAAGACCTGCCTCACCAGACCCAAGGTCTGGGAGGTGATGCCTTGCGATAAGTCTTACAAAAAACTAATATGCGTCTCCTGCCGATTGAGCCTGGTGGACTCGGATGGACAGAGGGCTGATCCTGCCGTAAACACGAGAGGCTGTGCCTGCATCTGTGACGACCGGACGAAGACTGTGGGGACAGTGGTCGTTGGGGCTGAGGACCGAGCCAGGCCGTGAGCACTCCCTGAGTGTCCGGGGGCCTCCCTCTGGTGCCAGACACACTGGACATCTCGGCCGATGTGTCCAGGGGTGGCCACTGCACTCCCACCACCAAGGGGGGCTTGGGTTCCTGCCCACCCTCAGGACACGTGGCAGAAATGGGTCAGCGGCTGGGACCCGCCTGCTCTAATGGTTCTTACAAGTTTTCATCAGTTGTTTCCCAGCAGAAGTTTCAACTTTCCAGCCAATAGTTTCCTTTCATCACAGATTCGCTTTAAAAAGAACAGGCACCAAGAAGGCGAGGCTTGGGCTGGTTCCCAGGGCAGCTTCGGTGGGGCTGTGGCCTCGACGGGGTGGGTGGCCAGGCCCTTTGGGGAGCGGACAGGCAGGAGGGTGCATCACCCCAGGTCGGCGCTGAGGGAGAACAAGAGTGTGGTGCCTATCTCTCAGATGCGGGGGACGCCATGGTGGACCCCAGCGGCGGGGTCGGGAGCCGGGCAGCTGTCCAGGCACAGCATCCATCCTCCATTCTTTCATCCTCCCAACTTTCCCGTTGATCAAATCTGGGGTCTGCCAATTGCGACTGTGGGAGATGTCTTAACAAACATACCCCTCCCCCCACCGTCCAGAGCCCTCGGGACGCGGCTGCAGAGGAAGGAGGGTGATGGGTTCCTGGACCCCCAGCAGCACTTTCCCTGCCGCGAGCCTCGTCGGAGGAGGAGTGAACACACTCCTTCTGTTGTCACAACACGGGACTTAAGGGCTGAGGAGTCCTTAAGAATCGCAGCTAATCACTCTGGGTAATTACTGTCAAGTTAAGTGCTGGGGTTTCTCCACAGTGTAATTCCCTCTTAGCTCAGTGCCGCGGTTCAGGCAATGCCCCCTGAAAATCTGTGCCCTGTCTCCCTTATCGTCACGGTTCTCTCTCAAGTTGGGGAAGAGCCCCATCCGGCCCTGGAGCTGGGGTGAAGGCGTGGCGTGGGCATCTGCTGAGCCAGCTGGAGCTTCTGGTTCCCGCTCAGCAAACCAGCCCGGACACCAGGACTGTGTTTCTGGGCATCTTCCACGGGCCGCTCCCGGGGCCTTTGCACGCCCTGACTTCCGCATCTCAGCACCTGGCATTGCCCGAGGCTAGGGGCCACCCTCCCACCACCTGTGCCCACCTCACTGCTTTACGGCCAAACAGACTCACCCTAGTCTCCCCTCCCCTGCTGTCCTCTCCCCCTACCCTCTCCCCTCCCTCTCTCAACACTGGACGGAACACTGGATGCTCTCACGGATTCCAGGAGGCTCCTTGGTACAGTTCATGGTCCAGACAAGAAACACAAATAAAAAGAACTAGAGATTTCTTAATCAGCCTGCTGCCCTCCCCTGAATGGTCAGGGGTCCTCACTCCCCCGGACCATTCATCACCCGTCATCGCCTTGGGATTAGACGGGATTCCTTTTTAAACCTTGGGCAATTACATTATCAAGATCGTGGAGTGAAAGGCATTCTCAGGCCTTGGATGGTCTGTCCTCAGCCCATAGTCATTTAGGAGACCCCTCTGTCCCTACACACAGAGGATTGTCTTCACTCCAACCCCCTGAAGGCGTTTTCAGCAAGAATTCTCTTAGGTGCAGCAATAACAATGGTAGGAAATGTAAGTGTTCAGATCACAGTTTTTTATAATACAGTTTTTATTTTGCTGGGAAACTTGAGGTTTCCGAGTACCCTTACTTTGGATCAGATTCTGCTATGGCGGTGTGTTTTTTGGTACAAGATTTGACCTGTATCATCACTTCACCGCAATTTGCAACCCCCCAAACCTCTCTCTAGTCAGGAACCTAAACATTTCCCCTGTACTCTCCTCTACTTCAAGCTTAAACTGTCCTTGGTAAAACTTTTTGTCACTGCAACGCTAAAGTATGATCTGGATGGGAAACCCCAGTTTTTGCACAATAGTCGGTTGGTTGAATTTGGGGGATAATTCCCCCCCCACGTGGCCCCTTTCTCCAGGGTCCGTACGGATCATGGATCAATTTTCCTGGGTTCCGTGTTATGAATGGGAATTAGGCTTCCAGAGTTCCTCAGACCTGCACCCGCATTTCCCTCAATAAATCACGGGTGTTTCAATATAATAACCTCACCACGCTCTTGGAAGGAACAGCAGCTATTAGATTTAATTATCCCACCACAGTTCATTTAAAGATCATCAGTCACTTACGATACACGTGAGTCCAGAGTTCTATTCTTTGCAAGATGCCCAGACTCAGTAGCTCAAGTTAGGAGTAAGGTGTTACGGTTTTGAAGACATTTCTTGATTTCGCATCCTCAGCTTCTGACTCTAAACACCAGCATTAATTACAGGCCACGTTATATTAACACAACATCTTGACCATTCTTTCAGAAACGTTACTGCAACACCCCTGCGAGAATTACACTAGTCACACACAGCTTTCTAACAGGAAAAATATTACCATTCTTAGTGGTGCAAAAAAAATGGGGTGCATGAATCTTTAAAAGTGCTAGGAATTGTGAGGGATTCTAGAAACAGAGTGCCCATGCGGTTCACACTTGACCGTCCACGCTTGTTTTAACCACACGTTCATGTGATCAGCAGGCACTGCTGGGAGCTGGTTAAGGCAGGTCTTTGTTAGGCTCTGGGGGTACAGAGGATGAGGTGGTACAGAGAACCAAGGGGAGATCGACCAGTAACCAGGTGACCTCAGAGCAGGGGCGGGGGGTGGGGGGCATCAGCCAGTGGGGTCCAGGAGTGTAGACAAGGCCCCAGCCCAGCCTGGAGGAGAGCTAGCGGGTGGAGAGAGGGATTTGGGATGGGAAGGGCTGCCGCGTGGGCCCCGTATCCTCAGAAACAGCAGCAATCGAGCTTGGAGGAGGAAGCCTGCTTGAGGGTGTCAGGGCCACCGCTCTGTGCACGCACGTGCCCCGACCCTGTGTGGCCCGGGGGCCCCAGCCTCTCCCCGGGCTTGGCCCCAAGGCTCGCTGAAGCTCAGGTGTGGGCAGAGTGTATAACGCGGGCCCACAGAGAACCCCGGCTTCCTGTTGCCTTCCTACTGGTTAAAGTTGCAACATGGTTTTCCTTAATTAAACACACCAACATAGGAAGGTTAAACGGCTTCTCTATGGCTCCGAAAGCTGCAGATATCTGCAAGTTCCATCCCAGGGGGGGTGACCATTGAAGGTGCCTGATAAGGTCCTGCCAACGGGCCTCTCCCAGCTATGGGATCCGCTCTGCTGCTGGCTGGGACTGACGGGCTTCATGGCAGGAGGTATCGAACACTGGCCGGTTCCGTGCAATGTTCGTCTTTCTTTCTTTTTTTTTTTTTTTTTAATTAAAGTATAGTTGATATACAATGTTGCGTTAGCACAGGGATTCGGTTATGCATACGTAAGTATTTATTTTTTTTCAGATTCTTTTCCCTTATAGGTTATTACAGAATATTGAGTGTAGCTCCCTGTGCTATACAGTAGGTCCTTGCTGATATCTGTTTTATATATACTAGTGAGTATATGTTAATCCCAAGCTTTTAATTTATTCCCCACCCCCACCCCTTTCCCCTTTGGCAACCGAAGTTTGGTAATGTTTGTTTTCTATGTCTGTGGATCTATTTCTTTTTTTTAGATAAGGTCATTTGTATCTTTTTATTATTCAGCCATAAAAAAGAATGAAATAATGCCATTTGCAGCAACATGGATGGAAAAGAAATTGTCATACTAAGTGAAGTAAGTCAGACAAAGACAAATATCATATGATATCGCTTGTATGTGGAATCTGAAGAAAAGGGTGCAATGTCCATCTTAAGGAGAAGATATTTAAGTTAAATTGTGAAATAACACAAACACAGCTGCGTCAGACATCAGAGAGGGTGACACCGCATAGGTCCGTTTGACGTGCAAATGGTAAAATTCCCACAGGTGCTGACAAAGGGGCTGTTCCCCAAAGGTGGCCCGAGCCACTTCCGCAGGGCACTAGGGAGCTTTCCTGAAGGTGCTTTAGTCCTGGGGGTGCGGGGGGGGGCGGTCAGGGAAGGAGACAGCCCTTCTGGGACGCGAAAGAGCTTCCGCACGAAGCTGCTCAGGTCAAGAACCAGGTGCCATCCTGGGTCCTTCTTGGGCCCTTGCACCCACGTCTGGCTGTCACCGCAGGATGGGCCCACCTGCCGCTCCCCCTTCACGTCAGAGGCGCTGGCCCGGCTCTGTCCCCCCTGCCTGGACCGCTGCAGACTTGCGAGGCCTCCTCCGACTACACCCTGACCCCTCGGAGTCTGTTCGTAGCACAGCAGCTAACGTTACCCGCTGCAAACACAGATCAGCACCCTTGACTCAGATACAACCCCCAGTGCTCAACCCTGGGATCTTACTGGGGCGCCCCAGTCTCCCACAGTCCAGCCCTGGGTGGTTCTCCAGCCAAGACAGCCTTCTTGCTCTGCCGCAGAAGCTCCAATCTTGTTTCCCCCAGTTGTTAAAAAAAGCAAGATCTTGTTAGGATGAGACACGTGTGTAGCTGAAACAGACACGTGCCACCGTCCCAAAGGTTCCTCAGGTAGCCCTTCAGTTGTACATTGGGTAAAAAGCCTTTTCACACTGCAGTTCTGGGAGCTGCGTTCCACCCCCTGGATCCTCCCCTGGGCCCCGCCCTGGGATGAAGGAGGAGGGGACTTGCAGGGACAGGTGCCCATCATGTGGTCCGCCCTCGCTCCATCGAGGCATGGCTGCAGCTACCTCTCGCCCGGTGGGTCTCAGAGCGAAGGCACCAGCCCCTCCAGTCCCGACAGCACACCCAGGAGGGAGGTGCATAGAGAGGGAACCCGGGCAGGTTCAGGGCCCGTCCTGGGACTTGAGTCCAGGAGGAGTGGCTGCAGGCTTCCCACCCTTCACGCTGTCCTCTTCTGCCCCCACTGGCCTTCTCACGGGCGGCCCTCCACCAAGGGCAGCTGTCCCGTCGTCTTCGTGCTCCATCATTTCACTGACATCCATGTGCCCCAGGCCGTCACCCCACCCTAAAAACCTCCCACCCCCCTGCATTTTCTTACCCCACTGTGTGCTCTCTGCAGCATCGATCACCAGCTAAGAGGATCGTTTGTCTAAATGTCCGTGCACTTGTCCGTATGTCCCACCAAACACAAGTTCCGTCAGGGCAGGGACTCAGGGTGGACGTCAGCTGGACAGGGCAGTGGAGGACAGGGCTTCACAAGCAGGTCCTCAGGGGCTCTGCCCTCGTGACGACACATAGCCCTGTGGACAGTGTTCTAGGAGTTTAACCCCTCATCCAGCCCGGTTACTAACTGGTGACACAGGAAAACCAATGCTACGTTTCGGCAATTTGCTCAGACACGCACGGGAATGAAATCATCTCTCTGCCGCCCATGAATGACTTCGTACTGTCCCCAGTCCATGTTGACCTGGGCAGGGCGCTCAGCCAGCCACGGAAACACACTCCCAGCAATTGCCTTTCCCACCAGGAGATCTGTTTCTTTTCTTTTACTTTGAAAAATAAATCACATTTAACTTTTTTTTAGGACTCTTGCCTGGGAAACTTGGGAAATATTTCGGTTCTTAGCAAATAAATTTTTGTAATGGGGGAATAGGCTTATGGATAGAGATTTTTTCCCCAGTATTTCCTAAGTGGTGTGTTTTAAACTTTTTTTTTAGAGTGCAGATTTTGTCCTAGGAAAATATAGGACATCTGGTCCAATATGAAGGTGCTATAGATGAGCCCTGTCTCATAGAAATATGATTCAAGCCATATGGGTAATTTAAAACTGTGTAATAGCCACATTGAAAAAAAGTAAAGAGGAACAGAGGAAACAGATTTTAATATGTAATTTATTTCACCCAGTATATCCAAAATATTATTAATTTAACATGTTCCTAATATAAAAAATGTAGTAAGATCTTTTACATTTCTTTTTGTACTAATTCTTTGAACAGTGTGTGTTTCACACACGCAGGCCCTCTCAGTCAGGACCAGCCACGTTCCAGCGCTCCATGGCCACTCGGGGTGGCGTTGACAGCAGTGGACGACACAGCTCCAGAGTCAGGGTGGGGCAGTCAGCCTGCCAGCCTGCTGGGTGTGGCCCTCGAGCTAAGAATGGAGTTTATAGTTTTAAATGGTGGGACAAAGAAACACAGAAGATGCGGTAGGGATCACAGGTCACGATGTTTGGGTTTGTTACTTTTAAATTGAGTTAATCAATAAATGTTTAATTTTTCCTCAGTTTTAACTTTAGTAGAAAATACAGATAGCTATAACTCACATAAACAAAAAGCTCTGTGGAGGGTTGAGAATCGCGTCTGGTCTGATCCCAGGTAAGATGACGACGTGCTCAGAGAGGTCCCAGCGATTAAGGCAGTACCGCCTGGTACCACGTCCGTCACCTGGTACCACGTCACCTCTCATTCCCCACTGCCCTGCTCCAAGCTCCTTCTTGCCCACAACACTTCTCATTTGCAAGGGTTCAAAGTTGGAAGCTTACTTCCTATTCACGGAAAGTCATTATGAAGAATATTTTCTGTTTAGTCGTGTTTTATTGCCGTTCTCAGTCTCTGTAACAGGCTTCGGTGTAACCCGAGGAAGCTTGCTGGGGTAAAGTGTGCCGAGTGTGCCCATTGAGAGATTCCCCACTGGTCTGAAAGGAGGCATCGTCTACATCTTTATTTTACAAGATGACTGGCTGTCATCGCTTATGTCTTAGGTGACCAAACTTGCCGATGTATTATTAATTTTCTCTTAAAATCATCCTGGCAGGACATGAGAATATGTGTCCAGCCCGGACCGGGGGGCGGATGGGGACTCTTGGTTGCGTCGGGCAGGTTTCACAGCACTTTCCTTCCAGTCAGCTCACCTGGAAAAGCCCCTGGTCCTGGTGTCCTGTGAGATGGCTCTGCCTCTTGTGTGGACTGACCCACCGTGGGAAACTCGGCCAGTTCTCAGGACGCCCACGGGCACCAGGCAGCCCTCTCTCAGCTACCCTGGAACTGGGAACCCCTGGTTTCCCCGATCCTATTTGGGGACCAGAGCCCTGAATGCTCTCCCCAGCATCCTGGCATCCCTGGAGGGACTTTCTGCTGAGACCGTGGGGAGCTTCAGGGAGCCTGTGAACCCCCTGGACCCAACCCTCTTTGCCTGGTGGGTGGGCTCCATAGCACTTCTCACCTCCAGGTGTTAACAAATGAGAACTCCCCACCACTGGCCAACAGGGCGTTTTGCTTCAGCGATGCTCTCCCTGCTTGGGTGCAGGTACTCGAGCGAAGAAGACGCTGCTCGTGAAGCTGCTTCCTCAGCTACATCCCTTCGGCCACGTCCACCCATGGAGCCGGCCGGGTGGTGGAGGACGGGTCGGTGTCCCACCTTTCTTCTGGCTGATGTGTCCACTTCCTTAGGGCGGGGAGCGCGTTGCTCACCGTGCTGCTGTCTGCTTCCAACGCTCGTTACAAGTTCCACTGGGCCAGCAAGAGCCACCTTGACCAGGAGGTCATGTGCCCCCGTGCCCAGTGACTGGTTGGCACAGACCTGGCCCCTGGACTCCGGTGCTGTCCACGCTGTAGACTAAAGCCGTTCTCAAGGTGAATCCAGCCTGCAGTGTCAGCACCGCCTGGGGACTTGCTGGAGACGAAGACCCTCAGGTCCACTCAGATGCTGTAGCGTAGGGCCCAGCAATCTGTACCTAACCAGCTCCCGGGGCTTTCCGATGCTGAGGAACCTCCCATAGGACCAGGGTGGGTCTCCTCGGCAGCTAAGAGCACCTCCCCGCCCCTTCCTGCTTCCCTCACCCCTGTCCTGAAGCATCCCCGCAGGACGTCCCCGGCACGAGAATCCTCGTCCCAGGGTCAGCTCCTAGGAACCGCGGTGGCTTTCTTCTCACTGCTTCATTCCTTTAAAAATTCAGTGCAGTCAAAGGAAAACACCCAGAAGGAAATAAATCCATGAAGTGGGCTATTTTTCAGGTCTAGTACACGTAAATATCACTTTTGTACTTGAAATAAGATCGCACAGAGGCATCTCACCTTGTCTAGGACTCGGCTGTCCCATACGGCAACTACCGGCCAGCTGTCTGGCGCTGGCGATGTTGCTGCCCTGAGCTGGGATGTGCCCTGCCTGTGAGCTATACACCGGGTATCAGAGACTCAGAGAAGAAAAGAAGGCAAACTGTCTCATTAATAACAGTTGTAATCAACAGATTACATGCTGAAATGATAATACCTTGGACATGCGGGGTTAAATAAAATATATTATTAAAATCGCTTTAATCTCTAAACGAGAACAAAAGTTAAGTCCCGTCTTTCCCTACCTTTTAAGTCCTATGTCTCTCCTACCCACAAGAGCCCAATAACAGCGTACGGAAATTCAGGGCAAAGTGGCTCATGGAAATTATTTAATGCATCTAAAATTGGACTTTTTAGTTTTTAGGGTAGACCCAATGCCCAGTCATGGCTACCACTGTGTTATTTCCTCACTTCTCCTTTAAAAATTCAGTGCAGTCAAAGGAAAACACCCAGAAGGAAATAAATCCATGAAGTGGGCTATTTTTCAGGTCTAGTACACGTAAATATCACTTTTATACTTGAAATAAGATCGCACAGAGGCATTTCACCTTGTCTAGGACTCGGCTGTCCCATACGGCAACTACCGGCCACACGCGGCTGTCTGGCGCTGGCGATGTTGCTGCCCTGAGCTGGGATGTGCCCTGCCTGTGAGCTATACACCGGGTATCAGAGACTCAGAGAAGAAAAGAAGGCAAACTGTCTCATTAATAACAGTTGTAATCAACAGATTACATGCTGAAATGATAATACCTTGGACATGCGGGGTTAAATAAAATATATTATTAAAATCGCTTTCACCTGTTTCTGTTTCTGTTTGTAATGTGTCTGTGGGAAATTTAATAATACACATGTGGCTCACACTCTGTTTCTTTTGGACAGCGTTGGCCTAGAGGATACCGAGAGAGCCAGCTCCACAGTGAAGGACTTGCCAGGCTGCCCTTCCATAGACCAAAGAGGCTGGGCAAACAGGGACTGGAAAACCCAACCCAACTCGACCCACATGGGCTTGGCTCTGCTGGGCATTGGCTCCTTAGGTGGGAATGAAGGTTCTGGAACAGTGTGTCCAAGTTCATCTCATCAAGTCTCCCCTTCGTTGTTTTTGGCTGCTGGATGCCATTCCACTGGCAATGGTGCCGTTTGTCAGCCGGGGAGATTTTTAAACCCACAGGAAGTACATCTGGAAGACACGACCTGAGAACCATATAGTCTGCCTGGGGAGGTGGGAGATCTTTGCAGGAGGAAATTCCACAGTTTCCCGTGGGTGGGTCATGGGAACACTCGACAACCTCCACTGGCAGGAAACTTGTCTTCACATTTGCAGTTAAACTGTTTCCTCCTGATCGTTCCAAAAAATAGAGGGAGAACGGCTGGTCGCCAAACTCAGTGTAAAGTCCTTTGGTTCAATCAAAGGAACATTTTATTTTATCCCTTACATTTCTGTTCCACAAGCTAGATGAACTTGGTTCCTTGAATAAAGACAACTGTGATTTTTTTTTCCTATAAGAAACAAAAGAAAGGCAATCTGGCAAGTTGTCCATTTGTATGTAGGCAAGTCATGGGATTCGGGTCTCAACAGGTATCTGAAACCACAAGGTAATACTACCGTGTTGTTCATAAGTTCAGAACCTCTGTGCCACAACATCTTGGAAGAGTTCTCTATTTTTGTTGCTCATAAAGTCCTTATGTTTACCCCAAAATACTCTCCGTGGCAACATGCCTAAAGCTGAAGGGGGAGTTCGGGCTTCCTTCAGGTAATTCAGGATCCTCTGGACAGCAATGGCATCCTTGGGGTCTTCATGTTGGACTCGCCGCCGTCGCGAGACTGCGCGCCAGGGAGCTCCAGCGGCTGTGCAGGCAACTGCAGGTGGCACTGCTGCAAATAGGCATACAGGTGTTTTCTGGGCTTGAGACGCCGTCAGATACAGGACCAGCTGTGACATTTGTAGGGTCTAGTGAAAAATAAAGCATGGGACCCTTGTTTAAAAATTGTTAAGAATTTCAGGACGGCTACGGCAAAGCATTAAACTAAGTGGGAAGCCTTGCTATGCATGGGCCTTGGGTGACTAACAGGCCACATGGCCATGGAGCTGGGCCTGGCTTTAGCGCACAGCACCGTGGGGACAGCGCTCAGGTGCTCCCCTTCGGTCAAGCATGACACTGAGACCAAGGGGCCAGGGAAAGGCTTGATGATGCCTGGGTGGTAACCTGGGGAGGAGAGGTGGTGGCTGAACAGTGTGGATCACACGTGCCTGCCGAGAGCTCGGACAACCCCTCTCTGGGCTCCTGACCAAGGAGAGAGGAAACCATTCTCATCGTCAGAGAGGACAAAACGTTCCTCCCTTCCTTCCTTCCTCCTTCCCTTCCTCCCTCCCTCCCTTCCTTTCTTCTTTCCTTCCTTCCTTCCTTCCTTCCATTTCCTTTCATTGCTCCTGCCTTTATTATTATTTTTTTTAGCACAGGTTATAAGTTTCATGCAGAGGCACTGAGGCTCACTAGCCCCAAAGAACTATATCAAAATCCCCACCTTTGGTCCCGTTGAAATGACAAAACATTAAGCATGCAGTTATACTCTGTATCTTATGCTGAACAGCTGTCTTGAATTTTTTTTCCCTCAAAGCCACGTGTTTCCAGGGGAGTTGGTGTCTCTGTGTTTCCTGTTGAATTGGTCTCCCCTCCTCCCACCTCTGTTCTCACACAAGCCGGCTCATGAGTGAGACACCCAGTGCCTCAGTTCAACCAGACGGACTGCTGGTTTTAAACCAGGCTAGATGCTCATCCTTGCAAAGAACCACAGACTGGTCCACACATACAGACACGATCAGTACCTTCCTGGACCATCCTGGTCTTTCCTCTTTGGCTCAGTGCAGGTAGGTGTTGTCTGATTTCATTTCAGTGTCCCCAAGGTTGAGCTCTGCCAACTGCGGGTGGTGAGTGGGCTCCTCTGCCCCAATCCTTTCTTCTGAGCATGAATTCCTTTCATTTGGTCCCTCTCTGGCGTCTGAAAAGCAACTGGGAGCAATTATCTGAGCAGCAGCCTCTGTGCCCAGGTGCTGGGTGACTCACCCAAGCCTCCTGCCGTCCAACTCATTAACTGTGCTCCGCTCGGGACATGCCGAGAGTTCGGGTGTCTTTCCAGAATGGCTTGGCAGGAGCCGGGTGGTTTTATGACAAGGAGGGGAGGGAGAAAGAGCGGGTGGAGGAGACCCGATTCAGTTGTGACTCGAACACCTGTCCGCGCAAGCCTAGGAAAGCCTCTCCGCGCCAGCGAGCAGCCTGAGCGCGGGATTCTCCAAACCAGGGCTGTAATTAACTTCACAACATCTCCAGCGGATTCTGGAAAGAGAGGAAGAAAAAAACCTCGTCTCATCCTGCCAGGCACCACGAGGCCCCTACTGAGGTGTCCCGAGGATGTTAAAACGGGAAAGTCTCCCTAAAAGAAAATTAGAACTTGCTTGTGTTCTCGGGGTGCTGGCTGGGCGTGTGGTTCCCGTTGCCTGCGAGGCTCTTCACACACAGTCTTAACTGTTTATTCAAGCTCTGGGTTTGGCCCGTCCCCTGATGCTGTCTTTGCCAAAAGACCCTCTTCATGAACTTTAAAGTCCATGAGGAGTTTTTAGGAAAAGTTTATCAATAAAATATTTTGTGAGAAGGTCAGAAAACAGTGTGAGCCTCCCTCCTTATAACTTGTTTTACTGAGCCTTTCTTCTCAGAAATAGGTTTTTATGTTTGAATCAAATAGCCACACAGATGATACACTGAAATGGAAAGCAGTTTTCCATGTCAGGTCCCCTAGACTGTACTATGAATTTAACCTTGTCTGAGTTTGACTACTGCATCATTGGATGTAGTAATGGGGCAAATTGGGTGAAAGCGAACAATGGCAGACTTGACTATCGAACGACTTCACGGCCCCTGAAACACACTGAGGAATTTGGACCAGATGGATGAGACCTGACACATCCAGGCAGCGGCAGAGGAGAAGAGCCACTTAATGGATCCCCCAGGATCGCCCTGGGAGGATGTGCCATCTTCGCCCATTAAATATTAACTGGCTCTGGGATGCTACCTGGGCCTCACAGGCCCTGCACCAGGGGAGCACACGTGGGGTGAGGCCCTGCTCTCCGACAGCTTACACTCAGTGAGATCTGGGGAGGCATCCAGCCACCGTTTTACATGGGGGGGGCGTGTGGAGACACCCCAGCAGCATGGTCCGTGGCTGCATCTTGTCCCAAAGGGCAGCAGAAACCACAGCTGCCGAGACCTGCATTTGGAACCCGCCCTTGGTGATTTGCACCGTAGACCCAAATCTCACAGAGTCTCCTGGGAAGGACATGGCAACCCGCACACAGTCAAGGATGGGAGAGTCAGAGTAGGGATGGGGCCGTGAGTCTGTGACCGGAGACCCCGGGAAAGTGTGTTTCCACCTCCAGACCCGTGTCTCCTGCAGCCTTTCAGTAGAGGGAGGAAGGGGTGGCTGGGAGGACGGGGCTGGGCAGTTCCTGCGGTTTTGCCGTGAGCATCCACAGCGTGACCACCTAGAAGGAGGCGTGGCACCTGCTTCCTCGAGTTTCGGGACAGAACGTGGCGGCAGAGAAGGCTGACACCCATGGTGTGTCTGCCTTCCCTGGGCACATGGCTAAGTCCCAGCTCATGGTGCCCATGCACTGTTCGCGTCTCACCAGTGGTTTGTGGCTGGAGAGATGGACGCTATGTCCGGTCTCGGACCATAAAAGAACCGTCCTCTATCTCCTTTCCCAGCCCAGGGTGAACTCAAGGCCCCATGCTGGGCTGGCCAGGACACAGCTTAGGTCCCTGAGTGTCTGTGTGGAGCAGAGGTCTCTGTCCCATCAGCCCTGCCCCGTGGTTTGAGAGGGAAGTAACTTTTTGTGGGGTTGTATGTCGGTTTGTTAGAGCAGGTAGCCCGCCCCTGCCAATCCCAAGCACAGGCGAGAAACATGGTACGTGAAACACGTCACCGGCAAAGACTGAATGAGCGCATCGGGCGGGTTTATTAGGATCTGAGTCACACAGTGACATTCCAGGGCATGAATATTAAGGAAAAGTCTTCATAGAAACAACGTGCTGCTGTGATCATCTCTTCTTTTCTAGGGTTTTTGAACCTGAGTGAAGGTTCTGAAGGCTTGGTTTTACTCCACGCCCAGACATGGGTCCTGCCCACACATGTCTGTGGGTTCTAGTCACTGACAGCAGGGGGGCTCTTCACGCTCACGTCTGCTCTTCTTACTAACCTCCAGGAACACAAGAGAAGGGAAAAAAGAATTTCAATTTGTCAATCAATGCATAAATGCCTCCTGTCTTTGGAAAGAGATTAGCTCAGGTCAGGGTCTAGAGGAAACAAAGTGATGCTAAAATAATCACAGGGTTGAAATGTAGCTTCTGAAAACTAAAGGGAACTAAGAGGTGTTCATAGAGCCCACCTGTGCCTCAGGGCAGGATCCGGCCCTGTGCCCACCTGTGCTTCAGGGGAGGACCTGGCCCTGTGCCTGGGACAAATCAGGGCCCCATCGGTGACATCAGGAGGCGGGGTTCTGCTTTGTTCTGTGTGCGGGCAGGGTGGCTCCCATCGCCTCCCCATCCTCCCGGCAGATCTGCTGGATGAGCCAGAGGAGAAAGACCAGTGGATGAGTTACGGGCTGGAGCCCGGTGAGCCCTTAGCATCCCTGTCACCTCCCTCACCACCAACATGTCTCCTGCACTTCATCCCCACTGTCCAAAGAGGGCCCTGAGAGTGGGCAGGGGACCCCGTCCTCCTCCTCTGAGTCCCAAGTGCCTAGGACGGTGCCTGGAGACGGACCGAGGCTTGTGGGATGAGTGGTGATGAGTGAGCTGTCCGCTCAGCGTTTAAGGGCGGGATTGATGAGATGTCTGTCCCGAGTTTCTCAGCCACCAGTGTCGGATCCGAGGCCCAAGATAATGCGTTTCTTCTCAGGGGCTGCTTCCCCAGGAGGTTCCTGAAACGGGGCGTCAGTTTTCTGAGGTCCTGTGGTGTCTACACAGCTCAGGGGCGGGGTTCTCTGGAGGCCAAATGGTCAGTGTTCAGATGCTGAGGCTTTTATAGAAATCTAGCACAGGATTTCCCTCACAGTTAACATACTGACAAAAAAAATTTCTGCTTTTAAAGAGTTCGGATAAGTGTTGGCTGGAAACTAAGATCAAGGTAACGTTTCCTCAATCACTACCTTTGGGAGATTGATTCGATGACACGTCTGGCTGCTTATGGTGGCTTAATAGGGCTTTTATTAGATGGAAAGTGGGGAGAAAGGGATGAAAAGGGTATTAACTCAATCCTCCTCTCAGAGCTTCCCTCTGAGCAGGTGTCCAGGTGTGGCCAAGCCCCCCAAGCAGTCAGAGGACAGGGCGTCTGAGGTGGGAGAGGAGGGCTGTCCCTCGGTCACCTGTCACCTCAGTGGCCCCCCTCTCGCCCACCCTGCAGCTGTGAGGTTCGGGTCACCCCGAAGCTTAAAACGGGCAAGACTGTCGATTCCACAGGGTCACTGGAGAAAGTCCCTAGAGTGCTGTTTGGACAGGGATACCTGGATCCCTGACAGGCTACCGTGGCACCTGGCATGCGTCCTGGAGAGGCCGCGGAATAGAGAAAACCCCCCACAGGCCAGCCTGGCCCCCAGAGGCGTCAGCGCCATGGTCCATGGGAACACCGCGGGAGGAGTTGGGGGTAGGCGTGGACCCCATGGGGCAGGCACAGCCACCTGCGTCATGAGAAAGTGTTCACATGCAGAGGCCAGAACTGCTTTCTGACATCATTACCAAGGAGCAAGTTGCAAATCCACATCCCTCCGGGCCCTCGCAGCCAGCAGTCGGGTGCACCGACCGGAGACCCGGGGGTGGCGGTGAGAGAAGGTCCCGCTCCTGCCACCTCCCGTGGCAGCCCTGTGTGTCAGGCTGACATTTGTACAGTGTCCCCTGGTCGTGGGCACCTCTGATCATGCACAGCTGCTTCTTCAGCCTCCCAACAGCTCTGAAGGCCAATCCACGTGCTAACAAACCTTATTCTGCCTAACGTAGTCCCCGGAAATAATCCTGACCAGATAAACCAAGCAGCAGATACAACAGAAAGAAATTTCCATCTGCAAAAGCTGAGTGGTGGCGTGGCTATAGCAAAAGGAGCGTGGCCGTCCTGACCAGGCCTCGGAAATGTCGGTGTTATTCCTCATTGATGATCTCAGTTACCGAGTCTCATTCCTGCACCTCAAGCTTTCAGGCTGAAGCCGGTGGCTCGTCACCCTCAGCCCAGGTGCAGCCTTGTCTGCTAGAATCGTGAGGTACCCGGGGAAATGCGGAGAAGTACTTACGGAAAACCGGAAACCTTCATTAAGGCATGTAAACATTATTTGAAGCTTTCCCTCTTTCCTAACACATGAGCTCAAGGCTGTAAATAGCTCCTTGTGCACAAGTGAACCGTATGGACACATTTTAATATGTAAGATGTCTGCTATGTTCAGCTCAATCTGTGGCTGTATTTCTGTCATGATTTCTTCTTTGACCCATTGGCTACTTAGAGCTCTACTTCTTAATTTCCAAACATGGGGATTTGTTTGGGCATCTTATTGTCGTTGTTTGCTAGGATAACCATGTTGTGACCAGACAGCACTCTTTGGATAGCTTCAGTCCTTTAGGACTTGCTGTGGCCTAGCTTGGGGCCTGGTGTGGGAAGAATGGCTGGACCTGCTTGTGGGGAACACACGTCACTGCTCCCGGGAGATGTCTTCTCCACATGTCGATTCCACAGTTGTTTCTACCTTGCTCTGGTTTCTATATCCATATCCCTGTTTGTCTATTTCTTTTAGAGTCACTGAGAGTGTTGGGTTAAAATCTCTTCCTAAACTTGGGGATTTAATTATTTGTGCTTTAAAATTTTTCCAGCTCTTACTTTATATGTGCAGGAATGAGACTCGGTAACTGAGATCATCAATGAGGAATAACACCGACATTTCCGAGGCCTGGTCAGGACGGCCACGCTCCTTTTGCTATAGCCACGCCACCACTCAGCTTTTGCAGATGGAAATTTCTTTCTGTTGTATCTGCTGCTTGGTTTATCTGGTCAGGATTATTTCCGGGGACTACGTTAGGCAGAATAAGGTTTGTTAGCACGTGGATTGGCCTTCAGAGCTGTTGGGAGGCTGAAGAAGCAGCTGTGCATGATCAGAGGTGCCCACGACCAGGGGACACTGTACAAATGTCAGCCTGACACACAGGGCTGCCACGGGAGGTGGCAGGAGCGGGACCTTCTCTCACCGCCACCCCCGGGTCTCCGGTCGGTGCACCCGACTGCTGGCTGCGAGGGCCCGGAGGGATGTGGATTTGCAACTTGCTCCTTGGTAATGATGTCAGAAAGCAGTTCTGGCCTCTGCATGTGAACACTTTCTCATGACGCAGGTGGCTGTGCCTGCCCCATGGGGTCCACGCCTACCCCCAACTCCTCCCGCGGTGTTCCCGTGGACCATGGCACTGACGCCTCTGGGGGCCAGGCTGGCCTGCGGGGGGTTTTCTCTATTCCTCGGCCTCTCCAGGATGCATGCCAGGTGCCACGGTAGCCTGTCAGGGATCCAGGTATCCCTGTCCAAACAGCACTCTAGGGACTTTCTCCAGTGACCCTGTGGAATCGACAGTCTTGCCCTTTTTAAGCTTCTGGGTCACCCAAACCTCACAGCTGCAGGGTGGGCGAGAGGGGGGCCACTGAGGTGACAGGTGACCGAGGGACAGCCCTCCTCTCCCACCTCAGACGCCCTGTCCTCTGACTGCTTGGGGGGCTTGGCCACACCTGGACACCTGCTCAGAGGGAAGCTCTGAGAGGAGGATTGAGTTAATACCCTTTTCATCCCTTTCTCCCCACTTTCCATCTAATAAAAGCCCTATTAAGCCACCATAAGCAGCCAGACGTGTCATCGAATCAATCTCCCAAAGGTAGTGATTGAGGAAACGTTACCTTGATCTTAGTTTCCAGCCAACACTTATCCGAACTCTTTAAAAGCAGAAATTTTTTTTGTCAGTATGTTAACTGTGAGGGAAATCCTGTGCTAGATTTCTATAAAATCCTCAGCATCTGAACACTGACCATTTGGCCTCCAGAGAACCCCGCCCCTGAGCTGTGTAGACACCACAGGACCTCAGAAAACTGACGCCCCGTTTCAGGAACCTCCTGGGGAAGCAGCCCCTGAGAAGAAACGCATTATCTTGGGCCTCGGATCCGACACTGGTGGCTGAGAAACTCGGGACAGACATCTCATCAATCCCGCCCTTAAACGCTGAGCGGACAGCTCACTCATCACCACTCATCCCACAAGCCTCGGTCCGTCTCCAGGCACCGTCCTAGGCACTTGGGACTCAGAGGAGGAGGACGGGGTCCCCTGCCCACTCTCAGGGCCCTCAGCACTCTGGACAGTGGAGATGAAGCGCAGGAGACATGATGGCGGCGAGGGAGGTGACAGGGGCGCTAAGGGCTCACCGGGCTCCAGCCCGTAACTCACCCGCTCATCTCTCTCCTCTGGCTCATCCAGCAGATCTGCTGGGAGGATGGGGAGGCGACGGGAGCCACCCTCCCCGCACACAGAACAAACTGCACAGTAATTGGAATCGTATATTGTCCTGGTGGATTGACAGTTTTTGTGTGACGAAATACCTGTCTTTCCCTCCAGTAACATCCTTTACCTTGGTGTCTGCTTTGCTTGTGATGTGTGTGTCACATGTGTGAGACCCTGAAACAAGTCTTAATATATTTTAAAAAGCTGAAAAGCGGGGCTTCCCTGGTGGCACAGTGGTTGAGAGTCCACCTGCCAGTGCAGAGGACGCGGGTTCGTGCCCCGGTCCGGGAAGATCCCACATGCCGTGGAGCGGCTGGGACCGTGAGCCATGGCCGCTGAGGCTGCGCGTCTGGAGTCTGTGCTCCGCAACGGGAGAGGCCACAACAGTGAGAGGCCCGTGTACCGCAAAAAAACAAAAAGCTGAAAAGCTGCAAAATATCTTCCCCAACCACAATGAACCATCAGTAACTGAAGGGAATCTGGAAAATGAACAGCTATCCAGATATTAAATGACACACATTTAAACAGCCAACAAGTCAATGAAGAAATCACAAGGGACTTTAGAAAATACTTTGAGAGGAATGAAAATGAAAACAATGTAGTACACTTGTGGGACAGAGTGAAAGCAGTGCTCAGACATACCTACATTAAAGAAAAAGATCTCAAATAAACAATCTAAGCTTCCACCTTAAGGAATTAGAAAAAGAAGTGTAAAATAAGCAAGAAAAAGGAAGGAAATAATAAATGTTAAATCAGAGAAAAATGAACTAGAGGGTAGAAAAGCAGTAGAGAGAATTAATGAAACTAAGCATTGGTTCTTTGAAAAGCTAAAAACATTGACAAGCTTTTAGTTAGATTAACCAACAAATAATAGAGAGACAATTCTAATTACTGAATTCAGAAATAAAAGCAAGGACATTACTATTTAATTTACAGAAATAAAAATAGTTATAAGAGAATACTATGAAAAATTTTATGCTGACAAATTAGATAACCTAAACAAAATTGATGAATTCTTAGAGGCACACATGGTACCAAAACTAACTCAAAAAGAAAGAGTAAATCTTAATAAATCTATAACAAATGAGAGGTTAAATCAATAATTTAAAAAAACCTCAAATGAATAAATGCCTGGGACAGATGCCTTCACTGTTGAGTTCCATCAAACATAAAGAATTAACACCAATCATTCCCAAACTTTTCCAAACATATAAGCAGATAGAGCTCTACTTAACATCTATGAGGCCATACTACCCTCATATACCAAAGCCAGACAAAGACATGTGACAGAAAGAAAACTATAGGTCTATATCCCTTATGAATATAGATGCAAAAATCCTCAAAAAAATTCTAGTAGCCCAGATCCAGCAGCATATTAAGAGGCTGAAACACAACGACTAAATGAGATTTATCCCAAGAATACGAGGATGCTTCAACATCCCAAAATCAAACAGTGCAATATGTCATATTAATAGAATTAAGGGAGAAAAAAGGATAATCTCAACTGATTCAGAAAAGGCATGTGAAAAAGCCAACACATTTTCATGATAAAAAGACTCAATAAACTAGGAATAGAAGGCAACTTTCTTAACAAGGTCAAGAGGATCTATGAAAAACCCACAGCTGACACCATGCTCAATGGTGAGAGCCTGAAAGCTTACCTCCTAAGACCAAGAACAAGATGATGATGTCTGTGCTCACGGCTTCTCTTCAAATTGTGCTGGAAGCTCTAGCCAGGGTGGTTAGGTAAGAAAAAGAAATAAATGGCGTCCACATTGGAAAGGAAGAACAAAATCTTCTATTGACAGATTACATAATATTATAGATAGAAACCCCAAAATAATCTGTAAAAAGCATTTAAAGCTAATAAATGAGAGAGCAAAAGTTGGAGGACAAAATCAACATACAAAAGTCAGTTATAGTTCCACTTATTAACAACGGGCAACCCCAAAACGACAGTATAAGTAGGATTCTATTAACAATAGCATCAAAAAGAATAAAATACCTAGTGATAAATTTAACTAAGGAGCTGCAAGACCTGAACACCCAAAACTACAAAACACTGTCAAAAGAAATTTAAAAAGACCTAAATAAACGGAAAGGCATCCCGTGCTCATGGATTGGAAGACTTAATATTGTAAAGATAGCCATACCCATACTCCGCAACACAATCGATTCGCTATCAACATCCCAAAGGTTTTTTTGTGTGTACAGAAATGGAAAAGCCAATCCTAAAATTCATTTGGAATTTCAAGGAATTCTGATTAGCCAAAACAATCTTGAAAAAGAAAAACAAAGGGAACTAAAAGGCACACAGATTGGGAAGGAAGAAATAAAACTGTTATCTTTGCTCACAGATTACATGATCATCAATGTAGAAAATCCAAAAAAATTGAAAAAAAAAATCTTGGAATGAGTGATTATAGCAAGTTTGAAGGACACAAGGCTAATATACAATTATTATATAATTATATATTACTAATCAATTAATTTCTTAAATACCAGCAATGAACTAGTGAGATCTGAAATTAAAACCAAAATATCTTTTATATTAGTATCCCCCAAAATGAAATATTTAGATATAAATCTAACAAAATATGTACAAGATGTCTATGAGGAAAACTACAAAACTCTAATGAATGAAATCAAAGAAGAACTAAATAAATGGAGAGATATTCTGTGAATATAAATAGAAAAACTCAATTTTGTCACAATGCCAGTTTTTCCCAGTTTGAACTACAGATTCAAGGTGATCCTAATCAAAATCGCAGCAGTTACTTTGTGGATACTGGCAAAATGATTCTAAAGTTTATATGGAGAGGCGAAAGACCCAGAATAGCCAATGCTATTTTGACAGAGAAAAACAAAGTCAAAGGTTTGACACTACTTGACTTCCAGACTTACCGTAAAGCTACGGTAATCAAGATAGTGTGGTATTGGTGAAAGAACAGACAAATAAGTGACTGGAACAGAATAGAGAGGCCAGAAATAGACCCACATAAATGCAGTCAACTGATCTTTGACAAGGGAACAGAGGCAATGCAATGGAGTAAAGACGGTCTGTTCAACAAGTGCACCCATATGCATGCCATGGGTTTAGACAAATTTATGATGACAAATATCCATCACTATAATATCATTATTGTGTCAATTTAAACATAGAAGAACCGTAGGGTCCAGTGATTCCACTTCTAGGTATAATGAAGAGTTATAAACGTATAAATGTTCAAACAAAAATGTGTATCTGGATGCTTGCAGCAGGAGTGTTCACAACAGTCAAAAGGTGGAAACAACCTACACACCCATCAGCTGGTGAAGGAGAAGCGCTGTGTGTCTGTCCTTACAGGGGGTATTATCGAGCCACAGAAAGGCATGGAGCAGTGACACGCTGCAACACAGGTGAACCTGGAAATCACAAAAGGCCACACACTGTACGATTCCACTTATAGAAACGCCCCGAAAAGGGAGATCCTTAGAGGCAGAAAGCAGGCAGGTGATTGCCGGGGTCTGGGGGGAGGAGAAAGGAGAAGGGACCGATGAATGGCTACAGGGTTCCTGCTTGGGGTGATGAAGACACTCTGGAATGAGATGGGGTGGAGGTTGCAATATGCTGTGAAGGTACTGAAAGCCAGTGAATTGTACACCTTAAAATGGTAAACTTCACGTTATGTGAATTTCATAAAAACTCACATAAACCCCACATATACAAAGATAGTAACTGGAATATTATTTTAAACAGTGAACAATTAGAAACCGTGTAAATGCCCAACATTGATACATGGTTAAAACATTGTGGAGGGGCTTCCCTGGTGGTAGTGGTTAAGAATCCACCCGCCAATGCAGGGAACATGGGTTCGAGTCCTGGTCCGGGTAGATCTCACATGCCACGGAGCAACTAAGCCCGTGTGCCACAACTACTGAGCCTGTGTGCCACAACTACTGAAGCCCATGTGCCTAGAGCCCGTGCTCTGCAACAAGAGAAGCCACTTCAACGAGAAGCCTGCATACTGCAACGAAGAGTAGCCCCCGCTCGCCGCAACTAGAGAAAGCCTGTGTGCAGCAACAAAGACCCAACAAAGCCAAAAATAAATAATAATAAAAAAAACCATTGTGGAACCTGTACTCAATGAGTACTATATAGCTCTTTTAAAGATTACTATGAATACTTTAGGAAAATGTAATAATTATGTTCAGAAAAAAAGCAGAGTACAAAATAACATATTCTTTTTTTAACAATTTTTATTGGGGTATAGCTGATTTACAATGTTGTATTAATTTCAGGTGTACAGCAAAGTGAATCAATTATACATAGTAGCAACTTTTAAAATAGTACATATGTGAATAAAGACTGAAAAGCAAAAGATAAAGTTAGTTCTGTGTGGTATGGGCGATTTTAAAAATTTTATTTCAAATTTTCTTTTCCTTTCTTTCTTTTATGGTAGAAAAAGAATAGTTGCCACTCAGTTAAAAATACTTATTAAAAATTTACTTGTGCCATCAGAAAAAGTAATAACGTAAAAACTTAAGTTTGGGATAAAAAACAAACAATATTAACAGTTAAAGCAATCTCTGTATGAAAAACATTTAGCAGTAGGCATTTCTGCTAAACTGATGCCAAATGCTAGATAGGCCTTTGATTTTCTCAGGATTAACACTTACAGTGGATTTCAAAATCTTTCATTCTATTGACTATTTATAATTATGAGGAAAAGAGACTTACTTATTTGATTTACCCTACAATTTCTAAACTCACCAACATTAACATAGTAAGTTGTTTTAAAGAGACCAATGTCTTCCTTCCTTCCTCCATTATCTTGTTTATTCATTAAATATTCATTTATCACCAACCATATACTAGACACTGCTGAGAAGAAAAGAAAAGCAAAATGTAAATATTTCCCTCAAGAATTTCTGGTTTAATAAAGGATATAGCACATACAGTGAACCAGGTCTTTTAAAATAAGTCTCTCATTTGAATTTCAACACTAAGGTAGAGAACATTTGATCTACATCAGTACATTAAAGAAAATGGAATTATACTGATGGATTTTTTTTCTAGTTTGAGATAATCAGATGTTATCCTTAACCAAAATTCTGTCAATCCTCATTTTAATAAGGTGACACCCGATACCTTTACTGTGAAGCTGCCTTGTTCAGTTGAATATAAGTTAGTTTGGGAGCATTAATGAAATCTGCTTTAAATAGTTATTTAATCTAATCATTGCTGAAATTAGGAAAAGAGGAATCCCTATTGCATATTGAATATTAGACCCAATTGCTAGCAAACCCCTGGAAGTTGATTCCTGCAAAGGCAGACACAGTTCAATATTGATGTATACAAGGCACAGACACCTGAGTCCCTCGTGGCAGGACCCAACCTGCTGATCAACCCTCCATTTCTTTTGTCTAATTGTGCTTATCCAAACTCCTTGTCCTGGATCTTGGCTTTCAGCTATTGTCAAAGGGAATGTAAACCAAAGCCCAAACTCTGGTGACAGAGTTCACTTAAGAAGAGACCAGGTTGATGACCCTGAATAGATGACCCACCAAACCCCAGAGATGCCTTCTGACGCCTGGGGGTCCCAAGTTCATTACTAACACTGGGTAACTGTTCAGATCATAGTACATACTTCATGCAGACGTGAAGTAGGATAGAAAAATATCTCTGCTGCTACTGAAAAAGACAAACCAATTGAAAGAAATTTCAGGGAAAACTAAAATCTTTGTTATCTTTAAATTGTTAGGTTCCTTAGAGATTTCAGATCCTTTTTTATTTCATTAAACATAATAACATACATATGTATTTTAATTTGGTATATGTCTTCATGTGATTTTGTTTGGTAGCTTAAAGAAAATGTATATTCTGTATTCTAATAACAATTTAAAATTAGTGCAATTTCAATTTAAAATTTGAGATATCATGAAGTGTTAAACTTTAGCTTTTCCAGTATTTCAGAATATTATATACAAAATTAATATGTTAGAAATCTGGTAGAAAAACAAAGGAAATTAGGTTTTCTGTAATTAATGTTCGTAATTAGATGAAATGGATACAGAAGGCTCTCAATTTAGAAAATAAATAGAGAGGAGGCGTGGAAAATATCTTTCACTGAATATAAATACTCTACATAGAACATTTTCTAACAAGTTTCATTTCCTGCACTGTCTCCATTTCTGTTCTTCCCAAGAGCTCATTTTAAAGTTTCTGGTACCCAAGAGCATCACTGTGAAGGGGCTTTCCCTTCAGCTTCTGGCAGAATCTTTAATTGTATTGGTGGGAAAGTCAGTGGATTGATATGTAGCTGCTTCTGCTGAGAGGGCCTGGAGAATTTCCAGTGTCAGATTCAGAGGCGTGATGATAGAGGCTGTTGGCCTAAGTATCCTCCCGGGTTACACGTTGGAACCAACAGACATGCCCACCAAGAACTACAGGATTCCCCGCATTTGTGATAATACAGTGGTTACTTACTGAACATCACCTTTGATTTATATTAAACTTTCCACCACTTTATCTTCCATATAATTTTGCTCCACACCACAGCAATAACTTTTGATAAATTAAACACTCCCCATCCTTTGAAATTCTCAAAGACTCAGGTCTTAGGGTGCCAGCTTCCAATTTCATGCCACATGAGAAACCTCCTGATTTCCTCTTATCTTCTCAGTCCTGAGGCTTTGAGCAAATAAGGCCATATGCTTCCTGCTTTTCGTCTCTTCCTGAATAGATGCCAATTCTTTTGCATTCAGCCCTCTGAGGCCACATTCATGAAGCAGGGTCCTATTTGCCACCTTGCCAGCCAGCAGTCCCCATACCGTGTTCTTCAATCTCTTAATAGCCTGTGGATGTTAAAGGATTTCAGTGAAAAAGATCATTACTAATGATATTCTCATTCTAAAAGTCACTTTAAAAACAACAAAAGTAAACATATACATATGGTCATTTTTTGTAATTATCCAGTAATCTAGCTTTAGGCAGTGGTATGCAGGACTTGGTAATGATCCCACAGATGAGACTCAAGCTGCCGCAGGAGCGGGTGGGGTCAAGGTGGGATCAATCCGTGGACCACCAGAAGGACCATCTGAGGCAGGAAGGCAAGGTGCTTGAGGTGAGCATCTAAGCAGCGGCAGAATCCATGACCCCTGACTGGATTGAATGGAGGTGGTCACAGCTGACTCCTGATTTCAGTACATACTTGCTGTATAGTGAACAAGGATCATATTTTGTTATTTATTTCCTACAGTGGATTTGTCTGTTAGACACTTGGGAGCCTCATGTACTTCAGCCATGCTCGTCTGTTGGGGGTCCATCAATAAGCAGTCTTTTAGCAAAGATTGGGGGGCCGTCCCTTTGCTAGGAATTCAAGGGGGGAAACCTCAGAGCACAAATGACTGTCATCCCTTCCTTTTCTTATGGAAACGAGGGGGCTGTTAAAGGCAGAACTCTTTCTTGTTCTTTTGAGTTTAGTTTTATGGATATAGAATAATTTGATGATACAAGTAAGAAGGTATATTTACAAATCTTCCTTGATCATGTTGCTTGAGAAAAAAAAAACTGTGGGAAACTAAATTTCCACACCTTCAACCTACAGGTAACCTGAATTTTAATATTTGTAGATGAAAATCTTAAAATATCTATCGCAAAGAAAATCTGGACTTTTCCGTAGTGATTGACAAGCAAGCCTCCGGTCATCCCTTGGTGTGACTACCATCTAGTTAAGATCTTGTCAGTGAGGGATGCTTTGTTGTGAAGTTATGTGGATGAGCATTTGCACCTTTGCCCTTATTGTCTTATAAAATAAACAGGGAATGAACAGAGGGAGCTAATATTAGTGGTAGGATCCTTAATTAAGGATCCTTAAGGTGGGTGGAAATCCTGAACCGCAGAGGCAGCCTCCCCTTATCCTACTGTTATTCCGTAAGCACGTGCGGGACCCGCTGGGCGGCCGGTAAGCCCTCTGATTATCACTAATCTGGGTAATCGTCACAAACGACCTGCACTTATCAAGCTGTTCTGTATCAGACGGCTGCCATTATAAATATGTGGTCATTATCAAAACAAACCTCCACTCTGGGAATCATCTTGATGAGAGTCATCAACGTCTAGCTGTCACAAATGGGTTGTCATTTTATATTTACTAATTTCACATGAGCTGGGAGTATAAGTTGGCACCACAGAATTCTTTTTTTTTTCTGAATCTCCCAAATGTGAACATTCAGTGACTTGGTGTGAACTGTGTCTGGAGTTATATTCAGGACTCTGATGTACAACCGATTTGAGTCTTTATTTCTGCAGATTTACATCAGCAGCTGGATGTGCCACCAGGCAGCGCCTTGCTCACCCTCTTGGGCAGCAGAAATCAGAGGAGAGATGATTATCTCCTGTCCACTCTGGGGCACAACAGTCACCCCAGATGGACTTTACCCATCGATGCCATTAGGACTCTAAGTTTTTCTCAAGGGCTAACTAGGCGCACTGGGAGCTGTTTTAGCAGTGGACACCTTGGCCGTGTCCTTCCCCTTCTCCTTGGGTGACTCTGGCATCCTTGCCCAAGACGACGGCATCTGGCTCTCAGTAGCTCCTGCCCTTCTGGTGCTGGTTGCCTGTCACGGTTCAAATGCAGAGGTCTCCTTCTTACACCAAATCCTTCAGTGCTTTTCCTGTAACTTTCCTTAGATAAATGTCCTTCCTTGAAAAGATATTTTTACAGAAAAAAAAACCCAAAAAACCAAAAACTGACTAATTTACATAATTACAGTGAATGCTCAACATGAACATTTTAATAAAATAACAGCTTTTTGCAATTTACATTACTTTAAACTATTCCAATACAACATTGCTTTTGTGGGTTGAGGTGTACCACGGCCCCCCCCCCCGATAAAAGACGTGTGGCCTCATCTGTGGAGGGTTTATAACAATAATAGGACTCAATGTGGATGCCACACACCAGTCATCAAACCTTCCTCCTAGAAAACAGCTTTGTTTGTTTGAGTCCTAAACAATCACACAGTGACTTGGATAATAACATATACATAGGCTACTATTAGCTCATTTTTATAACTTTAGTAAAACATTCACATTCTATACGACGATTAATTTGGCCAATGCCCAGTGATAAAATTAGCCACTGACATATGTGTTTCCAGAGCCTGTCGCTCTTTGTTCTCAGCTGTTAGGGCTTGTTTTGGAGATAGGTTTTGTCCCCTGCCCCGTGTGCTGCGCGTTCCCGCATCTCCACGGTAGGTTTGGAACTCAGAACACCAGCACAGTGATCCCAAGGACAAGAGAGAGAGAGGAACACCCGGTTCTGTCACTCTCATGACCACTTGGAGTTGTTATTTGTGTTTCAATTTAAAAGTTTAAAATAAAAAAAAGAGTGCAAATGATAAGGTGTGATTCCTGCTTGGCAAATGAAAATTTTTGTTCATACTTGAAATATTTCACTTTGTTTCCATACGATCTTTAAAATTGAAGCGTGTTCTTTTAAAATTGTTTTAAAACTAAACAACACATCAAGAAAATAATTACTACCACCTATGTTACGTGCTTATTACTATTGTTACAAGTTTATTACTAAAAGAATCGTGTGGTATGTAAGAGAGGGTCTTAGAATCACCTCTGATGCTGAGTACACCGGATGCATGGCTGTTTGCAGAAACAGTCTGCATTCACTCCCTGCAGTTCACCCTAAACAACCTGGTTGAGTTGACACTAAACCCCTCTAGACGACACGAGCTGATTTCCAGCCAAGGCAGAGTGATGGGGATTATAGTCACCGTCCCTGGTGAAATAACTAAAGAACTAAAGGGAGGTTTTCGATACACTGAAATCAGGCAACAAGGGAAACAGGTGAGATGATCTTACGATTGCCCGGGTTCACTGACTAGTTTTCAGCCTGCAGTGCAGGGATGGGCTGGACTGTGTTCCCCCAAAATTTATGTGCTGAAACCCTAACTTCCAGTACCTCAGAATGTAACTGGATTTGGAGAAAGGTCTTTAAAGAAGTATGAGTTAAGATGAACTCGTTGGGGAGGCCCTAATCCCATATGACTGGTGTCCTTATAAGAAGAGGAGATTAGGACACAGACACACAAGGAGGGGCAACCATGTGAGGACACAGGGAGAGGAGGGCCGTCTACACACTGAGGAGAGAGTAGGAAATACCCTGCTGACACCTTGAGCTCGGATTCCAGCCTCGAGAACTGGAAGAGAACACATTTCTGTTGTTTAAGCTGCCCGGTCCCTGGTGCTTTGTTGTGGAAGCCTGAGCTGACCATAGGGAGGGAGCCAACAGAGAACCTGGCGGATGACCTGAGGCGAGGGGTGGGAACCCCAGGAGGCCAGGGTAGCTGGGTCCACAAGGCAGAGGACCCGTGAGGAGAGAGCTGCTGAGGGTCCGGTGGAGGGGTCATCAGAGCACTGGTCAGTGCACACGTGAGAAAACTGCCCAAAATGACTCAAGGGAACAATACTCAGAGATCTCAAAGGGCTGGCATACTGCCTGTTCCTGTCACCAGGGTGCAAAGCCTCACATTATAGGGCATTGAGCAGCGTGACCAAAGGGGTTTTACTTCAGTCATGGGGCAATTTAGTCACAGATTAAATGCTGCTGTAGTGCCCCCTAACAAAGCTTAGACACAAGGCCCCAAAGAACAAACTGTTTCCATGTAACTTAACCAAACTCAGAACAAGGTTCAGGAATATTTATAGACATAAAAAAAATCCAGTATCCCAAAGATCGAGTTTATCCAATCAACAGCGAACGGGCATAGAAAGAAGTAGAAATTAAGAAGGACAAAAAGTAGTTGAAGAGATACTGACTGAAAAATATCTAAATTTGATGAAACTTATAAGCCCACAGATCCAAGAATTTATCAAAACTCATCAGCAAGAAGCATGAAGCAAACCACACCAGGGTGCACCATCACCAAATTGTATAAAGCCAGCACCAAGGAGAGAATCTTAAAAGTAGCCGGAGACAAAAAGACACGACAGGTAAGTAGAGGGACAAAGGTAAGCATGAAAGCAGATTTCTTATAAACAGTTGAGAAGAGAAGACAGGGAAGCAACATCTGTAAAATACTGAAAGAAAAAAATGCCAACCCCAAATTCCTCGCCCACTGAAAGTCTGTTTCAAAAATGAAGGCAAAATAAAGACATTTTAAGTCATACAAAGCTGAAAGAAACTGTCACCAGCAGGACTACACAATAAAAAATGCTGAGGAGGTCCTTCAGGCAGAAGAAAAATGACAGAGATGGAAATCGGAATCTACACAAAGGAAAGAAGAGCACCACAAACGGCCACTAGAATGGTAAATATAAAGGGATTTTTTCTTATTATTTAAATTCCTTTGAAAGATAATTGATTGTTTCCAGCTGTATAAAAATAAAAATAATGTAATTTGGGGTTATAACATACATGGAAACAAAACGTATTATGACAGCACAGAGGTCAGGAGGGAGAAATGAATGGAAGTATTGGCATTTGAAGGTAGACTGTGAAAGGTAAAATACGTGTGCCACACAGTCTAAAACAACCACTCAAATAGCACAATGACAATAACTAGTGAGATAACAAAGGATATAAAATAGAATCATAAAATGCTCTGAATTCAAAAGAAAACACAGAAGTAGAACAAAGTAAATGGGGAATAAAGGGGACAAATTGAAAGCAGATGGCAAGATGGTAAACTTAAAACCAACCGTAGCAACAATCACATTAAATGTAAATGGTCAATGCTCTGATTGAAAAGTAAGGATTGTTAGACTGGATAAAAATCAGTACCCAACCATTTGCTAACTAAAATAAATCCACTTTATTTTTTAAATTTATTTATTTTTTTGCAGTACACGGGCCTCTCACCATCATGGCCTCTCCCATTGCAGAGCACAGGCTCCGGACACGCAGGCTCAGTGGCCATGGCTCACAGGCCCAGCCGCTCCGCGGCATGTGGGATCCTCCCGGACCGGGGCACAAACCCGTGTCCCCTGCATCGGCAGGCAGACTCTCAACCACTGCGCCACCAGGGAAGTCCCAATAAATCCACTTTAAATACAAAGACACATACAGATGAAAAGTAAAAGAATGGAAAAAATATATATGATACTAACATTAATCAACAGATAGCAGGAGTGTCCATATTAATATGAGACAAAGTCTATTTCAGAGCAAAGGCTATTACTAGGGATGAAAAGGGCCATTTCATAATGATAAAGGTGTCAATTAATCAAGAGGACATAATAATCCTAAACATTTATCAGAGAGCCAAAAACATGTAGGCCAAACTGAAGGAACTAAAAAGATAAATCCTAAATCCAAAATTACAGTCAGTGACTTCAGCACTCTTCCCTCAGTAATCAATAGAATAAAAAGGCAGAAGATCAGGAAGGATGCAGAAGATGTGAGCAACATTGCTAACCACCTTGACTTGATGCTTATCTGAAGACCAATTCACTCAACAACCACAGAATAAAAGTTCTTCTCAAGTGCACATGGAACATGCAGTAAGATCGAGCCTATTAATGCACCATAAACAAGTCCCAATTTAAATGGATTTAGGTAATAGCAAGTATATATTCTGATCACAGTGAAATTAACCTAGAAATCAATGACAAAAAGATGCCTGGACTATCTCCAAATGTTTGGAAATTAAATAACACACTCTTAGCTAACCCATGGGTCAAATAAGAAATCAAGAGAGAAATTAGAAAGTATTAAAAATTAATGTGAATAAAACCAAGAAATATCACAATTTTCAAGGTGCATCTAAAGCAGTGCTTGCAGGAAATTTTATAGCACTAAATTTCTATATTAGAAAAGAAACAAAGTCTCAAGTCACTTACGTCAGATTCCACCTTAGTGAATTAGAAAACTAAGAGAAAATGAAACTCAGAGTAAGAGAAGAAAGGAAATAATAAGCATCAGACAGAAATCAACCAATTAGAAAAAGAAGAAAACATTGGACAAAAGCCATGAAACCAAAATCTGGTTCTTTGAGAAAATCAAAAAATTAATAAACCTCAAGTCAAACTAGGGGAAAAAATACAGAGAAAACACAAATTACCAATGTCAGAAATGAGAGAAATGGCATCACTACAGTTCTACAGTTATTGAAATTACAATAAGGGAATATTTTGAATAAATTTTATGCCAATAAATTAAAAAAACTTAGATAAAATAGGCATATACCTTGGAAGACAGAAACTACCAAAATTCATAGAGGAGAAATAGATAAACCAAATATATATATATACACACACATATATGGATGGATATATATATACATCCCCAATACATTGAATATATAGTTAAAAATATTCCCACAAAGAAGACTCCAGGACCATATGGCTTCTCTGCTGAATACAACCAAACATTTAGTGAAGAAACCTACAGCCAATATCACACTTACTGATGAAATTCGGAATACTTCTCCCATGAGAGCAAGATGAGATGAAGACACCCATTCTTAGCACTTCTATCCAACATTGTGCTGGAGGTTCCAGCCAGGGCAACAATCATACAAGAAAACTGATCAAACACACCCAGATTAGAAAGGAAGTAAACTCTCTTAATTTTCAGACAGCACACTTAACTATGTAGAAAATCCCACGGAATCTACAAAACTGCCACTAGAAGTAATATGTGAGTTTAAACAAAGTCGCAGAATATAAGATCAATATACAAAAATCAATTGTCTTTATATACTGACCACAATTGAAAATAAAAATGAAAAAAGTACCATTCACAATATCATAAAAATATGAAGTACATAGGGAAAAAGTCTGACAGAAAGTACAAGACCTATACACTGATAATTGCAAATTTTTGATGAGTAATTAAAATAGACCTAATTAAATGGAGAGATTTATATAGAAGTATATTGGGAGACTCATTGTCGTTGAGGTGTCAGTTCTCCCCAGATTTATATATGGATTCAGTGAAACACCAATTAAAATCTTAGCAGGGCCCCCACTTTTTTGGGTAGAAATTGACAATCTAATGCTAAACTTCATGTGCAGATGTAAAATAAGGGTAGTCAGGTAACTTTGAGTTTGGAAATTTTTCACTCTCTGATCTCAGCACTACATTATTTTTGGGTATACTCTATTTAGACAAGCAGAGCAATAGAACAGAATAGAGAACCCAGAAACAGACACATGAATATATTGGTTGAGTTCTGGTAAACATACAAAGGCAATTCAATTGAGAAAAGATAGCCTTTCTACCCTTTCTGGAACAACTAGTGATCCATATATAAAAAATGAACTTTGACCTATTCCTTGCACCATGTACAAAATTTATTCAAAATGGATTATAGACATAAATTAAAACTGAAAACTACAAAGCTTCTAGAAGAAAACATAGGAGGAAATCTTTGGAACTTTGGGTTAGACAAATATTTCTCAGCTGTAACATCAAAATCATGATCTATAAAAGGAAAACTTGATACCATTTACTTCATCAAAATCAGTAACTTCTCTTAGAAAAAAGAGAATGGAGACAGAGGCCACAAACTAGAAGAAAATACTTGGAAAACACATATCTGATATGGACTTGTATTCAGAATATATAAAGAGCTCCGAAAAGTTAATAGTAGGAAAACAAATAATCCAGTACAAATTGAGCAAAAGGTTGGGAATTGAGTGGCCTATCTTGGCTTCAGAAAGCCCTGAGGCAGAAGAGTGGAGAGATCTTAGCACTTATGCTTGAGGTGGGATCCAGCCAGTGGACACAGGGGTCCTGGAGCTCCCAGTGTCTGTCTCAGAGGTGCCTACACGCCCCTCCCCTGATGACGTCTCTCACTGTTTTCAGTTGAGCGTCATAGATTTCCTAGTGAACAATCAAATCTCTCTTCATATAATGAGCTTCCACTGCTTTTTCAGTATTTTTCCTCTTGTTGGCTCCCTGTTTATTCCTCATTTTTGGGTGAGGCCACTCTTCTGAGCAGGGGTTGTGTATACAGGGAGCTTCCCTAGGCACACAGGCTCAAGTCTGTGTGTATAAATAATATCTGCCCTTAATAAGATCCTATTTGTCTGTTGCATGAAAACTCCTTCCCAACTCCTCCCCAGGCTGCTCAAGGTAGAGTTGAGTAGACTGTGTGCCCCTTCCTTTATTCTTTCTCTTAATTAGTGTGTTTTTAACCCATATAACACTAGTACCATAAAGAAGAGTCTTTTATTTGCTCCAAAAGATAAAGTGAAGTTTATGCAGGACAGATTTGACTGAGAATTTTTTTTTTTTTTTTTTTGCGGTACGCGGGCCTCTCACTGTTGTGGCCTCTCCCGTTGCAGAGCACAGGCTCTGGATGCGCAGGCTCAGCGGCCATGGCTCACGGGCCCAACCGCTCCGTGGCATGTGGGATCTTCCCGGACCGGGGCACGATCCCGTGTCTCCTGCATTGGCAGGCAAACTCTCAACAAATGCACCACCAGGGAAGCCCTGACTGAGAATTTTAACTCTACAAGAATCCCATTATATTCTTGGAATCCTCATTCCTGGGATAAAGAACTGCAAACCATTCTACAGTCCGCCTCTCTTTTCTCCTTATTTGATTCTCTCCATTCACAGGTTTTGACTCACCAGCATGGTTTCTTCCAAGATATTAACATACCTTTTGCATAAACTGACTAACACTGATGCCTTTTCTATAGTAGATACCACTTCTGAGTCATTTTATTCTTGCCTTATTGCATTGGCTGGGACCATAGTCTTGGGAGTAATGATGGTGTGTACCTGACTTAAAGACAAGGCATCTGATATTTCATCTCTCCTTACAATGTTTGCTCAGGGCTTCTGATGTAAATGTGTGTCTGTATGTTCATGAGAGTGAATGTGGGTTTATTATATTTGATCAAGTTGGTACCACATCACAGACTGGAAATTCATTGAGGTTATCTTTGTGGCCTAATAAATGTTCTATTTTGTAAATACTCCATGGGTGTTTGCAAATAATTTCTATGCTCTGTTAGGAAATTTATTTTTTATATATATTAGGTTGAGCTGATCTGTATTCAAGTCCTCCCTTTCTGCATACTTTATTATCTATCAATTTTAAAAGTTGTGATAATGGTACCCCTAATTTTGTGGATCTGTCAGTTTCTCCCTGCATTTGTAACGATTTTTCTGTTGTATATGTTGAAGCTCTGTTCTTAAGGGAATAAAAACTCATGGCTATATTCTTCAAGAATTATACCTTTTATTGTTATAAAATATCCACCTTTTCCATTTTATGTTTTTCATCTAATTTTCACTTTATCTGATATTAACAGTGGCCTGTCTACTTTTCTTATTTACATTTGCTTCATATATTTCCCCCATATCTTTATTTTACATTTTTATTTTGTCATTTAATTTCTTGCAAAACACACATAAGTAAATTTTATTTTAAAACTAAATCTAGGGAATTCTTTTCGTAGCAGAATTCACTCTAGAAAACCCTTATGTTTGACCATAGTCATCCATTTAAATTGATGTTTACCTTCGGTAGCTTGGTTTCTGGTGGCTGTGCCTTTGACAGTCATATTGCCGCACAGACTCAGATGTGGTGCATTGATTCAAGCACGGTGTGATCTTCCCGAGGACCTGGACACTGGCGTCCCCAGCCTGCTGGCCTGACTCAGGTGCTCCTGGCTGTGCAACAGCAACATCCTGTCTGGTCAGTGCAGCATCCTCATTCAAAAGGCCGTGACCTGAGTCCCTCAGGGGCGTGAGGTCCGGTGTCCGGCAGGTCCTTGAGTTGCTTCCTCCTTATTCCAGAGCACAGAGTCTCAGGCCATGGGAAGCCAGTGGAGGGGACTCCATGGCTGTGAGATCACCCCAGAGGATGCCTAGAAATCCAGCGGAAACTTCTGGGGAGTCAGAGTGGCCAGGCTATTGCAAAAACAAACAACTTGACATCT
>NW_020175679.1:1399291-1432249 GCF_003031525.2 Neophocaena asiaeorientalis asiaeorientalis | reverse complement strand
TGACTGCACAACTTTTTAAAAACCCATTTTCCAGCGTGATGTCTGGAACCTGGGTAAATTTTTGCGTCTCCAGCTGGAGGAAATGTAAACAGCATCCTTTCTGCCGAGCCTTTTTGCCAAGGTCTGGGACAAGCACATAATTTCCTAACATTAAAGAAATGTTTTATGTATTTTGAACATGGGTTCTCATCATTTAAATAATGACAGTAAACTGGTTTATTGCTGTAGAGCCGCCGTAAGTAAGCGCCCGAAGGAGCGCTCAGAGGTATCACATTATATTAATTGTCTGTATTATCTTTGATATTGGAGACTGCTCGGCATCACCACGTGGGTTAATGACTCCACTGTAAATAAGTGGGAAGTGTTTAAGGCAGTATTAATTGAAATGCATTCATGCAATTACAAACCCCTGTGTCAGGCTGAGGGCCTCTATAGTCCCACTCTTTCCCAGAACGGCTAGGAAAGCGGCTGTAGGAAGTCTGCACACTTTCCTTCTCGTTTCTTACAAATCTTCTCACAGAGGTGGCTGTCCTTTGTGGTCCCGAGGCTGTTCGTCCACCCTGTCCGGCAGGTGCTGGATGCTGGGACACAGCTGGGGCGGGCGGTGGAAAGCGTGACCTCCCTCGACTCTGGAGGCCCATCGCAATCCCCGGGCAGGCAGGACAGTCCACTCTCTGCCAGTTCCATGAGTCTGGCATTTGGGTTTTCTGAAGCTTTGACCTGAAACCACTGTCCAGCTTTCCTGGTTGAACCCACACCCACCACCCTTAATGCGCCCAGTGAGCAGCGTCCAGAAGTGTTGGAAGGGAAGAAAGAGCACGTCAGTGAACAGATGGCACTCTACAGTTGTAGAGTGTGCTGTATCGACGCACACGTGTGCACGCACACACGTACGAGCCTCACTCCAGTCGTGGGGAGGGAACAGGTGAGCGCTCATCCCCAGGGACAGGCGGGGAAACTGTCCAGATGGTTCAAGATGACTTAGCTGGGAGCCGGGACCAGAAGCCTTGTCCCTGGATTCCCGGTGAGTGCACCTGAGTTCCCTCAGGACAAGATCCTCCTTTTCAGGCTTCCCCACAATAACCCCACTACACAACCAGCTGTGGGGAGGGGACGGGGGTGGAGATGCTCAGAAACGGACGGCTCCTCGAGGCCACCCCACCCTGGGAAAAACCTGTTGGGATTGGAGGGTAGGGTGGCCAAAAGATACCCATCACTGGGCATGAGTTATATTCCTTTAGCAAATAAAAGTAACACATGTGGGTGGCGTGTCCTGTCGTGTAGGGTGGTCCTTCGGCCTTGGGGGAGGGAAGGACTTGGTGGCAGCTGCCCTTCCAGAACAGCCGTCTGAGAGCACCCCACACTTTCTGGGTCACCTTTGGCCTGACAGTCTGTCTTTTGGAGAGGCCATCTTTGCTGGCCTCCATCTGCCGGAGATACACTGCGGGGCTGGTGTCCGCCAGACCTGGGCTGGAAGGACGCGTGGACCAAGGCATCCCCATCTGAGGACGGCTCCCTCAGAGGAGCAGAGGGGAGTTTGTTTGATTTTCAGGGGAAAGAAGTACCACAGGGCAAGGAATAGGGACTTTGGTAGTTGACAATATCAGTTCTAAAAACGCAATTTCCGGATTAATAACAAAGACTCTGTTCTCGTTCTCTGGCTCCTTGAGGACGTGGCTCTGACCACAGAACATATTGTGCCCCGCGGCGCCAGCCCAGTCACGACTTAACAGTCCTCCCCTTTCTAAGGTGCGCTGTCTATTAAAACGGGTCGCTGCTTGTACTGGCCCCCCTGGAAATGAGCAACGCACCCCAGCAGACTGGCCACTGGTTAAATATTAAAGCTTGTAACTTAATGTTTGTGTGTCTGTGTGTTGCATTACGGTAGAGAAAAATTCACAAGAAAGAGGGTTTCTTTCTGAAACCTCCAATATCCAAGCCACTTTGACCTATTTTGTCCTACTTAGATAGTTTTTACGTCAAGGACCCACTTAGGCACAGAACTGAGTTTATCCATCACACACATAGATATGTACACAGTATGTGCCTATGTGTGTAGTCACGCAGACACATATACATACAAGGATACATGTTTACACATACTCTGAAGTACTGGTTAATATGCTAAATATCATTTATGGTTTTAGAACCTATTTCACCATTTGTATCTCATCAGTCTACTTTTGAGAAAAATGGGAAGAAAGAAGAGGTGGGCTTGCATTTAACACAGAGACTCAACAATCCTCTGACCAAGAAGTTAAATTTCTTCTTCAGGAAAAAAAATCAAACTCCAAAGGGAAATAATCAACACGAATCAGCAGAGTAAGTGAAGGTGAAAGAACTCCACAGGAGTCTCTGCTGCTTCGACCCATCCACCTGCTCTGTGTGGGAAAAGAAGGAAACATACTGTATTTAAGGGTTAAAAATTAGACACAGCAGGCAAAATGAGATTTAAGAAAATGCGAACCAGGCCATTACAGGGCCAGTAAATACAGTCTGTAGCCTAAATGGGAGGATTCTTGAAATCTAAAATCAAAGATTAACATTTTCAAATTGTTAAAACTACCGTAGTATTGAGTGGATACATGAGTCCCTATTTTTAACAAGGACAAAATACATAAAAATATTCATGTTGAGTATTGTCAATTATTACAATGAACAAAGTAGGTATTTGGGTACATGGTCTATATTTCCACCTGGTTCTCAACCAGGTATAGCTCACAGATTAGTAAATACCTTTTCTTTGAAAACTCCTATATTGTGAATTAACCTGTCTCTTTACAGGACACATCAAACAGATTTGGAGTTTTCTGGTGAACTGAAGCAAATCCTCCAAAACTCTGCACCACACAGGTCACGGCGCTCATCTCCTGCCCCCACTGGCCTGATGCTCCGGATGAGGATGGATGCAGTCTGTACAGGGCCACCTTGTCGTGGCTGCTACAGCCTCAGTTCCCGCCTCTATGTGGGAGTCCTAGAGCTGTCAGGGCACAAGGGAGAGAAGGTGGTTATGTGGGTGGCCAGTCACTCCCCACGCATTTGGGGTCTGCCCACCTCTCCCAGTTGAAGCGTGTGTGTCACCTTTTTCTCCAGGAATGATGTTATCCTGGATCCAAGTCCATCCTGTTGTCATAGGCTGCACTCTCTAAACTTCAGGTGGAGGAAGCTAAAATCTGTGGACAAGTCTGCAGTCCTGGTTAACGGTCGTGGGCAATTGTCGTGAGAGGTCACAGTGAAGGTCATGGACAGTGGTCATAAGCAAATGGTTATGGGTGATGGTCATGGACCATGGCTGTAAGTGAAGGTCAGAGGCCACTGTTAAGGGCAATAATTGTGGGTGACGATTGTCAGTGAGGGTCAGAGATAATGGTGATAATGTTCATGGCAAAAGTCATGAAGATGCCTTCAACGAAAAATGCACTGTTTTGGGGAAACAGCACGGCTGTCTGGATACTGGGTTCCGTCCACGAGTGGTCCCTTGTACGATATCTCAGACTAAAGTGTACAGGAGCATGTATGAGGTTGAGAGGCTTGAAGGGAACCAAGTGTAAATGAGGCATGAACGAGCACATCCTCAAAGAAGAATAAAGGACAGTTCAAGTAACAATGAGTTAAATCCAGAAAAAAATTGGACGTGGATTTGAAAGTTCATTGTATTTATTTTGTGGTTTTTGTGATGAAATTCAGGGAGACAGACCTGGAGGTTTGCTCTGGTAAGAAGTTCAGGGACATGAAAATGCACATCACCTCCGTGAATGGAGTAGACAAGCATCCAATTCTAAATACTGGGCAGAGAATGACACTAGAAGTGATTAAGGGAAATATGGCTAGTTTACCCCAGTGGAAGTTAGGTTCCTCCAGAGAGAATGGCAGGCAATGCTGGACCTGCCTCTGCTTTTCCAACCACGGCAGGAAGGCTCAGTAGAGAAACACACCTTTCTTAAAACCAGACAGGAATGATGAAGATAAAGTCAGTATCCTTGGATCTAAGTCTGTCTTAATACACAAGTCCTGACCTCAAGTTTTCTTTGTAAGCATGAAATCTGATGATTATTTTCGCAGCATTAGTCACCTACAGAGCCTTCTCCCACCCAGGTTCCCTTCTGTAAAAACCTTGTCGCTGGCCCCCTGATCTTAGGGAAGTGTATCATGAAGTCTTATATTCATATCTTAATAGTTTGAGATATGCTGGTGACGGATTGAATCAGAGGACAAAATAGAAGTGCATTTTCTGTGATTTCTAAAATGGATTTGATCTGTATTTTCATCTCTGAATTCCGGACCCTGTAAAGTTTTAACTTAAAGTGGGGACTTTTTGAGTTACTTTGTGCCTACCTTTTCTTCATTTCCCATGGCTTGTCCTTCCATAGTTTTCCACGACAGCAAAACAGATGAGTGGGCTTTGCTGAAAATTTCCAAACCAACTCACCGTTGTGCTAAGGTAATTATGAAAATGTCCATCTCCAGTCTACGCTTTGGGAAAGGACGCAGCACCAAGAAGGAGAGTGGCTCCCGTCTCCCACCCCCCACTTGGATGCGCGATCGTGCAGGCCTGCAGGCTAATTTCACAGCTGGTGTGTTTGCTGCTGACCTGAAACTGAAGTGGAGGAATAAGCAAAAGTGACCAAAGAAACTTCCAAAAGATTTTGACAAAATGAAGTGCATGAATCTTGAGATAAAATCTGTTGCGCTGGAAACTAGACATTCTATGAGTCTGTGAGACAAAGAAGTTAAGTCTGGAAGAGCAGAGCTAAAATTAACCAGTTAAATAGCAGAATAGGCATTTCTTTAAGGCAATATTTCTAAGTTATACATAATGTTCTCCGGTGATTATTTTATTCATTTAAGATGATGTTGAGATGTGTTCTAGGTTCCAGTGTTGGTGCTAGAGATGGATATTTTTACACTTGGACATTTCACATGTCTCTTGACCCCGTGTCACATGGGTTAGGAGCAGTGGACAACTTCTAGTTCTGGCTATCCTTTTTCTTAAGTAAAAAAAAAGGAGCAAAATCAGGTGATGACTGGGGATGAAACCGAGCAGGACGCTGTGGGGCTTCCTCAGGGATAGACCTCCCCCGTGTCCCCTGCCTCTTGTTTGTAGAAAAGCTTTAGCCTCCAAGGCTTTCCCTAAGTTCCAAAGAGCAAATTTAACCAGAGAAGTGCGAAAATGCAGGAAGAAAGGAAAACAGTTAAGCAAGACAAAATATTAATAGTTTAGCCATAAAGCAAAGTCCTGGACATTTAGTTCCTCCTCAAGGGCCATTGATCCTATCCTGAGCTATATCTTTGAGCAGTTTTGCAGATACTAAAAGCTCACCAGGTAAAAAAAGTTAACTGCATGCTGACCACCAGCTCATAGACCCCAGACCTGTTGGAACCAGAAGGTTGATGATGGACATTCCAGAGACATCACCCTGTTACCTCCCCACCAACCAATCAGAAGGATGTACGAAACCTGATCACATACCCTGGACATCCTCCTCAACATGGGCTTTAAACACTGTTCCCTGAAATCGGGGAGTTCGGGTCTTTTGAGCCTGAGCTGTCCATTCTCCTTGCTTGGTCCCATGTTGGATGCCCTGCAATAAACACTGTACTTTCTTTCACCACAGCCTGGGGTCAATAGATTGGCTTTGCTTCTCTCGGGAGAGTGGACCCAGGTTTGGGAACAGGGTCACAGCAACCGTGGCAGGTGGAGGTCAAGGGGACCAGGCTGGATGACTGGGTGCTTGCCCTTTGTGCTCTTCTCATTTGGTGTCCTGGGTCCGGGGTCCCACTGGCCTCACTCACATCTAGATCTAAGCCCACCCTCCACCTGTCCCCGAACGTGGAGAGATGCTCCCCCCCGCCCCCAGAAGCTTTCTCCTAGGCAGAGGGAAGGCCAAAGGGACTGAATCTCAGAGCTGTGAGCGCTGGGTAGAAGAGGTGCTATCTCGGGGCAGGGTGGGTCTCCAACCCCGGCAGGCCCTGGGCGAGGCCAGTCCAGTGGCTGTCCAGCTACTGCCATAGATCAGCCATCCCCAACTCAGTGGTTTAAGACAACAGCTGTTTACTTGGTGCCCAATCCCACAGCACAGTGGTTTGACTCTGGCTTAGCCAAGCGGTTCTTCTGCTCTGGGCTGGACTCTGCAGGTGAACTACAGGCTGGCTGGGATAGGGGGGGTCTGCTGGGGGTTGGTTGGGGGTTCTGCTAGGACAATCCCTCTCAGCGCCAGGCTTCTTCTCATTCTCCAGCTGGCTCTGGACTTACTCTCAGGGCAGTGGAGCTTGGGGCCGCTTGGCTGCATTCTGCTGGCCCAAGCGGGTCACAGGGCCACCTGGATTGGAGGGGTGGGGACAGAATCCACCTTCAGGTGGGAGGAGCTGTGAAGTCACATAGCCAAGCATGTGGACACAGGGAGGAGGAAAGGACTATTGGCCATTTTTGCAATGATTGGAACACCTCCTGGAACATAGCAGTTTCCTTTCTAAGCAAGACCCCAGGGGATGTTAAAATGGGTCACAGTCTGCAAGTGGAATCATGTCTTGGGAGGTGGCCCACTCTCTGGTGCTCTGGGCCCTCCTGGTGTCCACTGTCCCAGGGGCACCTTGTCTGAATGAGGGACAGGAGGACAGGACAGGACGTGCCTCCCTGGGCCCCTCCCATTATCCTTCATGTGCATGGAAACCTCGGGATGAGCTCACCTTGGAGGAGACTCCCATAGTGAGGGAATATAACAGAAAAACATTTTTAAAAATAATAAACATTTTTGAGGTATGATTTATGTGCAGTAAAATGCCTCCATTTGGGGTTACAGTTGAGTCAAAATAGGGAATGTGTCCAACCCCACAAAGCCTCATCTTCCCAACCACCCCACCCCCACCCAGGCCACCACACTGGCGTCCTCACTACACATTGGAGTTGTGGAATCTCTGCTTTGAAAAATGCCATTGATTTACTCTTTTTCACATTTTCTTTGATTCAACCTTTCCCCGTTTAGTCCGAGGCACCATTATCGCTGCAAAGATCTTTGTAACAATGCAAAGTAATAGTCAGTTTTCAGCTTTTTACTTCCGAAGTCGTAACAGTTTGTTGGATTCTATAGCAAGACAAACATCTGAAAAGCCAGGGATCACTCTGAATATTTACCTGATGGAGAGGACTTCCCAACACCAAGTGCCTTCTTCATGGAAGAGGCGCACAGTCGGGGGGACCTCTGCCCCCAAAGACTGCCCTCAGCCCTGCTGGGGGGAGCGGGGACCGGGGCGCAGGACAGATACCCTCTCCCTCCACCTGCTGGCCTCTGCGGGGCTCAGTGTGCTAGATGCAAGCCTCCAAAGGCCGGGCTGCCATGCACCCTACGGGCCAGCTGGCAGGCTCTTCTCTGAGACGCACTGACCAGCCGATCAGGCCGGCACTGGAAGGTGGCCATGGTGGCGTGGCAGGAAGGGCGGGCTCTCCAGGTGAGCCAGAGGGAGCAGAGTTGGGACGGGGCAGATGCACTCGGATGGGGTGGGAGGTGGGCACAGGGTGCAGGGCCCACCACAGTGGCCAAGCTTTGGGGCTGAGGGTGTCAGGGGAACACAGCCCTTTTGAAGGTGTGGGGGTGTGTGTCAGGGCAGAGATAAAACCACAGGGAGGGGCGCCAAGGAGAATCGGGGAGGATTCAGACTAAGGATGAACCAAAGGAAGGGGGAGAAAGGGACAGATGTGAGGACCTGATGTGTTAAGACTGGACGAGGCCACGGAGATCCTGAGTGCGAAAAGAATGTGGAGCACCACACGTCAAGGAGGCACTCACACAAGTCCCGAGGTTTGCCAGAAGCAAGATACTGTCATCCTGCTGACAGCTTGTGGCAAATTTAGTTGCAATTTTAATATACCTATAATTGTGGTAAGAGCACTTAACCGAGATCTGCCCTCTTGACAAAATGTAAGTGCACACCCAGGCTGGTTAGTTGCAGACCCAGGTCCTAAGGTAGGCCTCCAGAACTTACTCATCCTGCTTCACTGCAACGTTGTACCCGGTGGGCAGCAACCATTGCCGCCCCCCCCCCCCAAACTCTCCTCCCTTGGATGGAGCAGCAGGTTCTTCAGAGGAGGTGGCAGAGGCCCAGCGGGGTGGAGAAGGACGATGTCTAAAATTGGATGTGGGGCAATGTTGGCGTTTTCCCAGCTGCATCCAGCCATCCAGCAACAGCTTCCAGCGGGAACAGCCATCCTGGAGCCTGCACTCTGGGACGTCTCGGGGCCGGACTGGAGGGCTTGGGCCCCACTCCATCCCCCCACTTCCAGACAGCTGTTTCTGCTGGATTGTGATGAAGGTCAAGTGCCCTCCTGGCTGGGCTGTTGAGTGAGGATGTTTGGTGTGAACTCACCTCCCCAGTGTGGACAGGAAGCTGCCTGCTGACTCTGCGTAACCATGAATGTCCTGGGATCTATCCTGCCTCCTGGGTCCTTCTCAGATGCCACCACTGGTGGGACGAACGTGACCCATGTGGGCAGTGTGGACCCGCTGGGGATTCACCCCGTACCTCTCCTGGCATCTCCTGGACGGGGATCAACACACACATTTCACAACTCAAGTCACACTCTTCACTCTCTCTTGAACTCTGTCCTCTCTGACTCGGCTTGTCTGGACCTGTGAGAGGAGCGGCTTTCAGGAAGGAGAAGAAGAAAGAGGGAATCTTCTCTGCATGGATGATTTTGAACCTTTAAGAACCTAGTGAAAAAAATCACACAAAAATACGAATTGCAGGATGTCAGAGGGACAGAATACGGGCTGAACCCTTTGGATTCTGCTATCGTTTAAAAGGATGTTTTCACACCTTGCATGCTCTTTGACTCTCAGCCAGAGGTGGATGGAATTAGGGAGACCCCGTGAAGAAACTCCATCGAGGGTGAGTGCTGTGAGAACCGTAGACACACCCGTCCTGGTGTCCCTGGGAACTGACAGCCCGCGGTGACCAGGAATCACACAACTGCTCTACACACCATTCCAGGGACTAATTCGACACAAACACACACCTACTTCATTACTTATGTAGCAAATTATCTTCTTCCACAGCCAGCTGAGCACTTGCCAAATAGGCCACCGCTGTGTCTTCCTGATTTTTTTTCTTGGGGTTGGGCGTTGGGGCAGACAGTGGACTGGAGACCCCCAGGGCTGAGTCTGCTTCAAGCACTCTGGTCCCTTCGGTCCTCAGGGCTCGCCTCTGCTGCCTGCACTGCTCATGGCTTTGTGCCTGGTGAGGCAGCCTCTGTGTTCCTGGGGACCTCCCTGTGACCTGACCACTTTCCAAGCATCAAGGCAAATGAAAACCCAAGGCTTATGGGGCTCAGGGAGAGCTTGAGAGAGCTCATTGGTGCAGAACGTTTTATTATTTGGGAAAAGATGTGGTTTTACATCTGTGTCACTGTGCTCTGTCTCTGTGGGACCTCCACCAGCCACAGGGTACAGCAGAAGGAAACTGCTCACCCTACATTGGATGCACCCAGGGGTTCGGCAAGTTCAAGGGGTTCAAGAAGGATGCACTTGCCAGGGGTCCTTTCTGTGGCTGAATGGCTATTCCTCGCTCCCTGGAATGCTGTCTCAGGTAATGGCACCATCCATGTGGTGTGATGGCTTGGCCTCCAGTGCACCTCCTTGCTCCAGCCAGAAGGATGCAACAAGATTCATCTGGAGTGTGGTTTGTGGCTCAAGCTGTTGTAGGAGAAGATGAAAGCCAGTAACTTTCCATTGTGTAAATATTCTGTAATTTTAAATCTCCTTTGAAAATCTCTTCCAGCTCTATGGGGTAGGACTATATGAATAAATTAATATGTGGAAGGTTTCCCTCTTTTGTTGATGCTTTACTTAGAGCCCTTCTTCTGTGCTACAGCATTTCAAGAAAGCTAGGGGTAAGTTATATTTCTAATGTGAAAATTGCAATGGAAGATGGTGTTTTAATTCCTTGGGGCCATCCTGGTACTATTTAATGAACTTCTGCTCCAGGGCATTTGATGTCCCTGAGACAAGTTCCCCAACACTGGGTCTGGTGACTCGGATGTTAGGCAAGGGTACTGGTGCAGTGTCGGGGCAGGGGATTGGGGGGTTAGACAGGCAGACTTGTCCACACCAGGGAACCTCTACATGGGGGACGATGGAGGCAGGGTCCTTGATGTAAAACTCTATCTGTCTAAGTAGGGCAAAAGAACCAGAATTGCTTGGACATTGGAGGTTTCATATAAGAAAATCTTCTTTGTGAATTTTTCTCTACTACCATAAAATACATAAGTTACAATCTTCACTGTGAAACCAGTAACCAGGCCACATAGAAGGTTCTGCAGTGGGAGGAACTGAACCTCCTCCACGAGGCTGGGGCCCACGCCCCCCAGCTGCTGCGTGTGAACTGTCGTCACACACTCTGACGATCCAGCGGGCGGACTCCACAGGCTCCACTGCTGCCGCTCTGTTGTCGTCACACACTCTGACGATCCAGCGGGCGGACTCCACAGGCTCCACTGCTGCCGCTCTGTTGTCGTCACACACTCTGACGATCCAGCGGGCGGACTCCACAGGCTCCACTGCTGCCGCTCTGTGGGGTCTGCTTTAGCGTCTCTGGATTTTATAGCATTGCACCCAATGTAGTTTATCACCTTGTAGTCCATTTATTAATACAAGTCTCCACGCATATTTGATAATCAAATGGAGAAATTCATAGCTGGTATAGAAAACATATTAGATCTGAGAAAGGGTCATCTCTTATCTGTCTGAAACCTTACAGATAGGAGAAGCCCCACTACTCTGTGTCTACATTTTGTTAGAAGTGAGACGGGCAGCCAGCTGAGGGGGCACCCCACTTATACAGGTGAGCTGAGCTGCCTGCGGGGGGAGGGCTGCCCCACTTGAACAGGTGAGCCGAGCTGCCTCGGGGCACAGGTGGGGAGAGGCAATAGCACCACTGCGGCACTGCTTGAGAGAAAGGCCAGGTAAGTACGGTCGTTTGCCATCTCCACATAGGCTGCTTTTAGATGAAAAATTAATGGGTTGATTCCACGCAGCAAAGGTCTTTTTTTTTTTTTGGCCGTACTGTGTGGCATGTGAGATCTCAGTTCCCTGACCAGGGACTGAACCTGTGCCCCCTGCATTGGGAGCATGGAGTCTTAATCACCGGGCTGCCAGGGAAGTCCCAGCAAAGGACTTTTGAGTCCCTGATAGGGAGAGGCAGGTGGCAGGGGCTCTCTTGGAGCTGTCAGGATGGCGTGTGGCCGGGGTGAGCCTTGCTGGGGGTCAGGGCACCTACACAGCTTGTTGCCCTAAGTTCCATGTGTTTTTGTCTGTGCTAGATGTTTGGTGAAATTTAAAGGAAGCCTTTGTTCATAACAAGCCAGTGGGCCAGAAAGTGAAAAGAGACAGATTCGTAATCCCTATGATACAAGAAATGATATGATGGTCCTGGGAAATCTTTCACTAGTGTTGGTCTCTGATGTCACCAATGCATTAGTGCCCTGGGGCCACCATGACAAAACACCGCCAACTGGGCATCTTAAACAACAGAGAGGTATGGTCTCCGAGTTCTGGAGGCCGGAAATAAGATCAAGGTGTCAGCAGGTTGTTTCTTTCTGACGCTGTGAGGGAGAGTGTGTCCAGCTTCTCTCCCAGCTTCTGGTGCCTCAGCCATTGCTTGGCTTGTAGACGACATTCTCTATGAGTCTTTATACACCTGTCCTTTGTGCATGTCTGTCTGTGTGTCCAAATGTGACCTTTTACTAAGGTCCTATTGGATCAGAGCCCACCCACATGACCTCACCTTAACTTCATCATCTGCCAAGACCCTATTTCCAAAAAAGTCCCATTCACAGGTACTGGGGGTGGGACTGCAACACCTTTTGGGGACACAGTTCAGCCCCTAACAATCAGCAATGACATCTCCCCCTTCTCCCGGGTGACGGAAAGGATGGACAGATGGTGCCACCCTCCTGCTGTCGGGCAGCTGCACTAAGACGTGTGTGCCTCTCGCCTGGATCATGGATTTCCCCCAAAGAAGAAAATTTAATATCTGCAAAATCTCCTTCTTAAAGCTTCTTTGTTTAAAAATTTTGCTGGATCATCGTCTGTGTTTCTGTCCCAGAGCAGAGACTAACGGCCCTCGGTGCTCCGAATGGGGTGGGTGGGGGAGAGTTCGGCTGCAGGTCAAGGACAGCCCAAGACTTCCACCTCGGGAAGTGAAGGGGGCTGCAGCAAGTGCACCAGCACGGCCGGGTGTGGGAGCGGAGACCCTGTGCCTGTCCGGCTCCCAGGGACCCCTCAGGCTGGCTGCCTGGCCTGTCTGTGCTGGCATGACCCCGACCACCCTGGGAACAGGGATGCCCATTCCACACCATCTTCATCAAGACACCTCCAGGGAGGCCTAAGTTTGACTGCTTTCAGGACAGTGGTCTCTGGTCACTAGCTGGGGTCATTCAGAGAGTAGACAGCATCCGTCCTGGGCCTGGGTGCGCTCCTGGAGGAGGTGACCCTTGCTGTCGGCAGGCGGCTGTTTCAACAGAGGTGACCTGGTCTCCATCTTCCAGCTCCGATGCCCCAGCTGCTGGATTGCAAGCACTGTGGAAGATACAGCTTATCTGGTTCATGACTTTGCAAGCATTCTAAGTAAAGCCTTCCTGCCCCCATGGGGAAACCGGGGAGCCCCAAGGGTGTGGGGTGCTGAGCCGGACAGCAGAGGACACCCACCACCTCGAGCTGGGCCTGTGAGCCCTCAGCCAATGCCAAGAACATGGGTGGGTCCAGGAACTAACTGGCCATCAGACCACAGGGACTCGCTCGGGGAAGAGAGTCTCCTGCTGCATCTCAGCTCAGGAACCTGGATGAGACCAGCCCTGGGCAGTGCCTGGGCTTCCTCTCTCGATCATCGAGGAGCATGTGAAGTTCATGCTGTGCTCGTCAGGCTCTGGCCTCAGCCCAATCTCAGCGTCAAGCTTCTGCCTGCGGTTCCTGGCAAGCTCGTCTTGAGACAGAACCTGGGAACAGTACACACGGCCGTGTTCCTTCCTGAGTGTCTGGAAGGACCAAAGGTGTGGAGTCTACAGGAACAACCCTCCCCTGATAATTAACCCCCAGGAAATGATCATATGTGTGCACAGATGATTAGCCACTGAAACACTGAGCAAAGAAACATATCAGCAGTTTCAGCGTGAGACAAGAAATGGTTCTGGGCTGAACTGCGTCTCCCAAAAAAGACACGTTGCAGTTCTAACCCCAGCACCTGTGACTGTGACCTTACCTGGAAATCGGTCTTGCAGCTGTAATTAGTTAAGACGAGGTCGTACTGGAGAAGAGTGGGCCTTTACTCTGATGTAACTGGTGAGAATAGGGAGAGGAAGAGACACAGAGACACACGGGGAGAAGCCACATGACGGCAGAGGCAGAGACTGGAGTGATGCCCCTACAAGCCCAGGATTTCCGGCGCTGCCAGACTCTAGGAAGAGGCAGGACGGATTCCACACAAGTCTCAGAATGAGCGTAGCTCTGCCGACACCTTGATTTCAGATTCTGGCTTCCAGAGCTGTGAGAATAAATTGCTGTTGTCTTAAGCTGCCCAGTAAGTGGTGCTTTATTATGGCGGCCTCAGGACACCAATACAGGGATGTGGGACTTTCACCTCTGATGTATTCATTCATTACAAATAATGCTCTGCAAGAAATGCCTTGGTGACAGGAATCGCTCATGCAGCAGGAAATTTTTAAAAATCGAATTGTAAACGGTATGTACCATGTGATCTCATTTTTGAAAACAAAATATATAATTTTATTCACAGAAAAAAGTGACTGGAAAAACATACTTAGGTGTAAACCATGATGTCTTTGCTTCTAATAAGAGTGTGGGGGATTCTTATTTTATTCTTGTTTATCTTAGTTCCCAGAATTTTTACTTTGTTCGGACCGGGGCACGAACCCATGTTCCCTGCATCGGCAGGTGGACTCTCAACCATTGCACCATCAGGGAAGCCCTACATGTATCATTTTGACTACACACAAAAAAATAAAAATAAAAATAATTTTAGGTTATGTACATATAATCTCACTGAGTCAGTCTGTTGTTTTTCAGATGCCCTCAAATGTGTCTGTTAATGAAGCAACATCTCAGAGTCCAGTTCGGGGCGGTCCTCACGGCGGATAATTTGTGAACAGAACAGACTGCTGCTTGTGTGCTCGACACGACCATGTCCGCTCTGCCAGCCAAGGCCAACTGCCCCAACTCTGGGCAACCACATGCCTTCACGGACGTCAGGAGGCCACTGTTCAGAAGAGAGGCTCCAATACCAGAGCTACACTACATGACAACTTTAAATTCCAATTCTGCTGGTTACTGACCTGGACCTATTTACTCACACAGTTTTTGCCTCTCTTTTCCTACCTGTGTAATGGGGGTGTTCATACTCTTCATCCTCATCCTGGAGACCTAAAATGCAAAGGTACCATCTTCGAAGCGTATTTTCCTCACGGAATGAGCACCGGACAGGTTGTAGCAGGCGTTTTCATGCCAATCAACTGAGAGCTAGCTCTTACTGCAAATGCGTCTTGAGAGGCGGTCAAGAGATGTGAAATTCTTCTGAGCTTTTGAAAACATCAAAGGAAACCTTTCCAGATGAATCGTGGCAGCACACCATCCAAATCCACAGACCTGGGGGCAAACCAGAGGGACCCACAGGCGCCAGCATTTGGAAAGGAGAGCTGAATTCATCTACAGAAATGGTTATGAAACATCAACACATAATTCTGCATGAATACATTTTGCTTTCTGAATGTTGCTAGAAATCCCTGTGAAATAAAGGGTCGGGTCTGAAACATCAACCACTGGACTCGTCTATTGCATGTCTGGCTGGACTCTATCCTCTCAGCTCCATCACTGGGTTTTGACTGAAGACCATCCTTCTCCAAGGAAGTGACGCCACTGTTTCTGGGGGCGCTGACCTCGAGATAGAGTGTGGCCACTCCAGGACTCTAACATCTGTGTCCAGGCGCCTCCATGTAGAAGGCAGAGGGAGGGATGAAACAGTAAGACAAACAGAAATCTGGGTTTTATTTGGTGGCAGGTGCCATGGGAAGCAGGTCTGGGGAAGGTTTTCTGGGCTCGGGGGGACTAAAGGTCAGGACTTCCATGGAAACTAATGACCGAACTTGGAATGAAGACAGGAAGAGATCCAAGGGTGAGTCTGTCCATATAACTGGACCACACTTACTTATTGAATCACTGGGTGGTTGCTTACCCAGTGATTATGGGACACCGGCCACTCTGTCTGTCCAGCTCTGGCTCTGAACTGCATCTCCAGAGGTTAGCGGAGAAAGGGAGAGGGGTCCTGGGGTGACACTGACCCCGGGGAGGACTGAGCAGGGCTGGGAGTAGAAGGAGAGCATGGGCCCTGCCCCTGCCTGGCCCCGGCTCGGATACACATGGACACGGCAGTTTGTTTTCAGGGTCATGTTCCCTTGTCATCACTTCTTTGACACAACCTCAGATAACTTCCTTCCTTCGTCTCCCCCGAGGCCAGTGGTATTCTCCCTGGCACCTGGGCTCTTCCCACACCCCTCTCCTCCAGCCCCTGCAGCCATGGGGGGATCTCTGCTCCTGACTCAGGGTGGCCCCAGGGCCGGGTGAGGGGGAGCCAGGGAGCCCCCCGGGGGCCGCGTCTGTGCTGCCTGCAGGAACGACTGCTGATCACTCCGGCCGAGAGCTCGGCTCTCAGGGCAGCACAGAGCCGTCCCAGAGATTTCACAGATAAGCGCCAGCTTGGCTGTGGCCCTGTGGCAGCCCCTCTCCCATGGCCATGGCCGTGGCCCGGGCAGAGCCCTCTCCCCAGGTCGCACACGCTGGGCGCTCATGGGAACCCCGGGCAGTCCCTCACTCATGGCTGCCATCAGCCCAGCCAACGAGCGGCTGTCTCGGGAGGGGGGGAGGGGAGAAGGAGGTGCAGGCAGGGAGACCAGGGGGAGGGGAGGCCAGAGAAGCCGTGACTCGCGACCCAAGCTTTCCAGAGGGACGATCGTTCCCAGACAGATGTCAGCGTGGCTGACAGCATATAGGAGGCATTTTCCACTTGTGTAATCCCAGACCCTCCTGCGTTATTTTCAAAGGCACTTGGTTCCCTCCAGCCTGTTTCCATGGTATGTGCTGTGTGCGTGTTCTTGGAATGTGTTACAGAAGATGCGCAAAGATGCAGTGTTCACGAGGACAGAGGCTGAGCACACTCACACACGCGACTTCACAAGGAAGGGAAGAGGACCGCTGTGTGAGGGTCCTTGCTCCGTGAGAGCCATCTGTCTCACGAGCTGTGACCTGGGTTGGCAGGTAATTGGGGGCCTGTTTCTTCTGGCAGAAGATGTTAAGGGAACTTTTTTCAATTTAAGCAATTATGAAACAATCTACCAGAACTTCTGGTTTGTAAAGGCACTCTTGAGTTTACCTCCCCTCCCAAGGAAAAAAAGTTTTGCTTAGATCCAAGTTACTGAATCCAATTCCAAGCGACAGATCTGAGTTGCTTGTGACGGAAGGAAAACACACAGGCACATGCACGCACACCTGGGCCACTTGGCAACTAGAAATGCCCACGCAGGGCACTTGCTGGCTAGTAGTTGGCTGCAAGAGAGAGAAGGACAAAAACTGAAGGAAAAAAATCCCCCAAACCAAGGAACGTAAGACAGAGAGGGCTGCCATGTTCACTGCGTGGCAGAGGCCTGTGGGCGTCAGGGGCCTCTGCCCCTCTGGGGTGAAGGCGCTGATGAGGGGTGCAGGCCTCGTGAAATCCACTGCCCTGGCCCCGCTCCTCCTGTCCTCCTAACTGCAGCTGCCACCGACCTCTGGCTGCTTGGAGTTAACGCCTTTGTCTCTGCGCTCAAAAAGTGAATGGCATTTATTATTTTATTGACTGTAAAATAAGGCATACCCATTCTAGAAAATTTTCAAAATAGAAGTCCAACAAATACAGTTGTGTTTAATTATAACCTCCCTGCCCCACCATATGTGCTGGTTTCATTGGTTGCCTATCTTTGCAACTTTTCCTGTTTCTGGATGTAGAATGGATGCAAGTATGTAGAGACACAGGCGGAGCGCTCCTTGTACACACGCAGTACACTCTGTTGTTTCTACAGGTGGACATACGCAGTGCGCTCTTGCAATCTTTTAAGACGCGTGAGGTACATCTTGCCCGTGGTGTTGTGTGCTTGTCATTAGCCCGATTTAACGTGAATGCATTAATTTCATAAGCCGGTATCATGTTAGTTTCCTCCAATTATAAAATGTTAGTATTGAAACATTTTTGCTACTGCTTGTCACACTTTTAGATGCGAACCTTCACTTAGATTAACCTTTGCCCACGTGGTCAGCATTTCATCTCATTTCCTTCCTTCTTGGTACGTGAGTCTGCATGTACAAGCCAACGAGGGTACAGGTTGCTCAGAGAATGAAAAGTTTCTACTCCTTTGAATCCTTCCCACCCCGAGACCTCTCCTCCCTCCCTTTACGTGTTCACTTTTGGTTCCTAAGGAGCACTGTCTCCTTCCATGATAAACAGGCTCACCTCCCTGCACCGCCACCCCCGTGCCCCCTACCATGTAGGTGCGTCAGGAAACTCCATTCCCCTGCAGCCACTCACTGCCCCCTTCCTCCACAGTGGACCCCCGAGGGCTGCCCTCCGCCCCTAGTCCTTTACCGACTTACTGCTGCTGCTTCTTCTTTTAAAGAAGAAATGGGTTTCTCTCTCTTTTTTTTAAAGGTTGGTCAACTTTATTTATTTATTTTTTTTGGCTGCACTGCGTGGCATGTGGGATCTTAGTTCCCCGACCAGGGATTGAACCTGTGCCCTTGGCAGTGAAGGTGAGGAGTCCTAACCACTAGGCTGCCAGGGAAGTCCCTGGACTTGCTTCTAAAGCCTATCGTATTGTTTTCCACTGTTAGTTTCAGGTGTAGAGCACAGTGATTCAGTATTTTTGCAATTATATTGCATTCCAGTTTATTACAAGATAATGGGTATAATCCCCTGTGCTATGCAGTAAATCCTAGTTGCTTATCTATTGTATGTGTAATAGTTTGTATTTCTTAATCCCATATCCCTAATTTCTCCTTCCCCCCTTTCCCCTTTGGTAACCACTGATTTGTCTTCTGTGTCTGTGGGTCTGTTTCTGCTTTGCATATACCCACATCCAAGCACAGAGGATCTCAAAAAACTTTTCTTCGATGAGCGATAGACGCCAACTCTAATCCCAACTAAGACTGTCTCACCCACGTGACCCCACTAACTTCCACTCCTCAGGAGCGCTGCTCAGACATGTGATCCCTGCAGATAATAACCACGCTTTAAAAAATTACTCTTTACCTGTTTCCAGGATAAAACCTTATTTGGAATTTCAGCTGATGCTCTCGGGAGTCCGGGTACGTGACCTGTGTATCTCAGCGTCTACATTCTCAGCTCTAGAGGACCCAGGTCTGTCTTCTGGAATGTAGACCCAATGGACACCTTTCTGGACACAGGTCAGTTCCGTTCTGTTTTGTTTTAAAGTAAAACCACCAGCACCTTTCCCTTCAGGTCACGCTTGGCATCAGAGAGCTGAACATTCAGCTTGATCCACGGGCTCCTCTATCTTAGGGCTCGTCCCGTCTCCGATCGCTTACTTGGGTCCTAACTGAGCAGACGTACCATCCCTTGATTGTCAGGCAACTGACCGTGTGGATGATTGTCCCGAGTGCACCTCTGTGCTCCCCATTCCTTCTGCAATTGCTGACAGCACAGCAGCCCCTTTAGAGATCTCCTTGGAAGAAATGACATTCCAATTTTCTTTAAGTACTGGTTGGAGCATTAATGATTTAGGCGGTGGTTTCTGCACTTTAGCCCTGACCTCACGTCATCCAGATGAGCTGGTTTTATCAACGTCAGTGACGACAATGAATAGCCATCCAAGGGCAACCAAACTATTTACTAAAAGCAGTTCAGATGGCTGTGCTGACGCGGAAAAGGCACAGGCAAACCCAGCCCTGGCTGGCCTCAGCGCCTGCAGCAGAGACACGCCTCGGGGATATAATAACTCTGCCCCAAATCCCTTCCCACCGCCTGGCAAAGCTACTCTCCTGCCTTGCAGAATCTCACCTCTTGGCTACAGCATGGCTGTGTGCACCAGCCATCACCTTTGTCCCCAAGAACCTGGTGAGTTGATGGAAGGAAGGGAGCCCAGCCTGGGTTACTGGGTTTTTCTACAATGAAGCAAGGCTGTCACGTTTTAACTTTGCTTACTTATGGCCTTTCTGGGTTACTAAGTGAGACAATAGAAATCCATACAGAAGCACCCAGTTCTCTGCTGCACAGGAAAGTGTGTGGGTCCCGGGACAGAAGGAGAGAGGCAGTCAGAGAGGACAGAGCATGGCTGAGCTGGAGGCAGAGGGAAAAGGAGGTGGATGAACAGACGCAGCTGGAAGAAGCCCAGCTCCGCTCTCTCTCATCCCAGAGCTACCCCACCCTTGGGCCCCCGATTCCAGTCCCAAGGGAGCTGGAGCTGAGCTGTGTCTCTGCAACTTGAAGGGTGATGCAGGCTCTCAGTGAGCTGCTGGCCGCGGGGTGTGAGGGGGGTCCCGGATGCCAGCCAGCTCTGCCCAAGCATCAGACTTGTCAGGACAGGTGGCCGTGCCCGCTCCGTGGCCAAGGGGCCACCGGCGAGGCAGGGGTGGGGACCCCGCTGCTCTCGCTGCACGTGGCTTTTTCAGACACAACCCCCAAGACACAGCTGGTGCCACAAAGCCACCAACCGGTTCACAGCTCTTACCTCTGCAGATCCACAAGCCGCCCTGCTCACCCACCTCTAGCAGATCTCTCCTTTTTTGGAAAGAAAGCAGACCAGCCTGGTCCTCCCCTTTCCGACAGGCTGGTTCACTCCCGGCTCTCACACTTAGAGCCTTTGTCTTTGGCCAGAGTCCTTATCTCAGTCCTTCAGCACTTTCAGGTCCCACCTGGAAGCCCTCAGGCTCACCTGGACACCCTCAAGGGCAGGGAGCTCCCCATAAAGCTGAGGTGTAGGAATTGGCCGAGGAAAAGAAACATTCCCAGCTAATGAGAAACAAGCTGTGTGTATTTCTGAAACAAACCGAAAATGTACCCTTGAAAAGCTTCCAGACCTGGAAGTGCAAAGAAAAAACAGGCCGGCTGCGAGCAGTTAGCAACACAGCCTCCCATTTACAGGTAAGTGCGTGGCAGCTCTGTCCAGGCTGCTGCCCACTTACAGAAGAAACCAAAACACCCAGGGAATTGCAAACTCTGCACAAAACACGCGGAGCTCACTTCCCTGGAATTGATCAGGGAGAAACCTGGAATTTCACTTCTAACAAGGCAACTGAATGTTAGCATATTACAGGCCATTATTAACAGAATCGTAGTATTAATACTCTACCTTATACAGTATTTTCCTCTTTTCAAGCTGTTTTCATGAGAGAGCCCTAGACCACAATGATCTTGGGATGTAGGGCAGCAGGTGCATCTAATTTTATAAACGTTTTATAATGTGAGAAAACTTACAAGGAGAGAAGTTAACTACTTTGTGGATGCTATAAAATAAAATAGTGAAATTCCTAATTATTTTAAGGCCACTGTGCAGAGAAATTGCTTAAATATGTGTAAAAAATAGATCTTTATCGATTGTTCTAGTAATTTCCATAAGAACTACTGCAAGTATATAGAAATTAAAAATGGGACTGGGGTTTCCCTGGTGGCGCAGTGGTTGAGAGTCCGCCTGCCGGTGCAGGGGACACGGGTTTTTGCCCTGATCCGGGAGGATCCCACATGCCGTGGAGCAGCTGGGCCCGTGAGCCGTGGCCGCTGAGCCTGCGCGTCCGGAGCCTGTGCTCCACAACAGGAGAGGCCCGCGTACCGCAAAAAAAAAAAAAAAAAAAAAAAAAAAAATGGGACTGGATTAATAGTTGCATAGTAGTTTGCTCTGTGACTTTTAATCTTGATTTTCTTTTTTTCTTCCATGTAATTATACTGCAACATGAAGATAAATATACTCATTTTGGTTACAATGATCTACCTCAAAGGAAGCAAATACAGTATCTTTCAAAGTGTAATTTTCTACTTTTTAAGGACGTTTTTGCCAAGGAAGGGTTCCCAGTGCTATGCCGTTAAGTGGTCAGCACGTTGATTCCTGAGGCTTCGGGTACCTAGTGCTGCAGAGGGAGAATGCACTTGCCTTTGGAAAGCATACATACTTAAAACCCAACGTTCCTGAATTAACTCAACCCTCAATTACTTCTAATAACTTTTCATATAAAAACAAGAGTTTCAAAAACAGCTTTAGGCTAACCCTTGCATCTGGAGGGGCTGTCCACTGACATGGGAACAGCAGCCACGGGAAATCAGCGGCACAGTCGCTACCACGGAGCTGGGTCCCTGGTGGTGTGGCTACTCACGTCCGGGCTGGGTAGGAGATAGTCCGGCTGGAGTCTGGACTTGCCACACTGATGCTGGAGGGAAGGTGAGTGAGAGCCGGGGGTGGCGGGGGGCAGCTCTGGGCCGGGTCAGGGGAACTGAGGCCAAGCACAGAGAAACCTGTGCCTTTGAGCCACAGGGGCCACAAAGCACATGGGAGCAGGAGGGGGGTCTTCAAAGGGGGAGGGGCTTCTGATTTCGTTTTCCAATCACTTTTTATTAGCAGGTTGGTTTTGTTGGTTTTCTGTTGGGAATTTAAGTTCTAGGAAAGCAATTTGCGATTCTCTGTCCAGAAACGAATCTGTTCAGCTGGGGGCTGTGGAGTGTCGCCTCTGAACCGTGGCTGGAAAGGCCCCTCAGCCGGCGGGCCTGGATCCTTTCAGCCACCAGGCAGAGGACGCTTGTTTTGTTTGTTTCTAATTAATCTCTCTCTCCCTTTTTTTTTTTTTACTTGAAGTAGAGTTGATTTACAATGTTGTGTTAGTTTCTGCTGTACAGCAAAGTGACTTAGTTATACACATAAATATATATTCTTTTTTATATTCTTTTCCACCATGATTTATCCCAGGATATTGAATATAGTTCCCTGTGCTCTACAGTAGGACCTTGTTGTTTATCCAGAGGATGGCTTTTTATAGCCAGGCTAACTCCTCAGGCGCTTATCAGTGCGACGAAAATAACCTCTGAAAACACAAATCTGGACCAGCGGTTTTGTTGGTGCTGGTGTGAACATGTCCTTTGAAAATGAACAATCTCTTAAAGTTGTAGCAAAGCTCCTCTGGCCACCGCAGACAGCGGCTACAGCCAGCCTGGTCAGCCGTGTTCACAGAGGGAACATTCTAGAGCCGGTCCGTGGGTCCTTCTTCCCTTCCTTCCTTCCTGGCACCAGTCAGCAGGGAAGTCAGTTAATTGTTGAAAACAAGCTGACCATAATCTCAACTTTCATTTAATCCATGTTCTATCATAAAGTGTAGTGCATTTTAGGGTGAAAATGGCAATTCAGCTTTTATAGTTCTTTTTCTGGCATTCAAAACCATTTTCATCTCTTTTAAATGTGTTCATTCTGATGAATGAAACAAGTTGGAGGAATTAACTCTGGTAAGCTTGAGTTTGTGTGTGTGTGTGTCTTGGTTTTCTTTTCTTTGTTTTAGGTGTCGGTTTATTTTAGCTTCTGAATTCTCAGAAGATTGTTACACATATCATCCAGTGTGGAAAACTATGCTAAGCTGACTGGCAAATACAAAACAGAATTTGTGGGTTTTCCTAAAGATCATTTGTTTGTGTGAAAAATATTCAAATATTTAATAAGCTTGTTGGAGATCAGTAAGGCCATCTAGGTGTCTGGTTTGGGCACCTTTTCTCCCTTATCCTAATAATAAACATGTTTTCACAAGGTCTATGTGGTTACTCTTCTCTAATGGACACCTTAATTCACTTTGGGGGGTCTCTGTTGCTCTGTGGGTGAGGGTGGCCTGGAAATCCTAGTGGGGAGCCCTGTGGCCCATCTTTAGTGCTGGATATGGCCGGGGTTTGGCTCTGGGGGGCCGACGCGGCAGAGCGGGAGCCGCTGCGGGTCTTTGAGCTGGTGCCACACGGCTCAACCCTCCGGCGAGCACAGACCTCACAGAGCTGTGCCCGCCGTGGTCTGGGGTGGCTGGGACCCGGCAGGCACGTGCCCTGCTCTGTGAGGGGGCGCCCTCGGAGAACCTCCGGGGCCTGTGAGAGCAGAAGCTGCATCCCAGGAAGGATGAGGCCACCCAGGACCCCAGAGGGCTGCCCACTTCGGCAGAGACCGCCTGCCCAGAGCAGGTGGCCTGTGAACGCGTTAGGCCTGATTCCTGCACAAGCTGGAAGCGGTCATCCAGACAGGATCCGACTGAGCCCAGACAGGCCTCTCGGGGGTGAAAGCCAGTTACTGGGCTTGAAACACTCCGGGGGGATGTCAGGTTGAACAATACAAACGCAGAAGGAGCTCAGCACGGGGTGGGCCCCCTGCCAGCAAGCTGGGGCCCTGGCAGCACAGGGGAGGGGCCCAGCCCCACCTGCATCCCACCTGCCCTCGTGGACACAGCCCCTCTGCCTCTAGGCACCAAAACCAGCTCTGGGGACCCGGCGCCCGGCCTCTGCCCACCGGTCTGTTCCCTGTGCCCCAGCTTGGGGCTTGCAGGTGCGGGTCAGTCGGGTTTGCAGTTGCGTTGCCTGGACTCCAGCCCTGCAGTGGAACCAATAAAAGCATCTCAAGTGACAACAATGACAACAAACAAAATCATGAAAGGAGAGGATGCACTCTCAGAAGAGAAGGAAAGAGGATGGGAAGGGTGAGAAGAAAAGCAAGTTATCCAGAGGGCTGATTGATTGGGAGAATAAATCTGTAAATACAGAGAATTCCAAAAAGAGAAAATAGACCAGATGGACTACGAATTACAGAAATGATGGAGGAAGGCTTGGAGAATTCAGCCTGGACCGGAGGAGCCGCCCGGACGGTTTGGCCGTGTCTGGGCTTCTTGCCTGCAGGCTGTTGTGGGTCCTTCTTTGACTCCCAGAGATGCTCCGACAGCAGGGCATGGGCACTGCCACTTCCCCATGCCTGGAGACGCCAGCTCATCAAGCAGACCTGAGGGTCCGTGTCGCTTTTTCCAGGAAGCCCACCGTCCATGCCCCCTGCTTGGCCACTCACATCCAGTGACAGCAGTTGTTAGGTGGGAGCAGAGGAAATTGATTACTGGAGATCACATTTGTTGAATGGCTGAGTATCAGGAATTTCCTCTGCTTGGCTTCCCCTTTGGAACACACTGTTGGATTCCAATAAAATCAGACTCTATTGGGTTCCTTTCTGAGGTCCAGGTATAAGCTCTCAAGGCTGGGGGACCAAGTCACTTTATCCTCCGATGTGTCTCCAACACTGCTGTGAGCTATGTATTTGTGAAATGAATATTTATTATGAACATCCTCGAAATGGCCTGCAAGGCCCTATGTGACCTGCGTTCAGGGGCTACAGAACACTCTCCATTTCAGTGGGACCACGCGACCAGTTCTGCACAGTGGAATTAGACGTTAACAAAGGCTACTACCAGGCGTGGCTGGTAAAACTTCCCGAAGGTTTCCCCTACGCTCTCTCTGCTCCGTTGCCAGCTGGAGGCTGCGACCCCGGCAAACCTCACGGCTCATGAGTTAAATAGGGCAGAGGCTCTGAGTCTGGGGTTCTTGTGGCAGGTGCCACCACCCTGCAGCTGTGAACTGTTCCTTAGGTGAGTGGAAATAAATAAGTTTTTATGACGTTTTGGAGGTTTCCTGTCAAAGTAGCTTGTTGTTACCTCAACTTACATAACAGGTAGATAACGCTGTGTTCCACAATTCGCTTCTACAGGCCAGTTAGAATCCAGTAGTGGGATGCTTATCTTCCAAATCACCTCAGAAAATAACAGCAAATTAAAAAGCTATATAAAAACAGAAATATTAGGGAATTCCCTGGCGGTCCAGTGGTTAGGACTCTGTGCTCTCACTGAGGGCCCGTGTTCAATCCCTGGTTGGGGAAATAAGTTCCCACAAGCCGCGAGGTGTGACGAAAACCAACCAACCAACCAACAAAAAAACAGGAATATTACATAAATCAGTCAACAGAAAAGGGAAGAAACAAAGATATTGGAAGCAAGGCCAAGCATAAATACCGGGAACATGATTTTTAAGCATCGCAAACTTCCCATCTGAATGCACCGTATCCCAGCAGGGGTTAAACGCAGCCGGCGTAGCAGAGGCAAATCTGAAACAGAAAAAAAGAGAAGCCTTTAAAGAACATGCTGGGTAGAGACGTTGCAGCAACCTGCCCAAAAGAGAAATGGCAATCGCATGTCAACGCGTTCGTGGCTAGAAGCTCTCATTTTGCTTCTCTGTTCGCCAGTTGATGGACGTTTGGGTTGCTTCCACGTCTGGTTATTGTGAACAGCACTGCTGTTCTGAACACCTCATACGTGTCATTGTGTGGCCATTTGGTTTCATCTCCCTTGAGTCAACACCTTGGGGTAGAATTGCTGGGACCTGCGGTACATTTTATATTGGACCTTGAAGGAACCTGGTTTTCTGAAGAAGTGGCTGCACCATTTTACACTCCCCGTGTTGAGCTGTCCACTCTACGGCATGGGATGCTTCTCCATTTTCAAAGATCTTTCAGTTCTCCCAGCAATATTTTGTTATTTCCAGTGTACAAGCTGGAAATAATTCTTCTTTTCTTGAATTTTTTGTCTGAGTATTTCATTATTTTTGAAGCACTCATGAAAGGAATTTTCTTTATTTTTCATGGGTTCAAGGCAAGTATATAGAAACAATTGGTTTTCTATTTTGAGCTAGTATGCTGCTACCACGCTGATCTCCTTTATTAGTGCCAGTAGAATTTTTTGTAAACTTCTTAGAATTTTCCACATGTAGCATTTTGTCATCTGGGAATAAAGGCAATTTTTTTCTTTTTCCTTTCTCATAAGGATGTCTTTATTTCTTTTTCTTGCCTGATTGTACTGGCTAGAACCTCTGGTATAATATTGAATGCAAGTGGTAAGAATGGACATCCTTGCCTTGTTTCCAGTTTTAGAGAGAAAAGTATTCAGTCTTTCACTACTGAATTTAGGTTAATGAGTTATTTTTTTTGGTAGGTGTCCTTTATTAGGAAGTTTCCATCTGTTTCTAACATTGAGTAATTTTAATTATAAATGGGTGTTGGATTTTGTCAAATGCATTTCTTGCATCTATTCAGCTGATCATATATTTCCCCCTCATTATGCTGTTAATAGACTTTATTAAATTAATTTATTTTGGCTATGAAACCACTTTGTATTCCTGGATAAATTCCTGCCTGTGGTGTGTAAGCCTTCCTTTTGCTGAGTCTGGTTCGCTAATATTTTGTTGAGAATCTCTATGTCTATGTTCATGACAGGTGTTGGTCTGAAGCTTTATTTCCCTGTGGTGTCTTTATCCGGCTTTGGCATCAGGATAATACTGGTCTCGTAGAATGAACTGGGAAATACTTCCTCACCCTCTATCTTCTGGAAGCGTTTAGAAAGGATCAATATTACTCTTCCTTCGAAAGTTTGAAACAATTACTAAAGTGAAGCCAATAAGTGAGGACTCTCCTTTATGTAAGGGTTCATTTTTAAGATTTAAAAAAAATGATTGATGCATAGTTGATTTACAGTGTTGTGTTGGTTTCAGGTGTATAGCACAGTGATTCAGTTATGCATATATGTGTATATATGTGTATGTGTGTATTCTTTTTTAGATTCTTTTCCATTATAGGTTATTACAAGATACTGAGTATAGTTCCCTGTGCTATACAGCAGGTCCTTTTTGTTTACCTATTTTATATATGGTAGTATGTATTTGTTAATCCCAAACTCCTAATTTAGCCCTCCACTCCCCGCTTTGCCTATGTAACCATAAGTTTGTTTTCTATGTCTGTGAGTCTGTTCCTGTTTTGTAACTAAGTTCATTTGTATCATTTTTTTTTACATTTCACATATAAGTGATATCATATGGTGTTTGTCTTTCTCTTTCTGGCTTATTTCACTTAATTTGATAATCTCTAGATCCATCCATGTTGGTGCAAATGACATTATCTCATTCTTTTTTATGGCTGAGTAGTATTTCATTGTGTATATATATATATATATATATATGTACCACATCTTCTTTATCCATTCCTCTATTGATGGACACTTAGGTTGCTTCCATGTCTTGGCTATTGTAAATAGTGCTGCTATGATCATTGGGGTGAATGTATAAGATTTGTTTTTGGAGCAGTTTTATCTTCACAGCAAAATTGAGAATAAGGCACAGAGAGTCCCCATATGCCCTCTGACTCCACATATGCACAGCCTCCCCACTATCAACATCCCCCACTAGAGTAATACATTTGTTACAACTGGTGAACCTATATTGACACATCGTCATCACCCAAAGTCCATAGTTTACTTTAGAGTTCAACATTGGTGTTGTACATGCTATGGGTTTGGACAAAAGTATAATGTATATTCACAATTATAGCATGATTCAGGGTAGTTTCACTGCCTAAAAATCCTCTGTGCTCCTTTCTCTCCTCAAACTCTGCCAAACACTGATCCTTTTACGATTCCATAACTTTCCTTTTCCATAATGTCACACTTATGAATCATGTAGTATGTAACTTTTTCAGACTGGCTTCTTTTACCTAGTAACATGGATTTGGAGCACAGGCTCCGGACGCGCAGGCTCAGCGGCCATGGCTCACCGGCCCAGCCACTCCGCGGCATGTGGGATCTTCCCGGACCGGGGCACGAACCCGTGTCCCCTGCATTGGCAGGCGGACTCTCAACCACTGCGCCACCAGGGAAGCCCTTCCCCCATGTCTTTTCATGGCTGATAGCTCATTTCTTTTTAGCTTGGAATGATATACGCTGGATAGATCAGTTTGTTTATCCATTCACCTGCTGAAAAACATCTTGGTTGTTTCCAGGTTTTGGCAGTTTTGAATAAAGCTGTTGTAACCATCCATATGCAGGTTTTCGTGTGGACATCACCAGTGTCTTCCAAAGTGGCTGCCCCATTTGCATCCCCACCAGCTACGAAGGAGTGTTCCTGTGGCTCCACATCCTCACCAGCATTTGGTGCTGTCAGTGCTCTCGATTTTGGCCATTCTAACAGGCATGAAGTGGTATGTCATTGTTGATTTCACTTGCATTTCCCTGAGGACATATGAAGTGGAGCATCTTTTCAAATGCTTTATTTGCCATCTGAATATCTTCTTTGGTGAAGTGTCTGTTAAGGTCTTTGGTCCATTTTTAAACTGGGTTGTTTTTCTTATTGCTGAGTTTTATGAGTTCTTTGTATATTTTGGATGAAAGTCCTTTATCAGGTGTGTCTTTTGCAAATATTTGCTCCCAGTCTCTGGCTTGTCTTCTTCTCTTAACATCGTCTTTTGCAGAGCAGAGCAGAAGTTCTTAATTTTGATGAAGTCCAGCTCATCAATTCTTCTCTTTCATGGATTGTGATTTTGATGTTGTATCTAGAAAGCCATTACCAAACCCAAGGTCATCTGGGTGTTCTCTTGTGCTATCTTCTAGGTGTCTTACATTTAGTTCTATGATCTCTTTTGAGTTAATTTTTGTGAAGGATGTAAGGTCTGTGTCTAGATTTTTTTTTTTTTTCATGTGGATGTTCAGTTGTTCCAGCACCGTTTGTAGAAAACCATCTTTGCTCCATTTTGTTGCCCTTGCTCCTTTGTCAAAGATCAGTTGACTCTATTTATGTGGGTCTATTTCTGTTGCATTGACCTATTTGTCTATTCTTTCACCAATACTTCACTGTCTTGATTACTATAGCTTCACAGGAAGGCTTTAAATCAGGTGGTGTCAGTCCTCCAACTTTGTTCTTTTTCCTTAATATTTTGTTAACTATTCTGAAACTTTTGGAAATACTTCTAATTACTTGTAATATGTCTATTCCTATTTCTTCTTTCTTCATGAATCATTTGGGTAATAAATATCTTTCTAGGAGTTTCTGTTTCTTCCAGTTATCTAATTTGTTGGCATAAAGTTGTTCATAGTATTCCCTTTATAATTTTTTAAATTTCTGCAAGGTTGCTGGTGATGTGTACTCTTTTATTCCTGCTTTTGGTAATTTGTGTTCTCTCTCTTTTTTCTTCATTAGTATAAATAAAGATTTGTTAAATTTTTAAAATCTTTTTAAGAAACCACTTTTGTTTTCATTGATTACCTCTATTTTTTTCTGTTTTGATTGAGTTTTCACTCTAATCTTTATTATTTGCTTCCTTTGCTTGCTTTGGTTTAATTTGATATTTTATTTCTCCCTAATTTTGTAAGATGGAACCTTAGGCTACTGATTTGACATTTATTTTTTTCCTTTTCTAATATAGACTTTTAAGCTAGGTCTAAAATTTACCTCTACATGCACTTTGGCTGCACCCCATAAATTTTGATACACTGTGTTTTCATTTTTATTCATTTAAAATATTCTCTAAATTCTTTTTTGATTCCTTGTTTGATTCATGAGTTATTTTAAAGTATTTAAAAGTTATTTAAGACTGCTGTTACTTTCCAAATACCTTTGGATTTCCCAAATTTCCTTCTGTTTTTGATTTCTAATGACATTTCTAATTTCATTTTGGCCAGAAAAATACTCTGATTTTAATACTTCCAAATTAATTGAGAGTTGTTTTATGGCTTAGTAGATGGTCTATATTGAAGACTATTCTATGTGCACTTGAAAAGATTATATATTCTGATGCTGTTGAGGGGGGTGTTCCCTAGATGTTAGCTGGGTCCAGTCTCTTGATAGTGTTATTCAGGTATTTTGTATCCTTGCTGACTTTCTATCTAGTTTTCTATCAGTTATCTAGAGTAGGATATTAACATGCCCCACTATTATAATTGAATTGTCAATATCTCATTTCAGTTTTGTTAGTTTTGCTTCATGCATTTTGGGCTCTGTTATTAGTTGTGTACTGGTTTACAGTTATGTCTTTTTGGTGAACTGGACTTTTTATCATCATAAGAAGCTGTCTTTAGTAATGGGTTTTGTCTTAAAGTGCATTTTGTTGATATTAGTATGGATACTTTCATTTTTGTATGGCTCCCATTTGCATGGTATATGTTTTTTTCATCATTTACTTTCAAACTTTTTGTGTCTTTGAATCTAAAGTGTATATTTTACATAGGATATATCACTGGATCTTGTTTTTCTTGTTGTTATTTTGTTTTGAATCCAGTTAAACAATCAGGCTTCTGAATGGAGTGTTTAATCCATTTATAGTGAATGGATTTATTAATATGGTTGAATTTATTTGCACCATTTTGCTACTTGTTTCCTTTACTTCCATATACTTTTTGTTCCCTTTCTTCATTTACTGGTTGTTTTTGGTGTTAAAAACAATTTTATAATGAACAATTTTCATTCTTTTTTAAGGTATTTTTCTTGGAGAAACGCTGTGCTAGGGATTACAATATACATATTTACTTATCACTGTCTACTTCATGTTAATAGTGCCTTAAATTTGACAAAATATAAATGCTTTCTACTCCAATATAGCTTCATCCCCTTACTTTTATGTGCTATTGTGGGCCTATGTATTATATCTATATATGCTATAAGCCCAACAGTACAGTTTTCTAATTATTGTCTTAAGTTATTGTATTTCAAATAACTTAAGGGAACATTAGAAAGAATATGTTTGTACTGTCCTTATATTTACTGACATAAGAGCTTTAATGGTGTGCTTTGTTTCTTCATGTGCATTCAGGTTACCTTGTGGTGTCATTTTGTTTCAGTCTGAACAATTTCCTTTAGTATTTCTTCTAAGACAGGTATGCTAGCAGCAAATTCTTTCAGTATTTCTTTACCTGGGAAAGAAATTTTTTTCTTACTCTGAAGAATATTTTTGCTGATTATAGAGTTCTTGGTGACAGTTCTTGGTGCATTCAGGTTACCTTGTGGTGTCATTTTGTTTCAGTCTGAACAATTTCCTTTAGTATTTCTTCTAAGACAGGTATGCTAGCAGCAAATTCTTTCAGTATTTCTTTACCTGGGAAAGAAATTTTTTTCTTACTCTGAAGAATATTTTTGCTGATTATAGAGCTCTTGGTGACAAGCCTATTTTTTTCTTTTAGCAACTTTAATATGTTATCCCAATAGCTCCTTGCATGCCTTCTTCCTTATGGGAAGTTATCTGTTAGTCTCATTACAGTTTTCTTGTACATGGTGAGCTGTCTTTCTCTTACCCCTTTCAAGATTTTCTCTTTGTTTTTTGTTTCCAACAATTTTACTATGTTGTGTCTAAGTGTGCATCTCTTTGTGTTTATCTTATTTAGAATCTGTTGAGCATCTCAGGTGTCAAAATTTTTCATCAAATTTGGGAAGTTTTTAGCTATTATTTCCTCAAGTATTTTTCTGCCATTTTCCACTCTTTCTGAGTCCCATTTAACCTATGTTGGTATATTTGATAAAGTCCCATGGGTCTCTGTTTATTTTTCCTCATTCTCTATTTTGCTCTTCCCATTGAGTATTTTCTTTTGATCTATTTTTAGGTTTTCTGAGTCGTTGTCCTGACAGTCCAAATATTCTGTTGATTTTTCATTTGGCTATTGGGATTTTCAACTCCAGAATTTCCATTTGATTCTTTTAAATAATCTCTAAATATTTCTTGATATTCTCTGGTTGATGTGTCATTCTCACTATGTTTTCATTTAATTTTTTAAAAATGATTTTCTCAATTCTTTGAACATATTTATAATATCAATAGCAACTTTGAGGTCTTCAGTAGTTTTAATACCTGGGTCCTCTCAGAGCAGGTTCTACTGACTGCTTCTATTTTTTTTAGCATCTTTATTGGAGTATAATTGCTTTACAATGGTGTGTTAGTTTCTGCTTTATGACAAAGTGAACCAGCTACACATATACATATAGCTTCATTATCTCCTGCTTCTTACATCTCCCTCCCACCCTCCCTATCCCACCTTTCTAGTTGGAAACAAATCACTGAGCTGATCTCCCTGTGCTATGCGGCTGCTTCCCACTATCTATTCTAAATTTGGTAGTGTATATATGTCCATGCCACTCTCTCACTTCATCCCAGCTTACCCTTCCTGTCCCTGTTTCCTCAAGTCCATTCTCTACATCTGCGTCTTTGTTCCTGTCTTGCCCTAGGGTCTTCAAAACCTTTTTTTTTTTTTTAGATCCCATATATATGTGTTAGCATATGGTATTTGTTTTTCTCTTTCTGACTTATTTCACTCTATATGACAGACTCTAGGTCCATCCACCTCACTACAAATAACTCAATTTCATTTCTTTTTATGGCTGAGTAGGCTGCAGGTTTGTAGTTCCCATTGTTTTTGGTGTCTTCTTTTCCAGTGGGTAATGTTGCTTCAGTGGGTTGTGTAGGTTTCCTGGTAGAGGGGACTGGTGCTTGTGTTCTGGTGGATGAGACTGGATGTTGTCTTTCTGGTGGGCAGGACTGTGTCCAGTGGTGTGTTTTGTGGTGTCTGTGACCTTATGATGATTTTAGGCAGCCTCTCTGCTAATGGTTGGGTTTGTGTTCCTGTCTTGCTAGTTGTTTGGCATAGGGTATCCAGCACTGTATCTTGCTGGTCATTGAGTAGAGCTGGGTCTTAGTGTTGAGATGGAGATCTCTGGGAGAGCTTCCGCCGTTTGATATTATGTGGAGCTGGGAGGTCTCTGGTGGACCAACTGAACCAACTGAACTCAGCTCTCCCACCTCAGAGGCACATGCCTGACATCTGGCCGGAGCACCAAGACCCTGTCAGCCACATGGTCAAATTCATCTGGGCTCCCTGAGGAGGCTGACACACTCAAGAGGCCTCTGCTGGCACCAAGGCTCTGGATCCTCGTAGAGTTCAGGTGAAGGAGAGGAATCTGCTTTGGTCTCTTCATTGGTCAGCCATAACTGTCAACTAAAAAAATATGCACAAGCTAAAAGTTGAGAGTTATGTTTTTTTTTTTTTTTTTTGGCGGTCCGCAGGCCTCTCCCCG
>NW_020175679.1:1347795-1399195 GCF_003031525.2 Neophocaena asiaeorientalis asiaeorientalis | reverse complement strand
TAAAAGTTGAGAGTTATTTTTTTTTTTTTTTTTGCGGTACGCAGGCCTCTCACCGTTGTGGCCTCTCCAGTTGAGGAGCACAGGTTCCGGACGTGCAAGCTCAGCGGCCATGGCTCACAGGACCAGCTGCTCCACGGCATGTGGGATCTTTCTAAACCGGAGCACGAACCCACGTCCCCTGCATCGGCAGGCGGACTCTCAACCACTGCGCCACCAGGGAAGCCCGAGAGTTCTGTCTTATTCAGCAGGAAATTTTAGGCTTCAAGCCTGGGAGGCAGCAGCTCCAGTGACCCTGAGAGAACTGTGCTCCCGAGTGCTTCTTTATCCTTTGTGTGGATCACATGTTCCTGTTTCATCCCATGTCTTCAAATGTGTGTTACACTTGATATTTTAGGTGACATTGCAGCAGCTCTGGGTTATGATTCCCCCTCCTTGGGGGTTGCTGTGGTTGCTGGTTTTGTTTGTTGTTTGGTGACTTGCCTAGATTAATTCTGTTTCCCCTGAAGTGTGTGGTCACTGATAACCTTTGTTCAGTTTTTTTTTTTTTTTTTTAATTCTTCTTTTTCTATTTAAGCCTGGTTTTGCAGGGATCACTTCTGGTCATCACAGCTTAGTAGTGAAACAAGGACTGGTCAGAGTTTGTGCTAAAATACCTTGAGTTACTAACATTTCTGTTCTGTCTGTGAGTTGAGTAATGCATTTAGAAATGGGGCAGTTTATAGAACTTGCTGTAATGTTTGCCTCCTGGTGTTTTTGTTTTTTTTTCTGCAGAGATCACTTTCTATTCAACACCACACGCCACTCCAAATGTAGCTGGCCTCTCTGGCAGCCAAGTGGCTGGTTTCCACTGTCCACTCAGCACAGGAGAAAGTGAACTGCCGCACTGTGGCAGCTGCATGCACGTGGGGTTGGAGGGTCCCAGTAAAAACACCGGCACCCCAATGTTCTCACTTGAGCTTCAGTACTTCTCCTCCAATACATGCTTCTCAACTTTTGGTATGCTTTTGTTTGATTTTAAGTGTCCTGAGATAATGTTTTTGACAACACTGTCCAGTTTTGTCATCACTTTTTGGAGAGATTTGTGTAGTGTCTCACTCCACCAGGTAAGAAGTCCCACCCATTTAGGATAAAATTCAAGATTAAAAAGATGTGTTATTTTTTCTTGGTTGATATTTTGCCACCACAGCAGAGAGTTGGGCAGAAATATTGATGCATTATTGTTTATTCTAAGTGATCTGATGACTTTTTGATGTTATTTCTCTATGTAGTCCGATTTTATCCAAGAATTGTTCTGCAAATGTGATATTATGTTTTAAAGCACCAAGACATAGCATACGCACAGTCTGGAATTTCTCAGGGACCACTATTATTTCATGGAGAATATGGCATTATTAGAAGTGTCACCCTGGAAACCAGCCATCAAGCAGAAGTTCTTAACACCTGTCTCCAAGATTCTCAAGGCACGTGCTAAGAATCCCGTGGCATTATTTCAAAGCAGGGTGATGTCTGTGTTGCCAAGACTGTTCCTGCTTAGAAGAACTGCCTGTGTCCTGTGGACACTGAGTTTGCTGCAGGTCATATGCTCCTGCCATTCAACCACCCACAGGCTGGATGCATAGTTCATCGTCGCGTTCAAAGTTCTGGACAAATACATTCTCCAGACCTACAGATGAGGAGTTGAGAGAATGACATCAATTGCTCATCTCATCAGGGTACAATCTGAAGTCTTCAGTTTTCTCAGGAGGGCTATTCAGATTATTGTGCAATCAAGCCTTGGTCCTTTTACCATTGACACAGAGTTGTATGAGAAAGCTATTTTAAAACAGAAGATTCTCTAGAAGTATGGTTCTCCTTACTGATTTTATATCTGAATTCAAAAATTGTGGAAAACCAACCTCTTTGTGTAGTTACTCTTAATATTTGGAGATAGAAAAACAAGTGTTAGCATTTTCATTTTCATCCTAATCCTTTTACTATATGCTTATGTTCTCTTTATTTTAGAAATATCTCCTTGTTACAAAAAATTCTGAAATTATGAATGAACAAGGATGAAACTTAAAATCATCCCTAATGTCATCACCTGGAGGCAACTCCTGTTAATATGTTAATGCATTTTCTTAAGGTTTTGTGGTGATGTGTCAATACAATTTCTTCTGTCATTTGGATTTATCTTAAACTCAATTCACAGCATTATATTCTTTTTAAGAATCTATCACAATCTTCTACTGTTTGCAATTTTTTTTTACTACATGTTCTGTTTCAATAACATCTTTGTGATGATTTTTAGGCCCTCTGACATTTTTAGATTAGATTCCTAAAACAGGGAATTTCTAGGTGGAAAGACAGTAATATAATCAAGGATCCTGATAAGTGTTGTCCAATGGCCTTCCTGAGAAACTGTTCCCATCTGCACTTCCAACACATACCTGTTTGTAGCAGCATAGTTAGTGCTGGTTGCTTTTAAAATAAACTTTACTTTTTAGAACAGTTTAGATTTACAGAAAAATTGTGAAGGTATAACAGAAGGTGCCCATATATCCCACACCCAGTTTCTCCCATTAATTCTCCTATTATTAATATTTCCTATTAGAAAGTTATATTTGCTACATTTAGTGAACCAGTATTAACACATTATTATTAACTAAAGTCGATTTTTTTTTTTTTTTTTTGCTTTGGCAAAGAAGAATAGTTTAATACTGCTGGTTTAGTAAAACCAACTATGTCTCTCAGTTACCAGCATTAAGCCTATACAAGCATTAACTTTTCTTTTCTTTTTTAACATCTTTATTAGAGTATAATTGCTTTACAATGTTGTATTAGTTTCTGCTGTATAACAAAGTGAATCAGCTATATGTATACATATATCCCCATATTCCCCTCCCTCTTGCGCCTCCCTTGCACCCTCCTTATCCCACCCCTCTAGGTGGTCACAAAGCACTGAGCTGATCTCCCTGAGCTATGCAGCTGCTTCCCACTAGCCATCTATTTTACATCTGGTAGTGTATATATGTCCATGTCACTCTCTCACTTCGTCCCAGCTTGCCATTCCCCCTCCCCATATCCTCAAGTCCATTCTCTACATCTGTATCTTTATTCCTGTCCTGCCCCTAGGTTCATCAGAACCATTTTATTTTATTTTTTTTAGATTCCATATATATGTGTTAGCATACGGTATTTTCTTTTATTCTTTCTGACTTACTTCACTCCGTATGACAGACTCTAGGTCCATCCACCTCACTACAAATAACTTAATTTCGTTTCTTTTTATGATGGAGTAATATTCCATTGTATATATATGCCACATCTTCTTTATCCATTCATCTGTCAGTGGACACCTAGGTTGCTTCCATGTCCTGGCTATTGTAAATAGTGCTGCAATGAACATTGTGGTACATGACTCTTTTTGAATTATGGTTTTCTCAGGGTATATGCCCAGCACTGGGATTGCTGGGTCATATGGTAATTCTATTTTTAGTTTTTTAAGGAACCTACATACGGTTCTCCATAGTGGCTGTACCAATTTACATTCCCACCAACAGTGCAAGAGGGTTGCCTCTTCTCCACACCCTCTCCAGCATTATTCAGATTTCCTTGGTTTTTACCTAACATTCCTTTTTCTGTCCCAGGATCCCATCTAGCACACCATAGTCAGCAGTGCTTAGCCCTGCAGCATTTCAGGAGGGATAGAGTAAAATATTAACAGTAAGTGAAAAGCTCAAGGAAAGTTTTGGTAAAAATCTCATAACTATGGCTTTAGGAAACCACTGTCATGTTAAATACGTGTCTGGTACTGGGTCTGCACTCAGGCCAGTTTCCAGCACCTTTCATGTGGCCGAATGGCCACCACTGGCCTCTCCATCTGTCACACAGGTATTGCCCAGGACTTGAGGTGACAGGGACGCTCAGCTCTCATCTCACAGCCCCGGAGAAGACCGGCGAGAGGTGACAGCGTGTAGGGGACAGGTGGTGACCTGAAGCCATGGCCTCAGGACAGAGCTGTGTCCTGCAGGTCCTGCTGGACAGCCCTGGGAAGCTGGCTCCCTCCCTGAGACTCCCCCCACTTTCCTAGAAGAGGCAGCTTTGGGCGCCATGTTCCATAAGCTTGGGTTCTGAGTTTACCTTCTGTTTTCATCTCCCACTGGACCCACACTCTTAGGCACTGGCTTCATTTACTGACTTATTTTACCAAACTTTCCAAGTGAGATAAATGCTATGAGCAAACACGATGATTTGTAGCTGTATTTTCAGCGGCTGCTCCATAGCCTGCCCTTGCCGTGAGCGGTACATCTCCCAATCCCCTTTATCTTTGTGGTTTGATGCTTCTTCACAACTGAAAACAAAAGGAACAACATTACTGATTTCTAGAAATGACTCTTCACAAATGTGTTTTGGATTGCACTTTATCCTTGGTGTTCATCTAGGTAAGAGCAAAATGATTTGTTCTAATAAATCACCAGGCACTGATATTAAGTTAACCAGTGAAGATTTAGCAGGGTTCTTAACTGGTTGCTGGAAAAAAAAACCCAACAACTTTATTATACTGTCCCTTTAGCAAACATCTTGGATTTTATCTGTCATGAGGATTTTCTAAAAATAATATTTAAAGCTGTGTAATGACATAAACTGATTCCTTAAGGAGTCTTGAATCAGATTAAAATGTTAAAAAAAAGAAACTGGAAAATTTTGTCTTATTTCTAAGAATTCCTCTCCCTCTGAACCCCAGCAGATAATACCTGGCATGTTTTCTTGCCTCTGAGAAGACAAGAGAAAAGGAAGCAACAATTTTTATGGAGGTTGTGGAAGATTCTCACTCCCTCAGAAATGGAAGAAACAGTCCACACCCTTATAAGACAGAAGTGAAATGTGATTTCCCCTTATTCGCTCTCACTCTTGGCACGTGCCACGACCATTGGGAATGATGTCCTCAGTACGTGTAAATGTTCCTCCTGTATGTAATTGTTGGGTCACACATACCCCTCTGCTCACAAACATGTGATTTCCTGGAATGCCTTTTCTTCCGTCTCATGTCTCATAAAATTCACAGTTTTCTGCATGAGGGTCATTCCTTTATTAGACCCTCCATCCTGTCTTTGTGTGCTCATCAGTTCACTTTTTGACCCCAAGTTCTAGCACAGTGCACAGCACATCGTAGGGCCTATTACTCTTTTCAGATTATGAATCACTGTGGCAAAATCATTGTGAACTTATTGGACCAGATTCATGAGCACATTGCATGAGATAAAGGTATTGTTTACTCTTCACAGTCATCCTAAATCATGATCCCCACTTCGCAGATAGGGAAGCTGAGGATTTGCAAAGGTTCTCACCTTGCCCAGACCCGTCACTAATGAGGGTGACTGGAGGTGAGTCTGGCCACCAGGTGTGATGCTCTGGGCTCTGCTCCCTCCTTTGCTGCAGGATCACCTGCTCTGTTGCTCCCTTCAGACCTCTGGTCTGCATTCCCGCATTAGAAAGTAGACTGCTCCTCGGGGGGTGGGGGCGTGCTCCTGTGCTGGCTCTGCCACCTCTTCCCCTCAGGTGACCGTCATTTGCATCCAGCTCAGGGTATCCTCCATTCTGGGGTCCTCTGTTGGCTGAGCCATCTAACACCAGGACCTCTCAGTTCCTTGATCTTCTATGTCCAGCAACCTTCCCTGCTCCCATTCTGCACCCACTCCTGTGCCCCTTTGACCAGGTCAGCATCTACAGGTACTACCCTCCCCAAATGATATGTCTGAGAGTTCACTCCTTGGTTCCTATTTGATTACTCAAAGAGGGTCCTTTGGTCTCAGTGGACCTGCCCACCCCTCAGCCCTCTTCTCTCTCCATTTCTTCCTTATCCTGCTTAGATTCCACACTGGGTGGGGGGGCCATGCCTGTGGTCTGATGTTACATTCCCAGGTGTGTTTTCTTTCCATGGTGGCATCTGACAAACCGTGGGCACCGGACACTGGCTGAACCCACCGTCCTTCTCTGTAGGTTGGCCTTCATGAAGAGCCTCCCAGGGCAGGTGGCTGGTTTACCTCACACGTTCAGGACCGTCGGTGCTGCCCGTCACTCCCCTCCGTCCTCACACCTGCGTACCTCCCAGCAATGCTGCTTCCAACCCTTCCATGCTCTCCGAGCCTCCTCCCATGGTGTTCCCACACTGACTTCACTTCCCAGTGTCAGGATAACAGAGGCCACCAGAGAAAGTCATCCTGAAACACCAAACAATTGTACCACCCACTGCTTTGTTTCCGTCCTGTTCCCGCGGAAATATTCTCTCCACCCCTCTTATCCAGGAGCCTTACACCATGCGTGGTAATTTTTTTCTCTCCCAAATGCAGCCTGACCCTCTCAACGGTATCTCTTCTCTCAGCCTCAGGTCATCTCCCATTGGTGTCGCTGAGGACGCTCCTTGGATCCACCACGTGCCCACACCTATTTTATTTTCCCATTTCCCTTCCTTTCAGAGAAAATTCCTAAAAGGCACGCTTACACTAAATTCTCTCCATTGTCTCATTTCATGTTTTCTTCTCCAATAAACTGTCCTTTTTTTTTACTTTCCACATGTAAAATTAGTTCTTAGCATCTAGATGTCCTTGATGGATGGTGGCCCCTTTAACTTTATAGTTTTCTTGTTATGCCTTGTATTGGACATACTAACTTTAAAGTCCTCCTGAGATTGTCTTGTTATTTCGATTTCATTGGGGGTGAATTCCCCATTTGCTGATTTGTGCCCTGTTGTGCCGCATGCTTGGTTTCCAGGATGGTCTTCCTTGCTCTGCTTCTTCAAGACTCCTTGTTTACCGAGTGACTTCTCCCTTCCTCCCGAGAGCCCCAGCTCAAACCCATTTGCAAGTGCACTTCCTCTCGGTCTAAGGCCTCTGTCTAAGCAGATCTCCATCCGCACACCCAACACAATACAGTGACCCTGACTGAGGGTGGCTGCAATGGGCATTCTTGTTCGGAAAGGGGAGACTGTAAGGCAAAGGCCGTCCCTGGTTCAGAGCATCTCCAAATCCTGCCAGGCACACTGACACTTCTCAGCTGGGGCCCATTCCTATTCCTGGGAGGGAGCCTCCGCAGCTCTGGGCTCCTGGCTCTGCCTTTCCTATGAGAAGTGGACGGGGGGTGCAACTGGGTAGCTTTCTACCTTCCTCCCATAGAGGTTTGGGGGACTCCAAAGGCCTCTCTTCATTATGACCTTCCTCTGTCCTTTTCAGTCAAGTCTATTAATTCCCTTAAAAACTCCATGGAGCTTTGTGTACCAGTTTATAATACTTTCCACGAGGCAGAAGGCACATTCACAGATCTATTTAATTTATTCAAGACAAAGCCTCCTTACACTGGATCCCTTGTGAGGTTCCACGGAACAGTACTTTAAGGGTCTTGGAAGCACGATTGTCTGGCTTAAAGGGCCTATGAGACATGCCCCTAGAATTCTTTCTGTTTAATGGAGGCTGTTTGTTTAAGGGAAAGGGTATATGATGTTTTACCTTGAACCTTTGTTATCTTATTGAAGGGTTTTGCAACTATGCATTGAATTCTGTGAGACTATATTTCACTGGCAGTTCCCTTCATCTGTTCTCCGCCCAGAGGCCATCTCTCAACTGAGGACCCCTTTCTGGCTGGAAAGACTCTTCTTGGCCCTTTACATCTCATGCACACTCTACTCAAAGACTAAATAGACTGTCTTTAGTTCATCTCTCCCCTCCCACATTTTCTCATAGTCAGCAAGAATAAGGCAGGTGGCACTTTCAAATTCTGCCTAGAAATTTCCTCAGTGAGATCATAATGATTGTGAGGTACGTTTTCTTGATCCTGTGTTACTACAGGCAACAGTGTTGCCTAGTTTCTGCCACCATGTAACAAGGGTTTCCTTCTTTCTGGCTTCCAATAGCACCTTCCTCACTTCCCTTAAAGCCCTTCCAACAGCCTCATCAAGGCGACTCAAACTCGGGCCTGGCATCTCATCTCAAAACCAGCGTCGCATGTTTTAGGTTTTGTTTTGGCAGCATCCCAGCTCCCAGCACCAAATTCTGTATTGTTATGGAACAGATTCCTCCAACATATGCAGTGGTGCAAAACCACTTATTGTGGTTCCGGAGTCTGTGGGTCAGAAGTTCTGGAAGGGCTCGGCTGAGCGCTGCTCGCATGGTTGTGGGCAGGTGCAGGCTGGGCTGCAGTCACCTGGAAGCTCACCTGGGCTGGGCACCCCAGGAGGCTCACTCCAGCGGCTGTCAGAGAGCTGAGTTTGTCTGTTCCTGGAGTGTCTGCAGTGACGGTGGCTCCGTGTGTCTTGGACCGCTTACTGCAAGGTGGCTGAGCTCCAAGAGGGAGCGTCCCGAGCAGAAATATCTGGGGGTGAGTGAATCCAGAGACCAAGGTGCAAGCTGCAGCCTTTCCTCACCTGGCCTTGGGAGTCATGCCCTGTTACGTCTGCAAGTACTTTTGGTTCTAGTGAGACCTATGGCCAGCCCCAAACTCTTGATGGAATTTGTGCCCGTCTTTAATTCATCTCTCAAGCTCAGTTCAATTGCCCCTTTCTCAGGAAAGTTTCCTCTGATCTCCCATGATGCTTCTACTCCCCTGCATCACTACGTGGATGGAGCCACCCACAGACACAGGTGTACTTCTACCTTCATTTGTGTGTTTGGACGATAACAGCAGTCTCTCCACCAGACTCTAATTCCTTGAAGGCCACAACCTTCGCTTTTCCCTTAACATTTGTGATCTCAGTTCCGAGCAGAGTGCTTGGCAAATGTTAAACACTTGATAAGCATTTGTTGAAGAATGGGTGGATACGCTCAGAAATACTTAGGAAAAACTTCTAAAAGTGTTCCTTGGTGTTTTCTCCTACTGCCCTCCCTCTGTCCCACTCTACGTGACTCCTATCTCTGTGATCAATTTCTGTATCATTTCCCTCCCTGATCCCTGTCTTGTCATCTTTATTCCTCTAGTGCCTAGTGCTGTGCCTGAGACTTTCAATAAACCTGGATGAATAAATAATTGAAAAAGTGCCTGCATAACATCATGTCTCCTTAACGCTATTTAATCAGCAGAGCTTTCTCTAAATAACAATGTTCTTGCTTCACACTGTTTTTGGGCTGTGGTAGAAAAAGGAGCTTTCCTGTTTGCCATTGGGTAAGGTAAAATATTAACTTGTCTTTCCTGTGAGTTCGAGTGTGCTGCTATCCACAGTGCTACCCAAAACCCCTAAGCCATGGTACCCTGGATGGTCCACGTTGCACGTTCATCCTCCCAACCCGTCCAGACGTGTACCTACACGCCGATGCCTGTAGAGCCCAAAATGGATCTGCTGTCCTACCTCTATCTCTATCTCCATCCCATCTGTATCTGTACCTATATATCTATATAATGGATGCAGTGCTCTGGTGCTGCACAGATGGCCCCGGTGTCTTAAAAAAGTTAACCTTGAACTCCCATTATTTCATCTCAGTTCATAATCTCTTAAAATACTTTATTGTAATTCTCCTATTGCAGTGACTTTATTTTTCTTGGCATATGAATGTTATCTTTGTATATTTACTTTCACTAAAATTTCTAGCTATCTGTAGAATTTCTCCGTATTCCTAATATCAAAAAACTCTAGGCTGTAAGTGGAAATTCTTGTCTGTTCCCCTCACACTGTTCTAGGAAACTGCCTCTTCATGCAATAATGGTGGTGACTGACAAGCTGTTTTAGAGGAGACTCTTTTGAAGTCTTTCATCACCAGATTCTGACCAGTTGCTTTGTCAAGATGGCTAGGATGGCTTCATCTCCTTTAATTGTTTGTGGGGGGGATGCTATTAAAAATGCTGTGGTATTAATTACTGTTGACACTTAAAACCTGGTATTGTCTTTAGGATCCTGTTAAGTCACTGACCTTGGATTCAGTGTGGAAGTCCTCTTAATTAACAACAATGTTCCCCTTTCTCTACTCCCCTATCTCATCCCAGACCTGAACCCTGGCTATCCTTCTCAGACTTTGATTTTATATACATAATATTATGATATAAATATGTATGATATAGAATATGTATATATTCTGCTGGTAACAGCCACATTCATGTGTATAACATATATAACACAGCAGAATTCCTCCTGCTTTCCTCCACTCCTCACATTTACACCGTCAAGGTCTCTCTAACTAGATTTTTGTGAGTTGTAAATAAGCTGTGTTTTCACAATAAAGAAAAGAACTAAATTTATTTAGTTTGTGTATAAAGTTGTATAAACAAAATATATACCAGTAAACATAAAGTACTAGAAAATATTTGCTCACCGTGGTAAGAGATATAACCTTCTGTAATACAAATCCTGTTTGTTTCCTGATGGGAGAGTGAGGGTGAGGGGAAAATGAGGACAAATCATGAGAGATGATGATTTCCCTTCAAGTGAAAAGGTGTACATTTAAAAACATATATCTTCTGTTTCTGTTACTAGGATATAAACTGCTGTAATTAGAGCCTTTTATTTGTTTGTGTGTGTGTGTGTGTGTGTGTGTGTATATATCAAAATGAATGCTAGAAAACCCCAAATCACATAGATCACATATCACATGGATACGGCATGGGGAAAGAGAACACCCCACGTGTTCTGTGTTATTTATGACCTGATTTTCCTTCTTTGATCAGAATGTATGCTCTGACACGTGAACAGAATCATGCCTCCCCGTCATTTTTCTAGGTGTTTAGGAGGCCAGGTCGCAACATTTCATTAAGACCAAATTCTGTGTACCTTCAAACAAGTATCTTGTCTAAGAGAAGGCAAATATATGTAGAAAAGGTTACATCTGGCCTAATTAGTTGTAAACGTTATTGTCAATCTGAACCCCATGTAGTTTTTTATATCTGTCCAACTCATGTGGTTTACACAAATATCTTGTAGCTTACATGCTTTAAAAGGTGCGTTATTTAAAAAGAAGGTAAAAATAAATGTGCGTAGAAAGAGACATATATAATTGTCATTTATAGTAGTTATTTCTTTGCCATGAAAATAGTCCATGCTAGTCCAGACTCAGACTTAAGATATTAGTGCTACAAAATATTAGATTTCCAAAAAAAAAAAAAGAAAAAATACTGCAGTGTTGAAAAGAAATAAGTATTTACTCAGGTGCGTCCTTTGCCCCAGCCTTTTCCTACTACGTTTGCGGTTGGGAAACTGTCACCCGGCACTTCACGCGGGGACGCGCCCCTGGCAGGCGCTCTGCGCGCTTGGGACCCCGGGTGGGACCCCGGTCTGTCCGCCGAGCGGCTCTGCTCCGGCTCGTGCAGTGCGGGCGCCGGGCCAACAGGTGGCACAAACGCCTTTGCCTCGCGCGGCGCCGCTCCCTCTCCGCGCTCCCCCGGACGGACCGCACGGGCCCGGAAGGGCTTCAGGCGCGCCCCACTCGGCGCGGGGCGGGTCCAGGGTCCGGGGTCCGGGGTCCGGTGTCGGGGTCTGGGGTCCCGGGGGGGGTGTGTCGCGGGCGGGGAACAGAGACCGGGCTCCGCTTCGGGCGGCGCGCCCTCTGCTGGCCGGCCGCGGACTCGCCGGCCGGATATGGCACCGCGCTCCCCGCCCGTGGGCTGGGCAGGTGCAGGTTGGGTAGACGCAGGGTTGGGTGGAGGCTGGCTGGGCGGGGATGGGCCAGACCAAGTGGGGGTCGGACTGGGCTGGACAGGTGCCGGGACTGGGGTTTGCTGGTCCAGCGCTGGGCTGAGCTGGCCATGGGTTGGGTGGGACTCAGGTGAGAGCTGGGCAGGGGCTGGCCCAGGAATTCCCTGCTGGGCCCCCATCACTGACCAAGGATCCAGAATAGGAAGCTTCTCCTTATTCTTGCTGTTATTAATTATTTGAGGACTCAGTTCCACAGCTTCTGCCTCTCCCCACAGTACAGGGAGCTTTGAGACCCTAACATTCCAGGAAAGCCACCCGCCTGCCCCTCCCCTCCCCTCTTTCTGGAAGCCTCCTGTCTGAGCCAGCGTGAGCACCAGGGAGGGGGGGAAGCAGGCCTGTCACTCCCAGGTTCCAACTCACTGGAGAGGAGCTTCGCGTGAACCTGTTTTTAATGTGTCAAATCAGAAAGTCACTTCCTGGCAATAAGGTGTGAAGGGGTTACAGCCTCCCACGGGGCCTCAGAGACTCTGCAGCTAGATGACAGGCCGGCTTCCGTCCCCAACCGGCAGCGAGCGGTGGGCCTGGGTGTCACTTAGGAGGCCTCTGCTATGACTGTTGCCCCGTCTGTCTCACTGTGAGTGATGCCTTGCATTTGGAGGGCACCTCCCCAGACGCAGTGCCTGCAGCCTGGTGAGGGGTGCCCCCAGCCTTCCCAAGGACCCCCGTGTCAGGTACCTTTTCCCCTGAGTCCATGCTCAGGAAGTCATGTTACCTGGTCCTGCAGAGTTCAAGACAAAGCAGGGCCTAAATTTAGCCCTGGTTCACTTTCTGGCTCTTACTGTGTGTCAGAAGCACCTCAGTCAGGGTGTCGTGGTAGGACCTGGCCTCACGCACCTGCTCGTGGGTGGCAAGCACTGCTGTGTTCTGTGGAGAGAGGCTCAGAGGGGAGTTGACCTCCACTGAGGGCTGTCCTGACTCAGGCACTGAGCCACCTGTTCACATGCATAATCCAGTTGTTCATCTCTGAGGAAATGCTTCTGTTGTGTCCCCATTCTGCAGATGAGGAGATGCAGTCCCTAAGTGACTAATCATCCGGCCAGGGGCTGACAGAGTGGCCAAGTGGGTGTGTTCGCACCTGACCCTGGGCCCTTCAGCAGGCTGGACATCTTCCCCAAAGACGGGAAGGGTCTCGGGCACAAAAGGAAGGGTGCAGCCTTCATCAGCCTCACGTCAGCGTGCGTAGAACCCAGGACACTGAGTCCTGTAGCCTGAAATGATGGACTCGCATGGAGATGACTCCCCATGGCCGCCTCTGGCTTCCCTCTGACCCCATCTCATGTCTTCCAAGCCTGACCAGGGCCAGGGGTCCAGGAGTGCACATGTGACAGGAGCAGAGGTTGCATAACCCCTGACCCCAAGGCGGGGGTGGAGGCAGTTATCTTAGGATGAAAGATCTATGATTCTCAATTTCACCTGCACCAAAATTGTAAGTATTTTTTTATATTTTCATCCAAAATAACTGGAATTGGAAAAAAAAGTGGCTGAATGGAATATAAATAGGGCAAGAGACAAAGAACTTGAAATTTCATCATTGCTTCTATTTCAGGCTTTTTATGGACAAGACCTGAATGTGGTGCTTTGTGGAACTGTAGCTCAAGGCCGCAGGTCATCACAGCTAAGAGAGCATCTGTTGAATGCTGACTGCACCTGCTTTTGTCTGAGGGGGTGAATTTATGAGGTTGACATTTTAAGAAGTCAGAATTTCAGCTCATTTCAAAGCCAGTGGAACCGTCTAAAAGTGTGCTGCCTTCTGGTGGCGGTCCATCCAGACGGAAGCCTGACTTTGAAGGCGCCTTGACCTTTTAAACGTCTCTGGAAAATGCAAGGTGCGATGCTTGGGGGAAGCACAGAGTCAAATCTTTTCCTCTTTAATTGATTCCATTTAAAACACGTTATGCAAGGACTGGAACATTAATTGCCAATTATTTTCGTAAAATTGGTGAGAAAAACATGAGCACCAAATAGAAGGGCTATGCACATCAAATCAAGAAGAGAAACCCAGAACACACAATATGCTTTTGAAACATGTTCAGCCTCATGGCGGGCAAAGACAAGCAAATTCACAGAACAACAATCACGCAAAATGAAAATACCAGTTTTCACCCATCAGGCTGACACACACTGAGCTTGGGGCGGGGGAGGGCTTCAGTGCTGGCGACAGAGCAATGAGAACGGCCCTTTTGTGACTGGGTGGTGGGTGGACATATAAATCAGGTCAGTTTTAACGGAAAGCATTCTGGGTGCTGACCAAGGGAGCTTTGTGTAGTTGCTTTGACCCGGTAATTTCCCCTTCTAGAAAAAGAAAAAAAAAAATCCCAAGGAAACCAGAAAGCCACGCAAACATTTATGTAACTCTCATCCCAGTATAATTTGTAAAAGGGAAAAACTGGAAACAACCCACTTTTGCAAGAGCAGGGTGATGTTAAATACAATGAACCAGATGATAGACTATTCCCAGTGACTGCGCATGTGTCTTAGAGGCTGTTCAAACACATGGAGACAGCTGAGTGCTGTACTGTTATGAGAAAAGCAAGATAGAAAATTATATCAACAGGACACTTATCAATTTATAAAAATCCTATACTTGTATATGTACACACACAGGCATATATGTATTACATATACACACAAATTTACAAAACCTGTATATACATATATATATACATATATATATACTTATATATCAATCTATTTTATGAAAGCTGGGAAGGAAACAAGACAATATGCTAGACAAGGTAACAGTGATATCTTGCTGAGGAGGGTTAATGGGTCATATTAAAAGATTTATTTCAGTTGTTCCAAATTTTCTAAAGATAGATTTTGCTTTCCTAATCACAAAAAGCAATGAGGGTGTTTAACCAAAGAGATTGGCCAGACTCTTGCACCCTGCCCTGACAGTGTGGTTAGGAAATGGTGTTTTCATACTGCAGTTGATAAAGGAACCTTGGTCCCAGAATCGCTGTGCACCGCCTGGACCCCTGGAGGCTCTTGCACGTGCGGCGCCCTCCCCAGGACGCACTGGGGCAGGACTTGAAGGTCCCCACCAGCCGACTCGGCTCAGGACGACTCTCTGTGGGCACAGGGGCGACTGAACATGAGCCAGATGGACCACAGAGGTGTGGCCCCAGGGAGCCGTGCCATTTCCTGAGCTTCTCACCTGGGAGTCGGGGTCTCAGCTGCATCTCAGGTGGCCTGGGGAACCACAGGAGGGCGTGTGGCCAGCCGAGCCAGCATGATACCCCGGGGCGCCCAGCCCCACCGTCCACTGTGGAGGCGTCTGTTCCGGTGTCCGTGGTGGCCTGTGGGCTCCAGGAGGGCAGCGTCCACGTCCCGTCCGACAGTGCACCCTCACATGGTGGCGTGTGTGATGCATACGGCCGGTGCTCCATAAATGTTTGTGGCAGCTGCTTGAGGCAGGGGCCGCACCCTTCTCACTTGCTCTTGAATTCACTGAGCCTGCGATCCCAGACGCAGGGGGCGCGCCCTCACCCGCTGCACGAGCGGCGTAGGGGAGCGAGTAGAGGCGGTGCCCTGTATGCCCTGAAATTCTAGGGGAAGCTGACGTAGGATCCGGGCTGAGAAAGCCGAGCATGGGGCTTGGAGAAAGGATTGAGACCCCGTGAAGGCAAGGTTGAAAGCTTCGTGTGCTAACGTTTAGACGTGCTTTCTGTCCACTAAATTGTGCCTCCTAAGACTTCCCTTAAGAAAGGGTCCGTTCTGGTCCTCCACGGGTCCACCTGCTTCCCGTGCGAAGGTCTGAGCCGTCTTGCTTGGAGCCTGTGTGGCGGTGCTCAGCTCCCTCCTCCACCTGCAAACGTGCACCGTCTGATGCCTGAGCTTCCCGTGGGAGACGTGGTGCTGATGCGAGACCCGTGACTGGAGTCGAGGGAAGCCGGCTAAGGAGAGGAGTGACAGTGATAAACTCTAACCTTTCATTTCCGTTTCACACAAATGCTCACACTTGTAACGTGGAGCCCAGGTCTTTGAGCATGAAGTCCGCTGGCTGGAGCCGAGCAGATTGTTTCCTCTGCAAAGGGCACTGAGCTCTGTTTACAGTGGTCAGAGTGGGTCAAGAACATCCAAATACTTGCCACACCACCTTCCAGAAGAAGCCTTCCAGATTCCTAGGGGACTGTCCCAGTCTTTTCTGGTTATTTTAGCCAAAATTGATTTCTTACTAAGTGTTTAAGTCACTTTTCTCACTAGCTAGTTTTCCCCAAGCGTTTAACTTGATTTTCATAAAAATAGCTCTCTCTTCACATTCATGAGATTGTGTGACATTTAATTAATTCATAAATTTAATGATAGAAATGTGATCAGCATAAGCAAATTTTTGAGAAGTTAAATATGCCTTTTGGAAAGCGTACGAGCCAAACGGTGGGGGCAGATGGACAGGTGCCTGATGGAGAGGCCTTCACAGACACAGTCCTGGGTGGGAGTGTCTCAAAGGGTGGGGGAAGGTGGGAAGCTGGGTCTGAGGCCTGAGTTTGAGGGAAGAGCTAAGAGCGTGTAATGGGTTGATTATGTCCCCTTCCCCAAATCCATATGTTGAAGTCCTAGCCCCCAGGACCTCCGAATGTGACCTTATTTCAAAATAGGATCTTTGTAGAGGTAAACAAGTTAAAATGAGGTCATGAGGACAGGCCCTAAAGCAATATGAGGGATGTTCTTATGAGAAGGGGAAATTTGGACGTGAAGACGGGTGCACGCAGGAGGAAGATGTTGTGAAGACACACAGGGAACGTGATCTCCATGTGAAGGTGGGGATTGTAGAGATGCATCTACAAGGCGAGGGATACCAAACCTGCCAGCAAACCCCCAGAGACTAAGAGAGCGGTGTAGAATAGACTATCCCTCACCGACACAGACGGATCCAGCACTCCTGACACCTTGATCTCGGATAAGTAGCCTCCAGACAGCGAGGGAATAAATTTCTGTTACTTTAAGCTGTCCAGTTTCACTGGTTCCTCGTTAGTCCTCAGGGCTCAGTCCTTGGACCTTTTCTCTTTGTCCACACTCTGTCTCGATCAAATATCTCATTCAGTCTCATGGCTTAACTAACACCCATAGACCCACCATCCAGACAGCTGTGTCTGCAGTTCGGACCTCTCTCCCCAAATCCAGACCCATGTAACCAGCTGCCTGCCCGCCATCGTGCTTGGAGTTCTAAGCACCTCACTGAACATGGCCAGCACCGAGTGTTTGATTTCTCTCCCCAAAATACTCTTCCAGAAAGAATTCAGGGAAGCACCTGGGGGAGAATTAGAGCCAGAACTAAAGTATGTGGAAGTCGGAGCCTCACAGGGCAGCCTTCTTCACGCTGGCACTTGGGAGTTTCCCGTCGTAATGCCTGGTTCACAGCCATCTCTTCCTCACTTGAAGTCTGCTGGTTGGCAAGCCTGCCCGTGTGTACCAGAACCCAGGAAATAGGATGGGCTGGCTCTGGAGGAGAGGCGCAACTCAGGGGACAATAGGAAACATTGCAAGTGGCTCTGATATTCTCAGAGAGAATTCAAGAAGATAGTGTGTCTTTTAAATAAGAACATGCTTCAAATAATCGAGAAGCAGGAAAGTTATGCCAGAAGACAGTGACCGTGGACTCTAAACTTCCAAGAGAACGCAATTTTCCACCTAGAATTATATGCCCACTGGGGCAGACGTCCTCAGGTCCTCCCACATCACACTGCAGTGGTCTCTCCTGAGCAGACCTGTGCTGCTTCCTGTGACACTTGCAGATCTTCACTCAAGGGCTTTCCTTCTCCGGCTGAGGGGGCCGACCTGCAGGCTGGAAGCTCCAGGCAGGCAGCACTCCTGGGAGCAGCCTTCTCCCAGGTCTGATGGGACATTTTGGCTGATGACTCTGACCGGGATAACTTGGAGGATGTACTACCATAGGCTCCCAGAGGTCCTCATGTGCTCACAGTGGTTACCTGAATGTCCAGGGCCGTCGCAGTGGTTTGCTTCTTCTTTTCTTCTATGATTTCCTGCCTCCCTACCAGGGCTCCCTGGGAGTACCTCCCCCCAAAACTGCTTGCCGTTAACTGCCCCCTTGTTTCAGGGGGATCCCAGTCTTAGATACAAAGTCAACTATTACTGGCTAAGAGAATACTATAAATAGAGTATAGATGTGTGCGTCTTCATTGTTTATGCCGCATGTACCAACCCTGTGTTAGGATATTACATGAGGATGTAGTCCAACAAAATAGTGAGGAGGTCAGGAAGATGTGGATCTGGGAGAACAGTGGATACAGCAGTGGATACAACTCAGCACAATGAGAAATTGGCCATGGTGACAGACCCAGAAGAGAGGTCTCCAGGAGGGAGGCCTCGGGGGAGAAGGAAATAATGGTGGCGGTAGATTTCACTGACTTGAAAATGACCTTAAATATTAGATCTTAAGGATGAGGCTAAAGCAGTTAATGCAAGAAAAACAAGGCAAGTAGAATCTCCAGGGAAAACAAAAAAGCTACTAAAGGAAGAGAATAGAATTATAGCATATGAGCACACTTTGCAGTGAGTAACATAAAAAATCCAAAATGTAAATATGGTTCATAGATTTTTTAAGCTTTAGAATCAGTCAGACAGAAATCAGAGAATTCTTAATTATGATTATGGAATAGAATGCGAATGGTATCAAACTTGACAATATAAAAGTAAAATGTAAAGAGAATTTGGGAGGTGGAAGGGAGGGATGATGAGGAAATGGAACCATGAGGGGTGGTACCATCTCATCTCATGATGTAGGGAAACAAATATTCACTCCATAGTTAATGGAACAAGAAGTAGAATTCCAACTATATGATCCAAAGTGACAAAGTAATCAATGTAAGAGATAAAAAATTATCAGACATGGAGAGGGAGAGGTAATGGGAGTGAGCTAAAGTCACATCTCAGTAGGAAGTCAATAGATAATACCAAAAATTGCTATTTCAATAAATAGTGCTATAAACATATTATTAAGAGAAGTGCAGGTAAAAATAACTGAAAGAACTAATACCAGCAATAATTCGAAGTGGCCTTTCCCAGGGGATGTGTGGTCAGACTGCGGGGCGAGAGCTCTGTTGTTTTTTCACTATTTGAGTTAAAAGTCAGCATTCCAGCATATTGTTTTTGTAACAATTTAAAAGTGCAATTAAAAATTTCGGCAGTTTAATAATCCCCAAGGTATCTCTTTCTTGTTCTCACTGTGCAGTTCTCACATTTAAAGCTAAATGTACATTGTTTTTAATTGCCTGTCAGTTGGGTTCACTCCTGCCACTGACCTTCTCTTGTGATGGATAATTGAGAGCTGGCTCTAAAAAGGAACGGAAGCTTAAAATTGCTGCTGTAAAGCGGACGGCACATCATCACAACCGGACAACGAATTCCCAGTACAGAATATTTTCATGGTGACATTTCTCCTGTGCCATCTGCGTTTCAATGACATGGAGGTCTCTGGAAAGGGAGCACATGGCTAATGGCAGGGTGGGTGACACGTCCTGCCCATCTGCTGTCACCGAAGCCCCCCTTGCTGGAGCCTGCCTGCTGCGGGGACCTCCCTCTTCCCCTCACAACTTTACATAATTAAACCCGACCAGAATCACCCTCATTATAACCACATCTCCCGATAACTTCCAAACTACGTGGTCCCCGGGATCCTACTGGAATAGGAGGTCCTGCTCTATATTTGGCTATTAGTAAATGAGGTCTTTTTTCCAAACTGCAGAAATAGACCAATAAAAGGTGCTGGTGCAAATCAATCCAAAAGTAGAGGCTAGAGATAGTAATTGAGGTGGTAATTTGATGGTATGAAACTTAATGACAGAGGCTAGCACCTAGATAATTTTGTAATTGGAGTCAATGCAATCTCTGAGGTAATTGGGTGGAAGTAGCCATTTTTCATCGCTAATAGGAAAGTGCTTGGGAAGTAACAGCATTAGTGCTGGAAGATAACTCTCAGTTCCTTGAGTCGCACTGCCGTGTTTCCAAATGGAGACTCTCAGGGCCCACAGAGGTGAAATAAATCAGGCTTCCAACGCTATCCCCACGACTGCAAATCAAGTCCTCTGCATGACATCCCCGTAGCTGCTTGGAGCTTTATTAGTTGTTTAAAAATCGTGTTGTTAGGCAGTCACACCGGACATATGAAAATGGCCGATGCATTTAAACCGTACTCTTCCAAGTACTTGGTGACTGTAACCATTGTAAGTGCTGCGGGCAAAGGGTTTTTCCCTGCAACATGGTATTTTGTGTAAAAGTGGTGAACAGCAAATTGGATGCGTTGTAAAGCCAGAGAACACATCTTTTGGAGAGGCCGTTCAGCCAAGTGGTGACCTACATAGACCTGGAATCAGGCGGGTCCCATGCCCGCCCACACTTGGCTGTCCTGTAAGTGTGGGATGTGAGCCTCACCCACACCCTTGCTGGGAGCGTCGAGTTGGATGACCTGGAAGACAGCTCCTGTGGTCAGAAGATGGTGGCTGAATGTTCAAGAATCCTGTGCTTATTTAAACAGAGAGGAGAAAGCATGGCTGTCCTGTCACCCACAGTGGACACCCAGACCACGGCCGTCCCAGGTGCAGGAGTGGACAGAAGCTCTGAGGCCAGAGACCTGGATGCCGTGTTATGGCTGCGCATCCTCTGAGACATGGAGACAAGATGAGAAATGGGCCCGTGGAGGTGTCAACCGGGAGCCCAGTCGGGGAGGCTGGGATCAAGCCTGTTCTAGGAGCATCGCGAAGTGGTGGGGGGTCAGGAGTCACCAGACCACCCACCCGAGCGCCTGTGAGGCTGGGTTTCCTGGCTCTGCCCTTGTTCTGAATACAACAAAGACACTTGCAGAGCAATGCTTTGAAGTTGAACCCGAGTACCTCAATATAAGTTACCCCCTACTAAAAGACATGTAGACAGGCCGAGAAATAAGACAGCTCCCTTCCTGGGGTTGTCTGTGTGGAGATGCGCAAGTTCCATGACTCCCAGCATCTTCCAGAAAAGTCTCTCCCCTTACCGTTTCACTGTTTAAAAAAAATGACTCTGTTTTTATTGTGGAAGGAATACATGCTTATGATAGAAAATTGAGGAAACACAAACCTTATTGAAAACAGCATGTTCTTAAAGAAATGTTTAGCTGTGGCATCTTTTGGATTTGTCTCAGTAAGATGGTAGCACCTAGGTGACGGAGGCCTCAGGAAATCACTGGGAAGACTTCCTTCTCTCTTGATTCTGCCGAGCATGGAACCTGTGTTCCTTAAAAGCTGGAAAAATTTCAGCAGGGACAAACCCGTAACAGTTTATTTCTTTTTCAAAATAATGAAAGCATTTCAAGTATCTGTATTTTCTCTGAATTCAGCTTTTGCCACTTCCTATTCATTTTCATGGGTTGGGTTCTCATTTTGCTTTTTAAATTAGCCTTTAATTGGAGTCTTTCTTTCCTCTTTGAATAGTGATTTAAGATTTTGTTCTTCAAACTGCACAACTGGTTTTTATTTTAAAGCCCTGTTATTTGCTTCTCCAGTTTTCTTTTATTGTCCTTAAACTCTGGTAGAAATGCATCATCCAGTACATTCATTAAGGATTTCTTTGAAAACTGACATTCGATTATTTTCTACAAACATTTGATTGTTTTTTCTAAGTGAAGGAGGACAAGTCTTTGCCTTTAAAAAGCGGTTTGCTCCATAGCTACTAATTTACAATTTATTCATCTTGTTTCACAGATCCTATTGTTTTGCCCTACTTGATCAGTCTCAGGCTGAGAGTTTACCTTTGTTAACTCTTTTCTTTTTAATAAATGTATTTATTTATTTTTAATTTTGGCTGTGTTGGGTCTTTGTTGCGGTGTGTGGGCTTTCTCTAGTTGCGGTGGCTTCTCTTGTTGCAGAGCACAGGCTCTAGGTGTGCAGGCTTCAGTAGCTGTGGCATGCGGGCTCAGTAGTTGTGGCTCGCGGGCTCTAGAGCGCAGGCTCAGTAGCTGTGGTGAATGGGCTTAGTTGCTCCACGGCATGTGGGATCTTCCCGGACCAGTGCTTGAACCAGTGTCCCTGCATTGGCAGGTGGATTCTTAACCACTGCACCACCAGGGAAGTCCCTACCTTTGTTAACTCTTGATGTAAGTTTAAATTTCTCCTTGTACTTCTAATAGTTTCCTTACTACAATATCCAGCTAACTAACGTTCTGACAACTATTTCTTCATTGTGTATTATGCATCTTGTCAGTTTAAAAGACCCTCGTTAGCAGTGGGATGCAGTTGACTATGGAGATTGTCATTACTGATCTGTAGGTGTGGAGATTGGACAACCGGCCAGTTCCCCACACCTTACCTCTAGGGATCTGTCCCTCTGTACCCAGAGCAGCCTTTCCTCTCTGGCTTAGTAGAGACACTTCAGGTCCTCTGATGTGGACTTGGCCCCGCCATGAGCTCTGGAGGCCGGATGTTGAATTCCAGGGAGTGAACTAGTATTAACCTGCAGCCTGAAGTAGAGCCCCCAGGTGAACAACAGACCTTCAGCAAGAGATACACGCTTTTATTTTATTTTAATAATTTTTATTGGAGTATGGTTGATTTACAATGTTGTGTTAGTTTCAGGTGTACAGCAAAGAACATTATTTTAAACTGCTGAAATCTGAAGTTTGTTCAAACAGCATTACATCAGCAAAAGTCTGCCTAAGACATGATGCTTTCATATTATTTCAAAGACCTTTGCAACAGATTGTCGAGCTATCAGGGTGCATTTTTCTTGTTAGGGAAGTAAATTCCCACAGATGCAGAGATTGTCTATAAGAACCCCAGATATCTTTAGATCCACTGTTTCAGATTTTAAGAAAATTTTATTCACTATGTTGTAAATAAAACTGGTGTTTAAGAAAATCATTCCCTGATAAAAGAAAAACTGAAGGGTGATTCCCCTAACTTTATAAGATATTTATAAATGGAATAATGATAGTTGTAAATCAGAATTAAATCCATAGGAGATCTTAGAATTTTAGGTTTGTGACTTTCCTATGTATCTATTCATATAGTAAATATTACTTTAAACCAAATCCCTGACACAGTCTGTTCTCTGCACAAAAACCACCCGTGGGTAGTGACACCCACCCACGAGCAACTGCTCAGAAGAAGACGCACATCTGGGGGGGCTGAAGGGATGAAAACTCCAGTCCTTCTCATGTTCAGTAAAATCTGCTCCCACCTCACTTCTTGTGTTGCCTGCCTGGGGTGAATAAGGGCTCAGAGGTGGGGACTTTTTTTTCCTTTTATCTCCATATGTATTTTTTGTTAACTTTTAAATACATTTCCATGCATTCTTCTTCTTCTTCTTTTTTTTTTTTTTAGGTTTAACGAAACATTGTACAGAGAGAGAAACTTATTTTCCTCCATGTAGATAACTTTTACTTGTCACTTTTGCCATCTCTCCACTTTCCCTCTTGTCAAAGAATGCTCTATATTTAAATCCTATCTTTATTAAAAAAAGATATCCTGCTTATGTGAGTAGACCGTGTGATTTATCACCCAAATGGGGACATTTTAAAGGTGAGAGATTAAAAAACCTTTATGTCTCACAGAACAAGCTAGGAGAAACAGAGGTGCAGAGAAGGAAGGTGAGTGGATTTACAGGCCCCAAGGGCTGCCTGGTGGTGGTGTTCCTGGGGCTCTGTGTGCACCTGTGACCAGCGCCCTTGAGAGCGGGGTGTCATCTGGGGCTGGACTTTCTCAGTGACACATTCCGGCTGACCGAGGGAGCAGCAGACTAGAGAAGAGCTGGCCTGGCCTGCTTTGTACGCTGGCACGGCTGCAGCCTCTCATAGTGTCCAAGTCCCAGCTAGCCTGTGGCACGGTTTGGTGTGCCACCCTTCCTCCTGCTCTGCTGTGGGTGGTGACACTGGACAGGGGTGTTGGCCAGAGGTCAGATGGGGTCTGAAGGCCCTTTTAAAAGTGAAATAAAAACCTTCTAACATGGGAAGAGCTTGTTATGTTTCTCTGATGTGAACATGATCAGTTGCTAGTCATTGGGTCCCCGCTGAGAATCCCAGGCTCCAGCCAGGCTGTGGGTTTGATCAGTGCTTGATTCAGAGATGAAATGTGTTTCATTTTCACCAGCACAGTTCTAAAGCTGAGATCCACAGAGATAAACCACTTGAAACCCCAGCTCCTCTTCCTGCCTTCCCGAGGCTTGTGCTGTGTTTCCTTTCTGACTGTGGCTGAAGCTGAGAGCTTAGTTATCAGTGAAGCCCAGGACTCATCCACAGGATGACAAAAATAACGCATTTGATTTCACCCTAAAACCAGCACCAAAGAGAAGGCTTTGGGTCTTCCCAGGCAGTCCAGTGGTTAAGACCCTGAGCTTCCAATGCAGGGGGTGCAGGTTTGATCCCTGGTCAGGGAAACTAAGATCCCGCAAGCTGTGAGGCTCAGCCAAAAAAATAAATAAATAAAAGTATAAAAAAAAAATCCTAGGGGCTTCCCTGGTGGTGCAGTGGTTGAGAGTCCGCCTGCCGATGCAGGGGATGTGGGTTCGTGCTCCGGTCCGGGAAGATCCCACATGCTGCAGAGCGGCTGGGCCCGTGAGCCATGGCCACTGAGCCTGTGCGTCTGGAGCCTGTGCTCCGCAACAGGAGAGGCCACGACAGTGAGAGGCCTGTGTACCGCAAAAAAAAAAAAAAAAAAATCCTAGCTTATAAAATTTTAAAAAGCAAAGAGAAGATTTTGCACTGGCTTACAGTTTATTTGGAGGGTTTATTTTCAGGCTGTTCTCCTGACCTTATTCACCTGGTGTTGTATAGTAATAGTTTGCCACCGAGTACTAGCTGAAGGCACCTTCAGTGTAATTTTCACTTGAGAATAACGTTAGGTGCATCACTTTTAATTCCTAGCATTTAACTACATCATTTTCATTCGACCTATTTTTCATTATCTGTTTGGTGACTGGTAAACTATTAATTCAAATGGACGTGGTTAAGTTTCTTTCCTCAGTGCTGTCCTTAATCACTTCTTAATAGTTTTGATCCTTCATTTTACAACTAAAGTTCCAGAAGACAGTGAGGTGTGTCCACTGGGCAGGAAAAACCTCAGTCCTCCCACCTGTGTTTCCTTTGCTCCCCAAATGGACCACTTCACTTCTGACACTTCTGGTCACCGAAGCTGTGGTTTTTCCCCTCACTGAGCAATCCTGCAACACCAGCTGGGTGTCCTACAATCTAACTCAGTTGGAACAGTGTCTACCTGGAAACAGCATCAGATCCCACAGGTTAAATTCTCAGTCCCACAAGACCACTCTCCACTTCAGAAATCCCAAAGGCAAGTAGTCGGTCCCCAGGTTACCCCAACTTCTGCCCAATTCAGCTACAAATCGGAGGTCTCACCACCCCCTCCTCAGGGTCCATTAATTTGCTACAGCGGCTCAGAGAACTCAGGGAAACACTTCCTTACGTTCACGACTTTATTAAAGGATATGAGAAAGGACACAGGTGAGCAGTCAGGTGAGATGCACAGAGCCAGGTCTGGGAGGGTCCCGAGCATGGGAGCTTCTGTCCGCGTGGAGCTGGGGTGCACCCCTCAGGGTACATGGCTGTGCTCTCCCACCTGGGAGCTCAGAGAACCCCTTACTCCTGGGGTGTTGCAGAGGATTCCTCACGGAGGCGTGGTCCACCATTTACTCCATTTCCAGCCCCCTCCACTCTCTGGAGGGTGGGACGCAGGGATGAAAATTCTAAGCTTCTAATCACGGCTTTGTCTTTCTGGTGACCAGCCTCCAGCCAGGAGTCCACCCAGAGTCGCCTCAGTAGAACAAAGGATGGTCCTGTCACCCAGGAAATTACAAGGGGTGTAGGAGCTCTGTGCCGGGAACCAGGGGCGGAGACCAATATGTGTATTTTCTAATTCATGTCCTCTTTCAGAAGAAGGTTTCTATTTGTTCCCAGGCCACTCACCCACCCACCGTGTGTAAGAAGAACCCAGTGACTTCCCTGCTCCACACGGCCACGGCCACACCCTTCTCTCTTGCTCCTTTGAGAATTTCTCCCAAATGCGTATCAGTAGTCCCTTTGACTGTGTAGACAGTCCAGGGAAGCAACTTCCTTAGACATGAAATGAATCACCGCCTCTTAGCAAAAGTCAGTGAGAAAACAAATTTGAGAGAGTAATAACATGGGCCAAATTCAGATATTAATATGAAAATAATAATCACTAGCAGATTTATTTTAAAAAACAAATAATATAAATGATACATAATATTAAAAGAGATATGCCCCAGTCGAGCATGGGACAGGGAAGTGGGAAGAATAATTACCATCTTATGATCATTACTGTGAAGAATAGGCTTTTTTTAAGTAAAGGCTTTCCCCTTAATAAAACTGTCATTAAGCAAAAATATTGACAAATGCTAGGCTTCGGTTTCAGTGTATAAGACAGGGAAATTGTATGCAGGTTTGTGAATTTTTTGCATAAATCTCTTATCTGGTATAAGCATTAATTAATGTAGGGAAATGCATTTTGTATTTTATTCAAATAATCAAATGATTAGTCTTAATAACAAATACAGACAAACTCCTGGTGAATTAATATGATAAATAGTCTTCCCCCTTGCAGACATCCATCTGCGGTGTTCAGTTTTAACACGATGCAGCAAGATACGTTGTTTTCATGAAAATTATGAAGTAGGAACTGGGAAAAGGTGGAACCCGGAAGTACTGATATCTGGGAGACTTGTTGGCAGGGCCCATAGTATCAGTTCCTGTGTTAGTTCCTACAAGGGTTCCTGGCCTTCCTGTCTAAGCAAGGTGCACATTTAACTCCTACTAAAGATAACTAATAATTCTATTTGTTGTCTCTTAATGATTCCACTAAAGAACTGAAAGAGGGAGGCCAAGAGAGGAAAACATCTTTTGTCAAATATTCTAACCAACAGTGCATGGCCGGTGCTAAACTTTGGAATAACTGCTACTGTAAAAATTTACCAACTGGCTCTTAAAACCACTCATGAATTTCATGGTCCAGAGTGAAGTTAGAGAAAAGACATTCAATAGAAATGTGATCTTGAATGATCTGTTTTTCTACACATTTTTCCCCCTTCTGAAATTTAAGTGAAAATGATCAAGTTGGCCCAGATGAATAAAAATGCAAAGGACATGGGTTGGATTAGGAGGAATAGGAATAGGAATAGGTTTGAATAAATAGATATTCAAACATATCTCAAAGGAAATCGTACTTTAAATAAACCCAGGAAACAGCATAGAATCCACTTTTTAATACCTGCATTTCTTTTTTTTTTAAGTATTATTGGCAGGGTGATCAAAAAAATAAGGTTCCTTATGCATGAGATTTTCCTTCTATCTACTCTGTACTTGTTGTATCTTTTAAAATCTTCTGTCTACTCAGAAGAGGATCGGTGTTACCCGTCTGAAGCAAAGGTACGGCTAAGATGACAACCCAGTGGCTGCTCCTGTCTCTGGCACCAGCACTCCCTGGGCTGCACTGCCCTTCAGGAAGAGCCACGGGGTTAGAACCCTCTGTCTGCCTCCTTCAGACCCCTGAGGGACGGGATGCCCCACATCTCCTCTGCTCTTCACTCATCATCCCTGCCAGCCACTCCCAGGTGCCCTGCTTAGTCTCATCTTCTCACTCCTGGCATCTCCCTCGGAGCATGCAGTTCTGTTAGAGCAGGTTGGGGCCCTGACGCTGCAAAGGCTGCTAGTTAAGACGCCACATGTCAGTTTTAACCAAGGCTTATGAAGCCACCCTGCATTTTAAAAATAAGGTGCTCTGGTGGGAGTTATTTCAGGTATGAGATAAGCCTCTGGGGCATTTGGGGAGGAGCATTCTTTCTTTTGATTTATTGAAGTATAGTTGATTTACAATATTATATTCGTTTCAGATATATAACATGTGATTCAATAGATTATACCCCATTTAAAGTTATTATGAAATATTGGCTATATTCCATGTGCTGTACAGTATATTCTTGTAACTTATTTACTTTATACATGGTGGTTTGTACCTCTTAATCCCCTACCGCTATCTTGCCCTCCTTCTTCTCTCTCCCCACTTGTAACCACTAGTCTGTTCTCTATATCTGTGAGTCTGTTTTTTTTTATTATATTCATTTGTTTGTTTTATTTTTTAGATTCCACATGTAAGTGACAACATACAGTATTTGTCTTTCTTTGTCTCACTTATTTCATTTAGCATAATACCTTCTAGGTCCATCCATGTTTTTGCAAACGGCAAAATTTCATTCTTTTTTTATGGCTGAGTAGTATTACATTCTGTGTGTTTGTGTGCATGTGTGTGTGTATGATATATATATGGACCACATCTTCTTTATCCATTCATCTGTTGATAGACATGTAGGTTGCTTCAATATCTTGGCTATTATAAATAATGCTGCTATGAACATTGAGATGCATATTTCCTTTTGAGTGAAATTTATTTTTCTTTTTTCAGGTATATACCCAGAGTGGAATTGCTGGATCATATGGTAGCTCCATTTTTAGTTTTTTTGAGAAACCTCCATACTGTTTTCCACAGTGGCTGCACCGACTTACATTCTCACATACAGTGTAGGAGGGTTCCCTTCTCTCCACACCCTCTCCAGCAGTTGTTATTTGTGTTCTTTTTGATGATGGCCATTCTGACATGTGTGAGGTGACACCTCATTGTGGTTTTGATTGGCATTTCCCTCATGATTAGCAATGTTGAGCATCTTTCCACGTTCCTGTTGGCCGCCTGCACTTCCTCTTTGGAAAAATACCTACTCAATTCTTCTGCCCATTTTTTAGTCAGGTTGTTTGTTTTTTTGATGTTGAGTTGTATGAGCTATTTATGTATGGTGGATATTAATCCTTTATTGGTCATATCATATCAAAATATCAAATATTTTCTCCCATTCAGTAGGTTGTCTTTTTGTTTTGTTGATGGCTTCCTTTGCTGTGCAGAAGATTTTAAGTTTAATTAGGTCCCATTTTTTAACTTTTGCTTTTATTTCCTTTACTTTAGGAGATGGATTCAAAAAAATATTGCTGTGATTTATGTCAAAGGGTGTTCTGCCTATGTTTTCCTCTAGCAGTTTTATAGTATCCAGTCTTACATTTAGGTCTTTAATGCATTTTGAGTTTATTTTTGTGTATGGTATTAGAGAATGTTCTAATCTTTTTTCACTTGTAGCTGTCCAGTTTTCCCAGCACCACTTATTGAAGATACAGTCTTTTTTGCATTGTATATTCTTGCCTCCTTTGCTGTAGGTTAATTGACCATAAGTGTGCGGGTTTATTTCTGGCTCTCTTCCAAATCCCTTAAGCATTTTTCAGTGGTATCACCTAGTCGGCTATTAATTCCTTCTAGTGTGTTTTTAATTTCAGTTATTGTATTCTTCAGTCCTGAATGGTTCTTTTTACATTTTCTAATTCTTGTTAAAATTCTCACTGTGATCATCTATTCTTTTCCCTAATTTGGTTAGCGTTCTTATTACTAATGTGTTGAACACTTTATCTAGTAAATTATTTATTTCTGTTTCATTAATTATTTTTTCAGGGTTTTTCTCTTATTCTTTCATTTGAAACAAATTCCTCTGTCTTTTCATTTTGCTTAACTTTCTCTGTCTCTATGGAATTAGGTGACATGGTTGCGTATTCTGGTCTTGAGGGGGTGTCCTCGTGTGAGAGTGTCCCTGTGTGGTCTGTGTGTGTCCAGAGGGAGAGCTGAGTCTGACATGAGTACTAGTCGAGTCTTCCCCCAGGGTGTGCTGGCAGGTATCACCTTGGTAGGAGGTGGGGCTGGGGAAGGAGGGGCTGGAGCGAGAGCCAGGTGTGAGCTGGGGCTTCTCTCCTCAGTGGCCTACACCACCCTATTGGGGTGGACAGGTCCCAAGCTGCTTGTGCAGAAGCCCTGAGGGTCGGGTTTGAGTGGGCTTCATTCCCCCTAAGTGTTTGCTCTCCCTCCTCCCAGCACCGGCATCCTCGCCACAGATGAAGGCAGTGCAAGAGCAGGAGGGGCTGGAGGAGGCACTTGGCATGGGTTGGGGCACAGGCAGTGGTGGCCCCAGTCCCAGTCAGGGTCCTGGACCGTCCTTGATCTGTTGCCTCCTTGGGTGCCAGCAATGGCCACCCTCGCCTGGTTCAGGTGCTGTTCAGGGTCCAAGCCGGGTCCATCCCTCACAACCTTGCGCTCCCCTGCACCGGGGCAGCCCTCACCCTGGCGTCATGGAGCAAGAGAGGCCAGAGTGGGTGGCTTGCTCAGGCCAAGAGCACACTGGGGCGATTGGGAGAAACAAGCCAGAGCCCTGGGCAGTTGGTTTCAGGAGTTAGCAAGCGTGTGCGTGCATTTCACGGGTGGGGGCTAGGCTGCTTACAAACTCACCCCTGCCAATCCCACTGGTTTTCAAACCAGTCAAGGGGACCTGCCTTCCTGATGTCGAGCCCCAGGGTTGGGGCACCCAATGTGTGGTTTGCCACACTCACTCCCCAGGTAGGATCCCTGAGCCCATGTAACTCCCTCCCCTCCTAGGGGCATAGGTCCTGAGATAACCACTTCTCCCTTCCTACCTGACTCCACATGCATCTTTCTTGTGTCAGCCTCCAGCTTGTTTTCAGTGAGAATTGCTCCACCTGTAGATGTATTATTGATGTATTTGTAGAGGGGAGGGGAGCTCCATGCCCACCTACTCCACTATCTTTAGGAACCACTGCTTTGTTTCCGAGAGCTGGCCACACAGGCTGTGGGCTCGGTCTGCACACGAGATGGCTGGCCTTGCTACCAGCATTCCTGATTCGGTTTTCATCTCAGCCCACCAGCGTCATCCCAGTGGCATGTGCCTCTGTGGAGTGAGCTGCGGTGAGAGTCTTCTGTTCAACCTGAAGGCGGGACGGAATATCACTGAGACAGGCTTAGTGCAGGGGGCTGCAGCCTCACGGAGTTCAAGGGCGTTGTCAGAACTCAGCCCTGGGTCCCCAGATTCGGACTCTTCAGTCCATGTGAGAAGTCAGGCTAGAGATGTGATTGTGTTTATTCCAAGTGCGTGTGCAACATGGATTCCATCACTATTCTCACTAGCAACAATTTTACTTCATAGGTACTGAGTGTCACCTGGGTGACAGGTGAGCAATGTCAAGCAAAAGATGGATAATTGGGGAAGATTCAGGAAAGTCGTGGTGGAGAAGCTTGTTAGACTAATCCTCCTCCAAATGACACTTGTAAACTCCGTAAAAACAAATTTTTTTTAACCATCTTTATTGGGGTATAATTGCTTTACAGTGGTGTGTTAGTTTCTGCTCTATAACAAAGTGAATCAGTTATACATATACATATGTTCCCATATCTCTTCCCTCTTGCGTCTCCCTCCCTCCCACCCTCCCTATCCCACCCCTCTAGGTGGTCACAAAGCACCGAGCTGATCTCCCTGTGCTATGCGGCTGCTTCCCACTAGCTCTCTGTTTTACGCTTGGTAGTGTATATATGTCCATGTCACTCTCTGAGTTTGTCACAGCTTACCCTTCTCCCTCCCCATATCCTCAAGTGCGTTCTCCAGTAGGCCTGTGTCTTTATTCCTGTCTTACCCCTAGGCTCTTCATGACATTTTTTTTCCTTAAATTCCATATATATGTGTTAGCATACGGTATGTCTTTCTCGCACCATAAAAACAAAATTTAAAACCCCCAACTATTTGAAGGCAACAGAGATTGACTAAAGGCAGGAAAAGAGTGTGTCCAGCCCTCACCAGAAGGAGTTTTACTGGGTACGATTTGCAGCTATTTGGCGTTTCACCTGTGGGGATTCTCCCTTCTGCACAGTGTGGAGGGCCTCTGAGGCTCAAGGGAAAGCCACTGGCTTTCTGCTTTTAGGAGTCAGGAGCTGTATGAGCTGCTAAAAGGGAGGAGGGAATTCCCTTTGGGAGGGAACACTAAAAGTAAGCCCCCAAATCTGCATTTATCATGTGCAGAAATTTGTGACTTACACTCAAATTCACAGGGATGAGGGACTCCAAACTTCCCAGAAAAAAAGAAACAGCTGCAAGATTCGAAGAACTGAGTGGAGATATCGGCTGCCATCAGCTGAAAGGTGGAAAAGATCAGGCTGTGAGCCCAACCACGTAAAACACCTGCTAGAGAAAGTAGCATCAATCATCAGAGAAGGTAAAAGAGTTCCATGTCTCTATCATGTATAATTCACAGTGTCCAGTATATAATAAAAAAAGGTTGGACATGTGAAGAAACAGGAAATGTGACCCATACTCAAGAAAAAAGACAGGTTATGGAAATTAAAACCGGGAAGACTCAGACATTGGAATTAATAGGCAATGACTTTAAAATAACTGCTAAAGATATATTTTAGGACTTACAGGAAAATGAATGAATCGGGGTATGAATGTAGAATCTCAGCAGAGAAACGGAACTTTAATGAAAGAATGAAATTGAAAGGCCAGAATGGAGACATGTAATACTTAAAATGAAAAATTCACTGGATAGTTCTAGCAGCACCTGGAGGTGACATAATCAGCTCTAGTGAACTTCAAGATAGATCAACGGGACACCTTCCCCCTGGAGAATAAGAGACAGTTTTTACAAATAACGGACGTGGTCATCTGTGGAAACTATCAGCCAGTCTAACATATAGGTTACTGGATTCCCAGTAGAAGACACAAAGAATGAGAATATTTTTTTTCAAAACTAATGACCAGGGCTTCCCTGGTGGCACAGTGGTTGGGAGTCCGCCTGCCGATGCAGGGGACACGGGTTCGTGCCCCGGTCCGGGAAGATCCCACGTGCCGCGGAGCGGCTGGGCGCGTGAGCCATGGCCGCTGAGCCTGCGCATCCGGAGCCTGTGCTCCACAGCGGGAGAGGCCACAGCAGTGAGAGGCCCGCGTACCGCAAAAACAAACAAACAACAGCAACAAAAAAACTAATGACCAACAATTATTCAAAATTTGGTTTTAAAATCCCCATATACTTACAGATCCAAGAGCCTCGTGAATTTCAAGCAGCACAAATAGAAAGCCAACCAAGGCACAACCTCATCAAACTGCTGAAAACCAAAGGGGAAAAAAATCTTGAAAGCAGCCAGATTTAAAGGTACATGCATGAGTTTTCTGCCGCTGCTGGAATGAATTACCATGGCGTTAAACTGCAGCATTAAACACAAAAGTGTTGTCTTGCGGTTCCACATGTCAGTAGTCTGGCATGAACCTCACCTGGCTGAAATCAAGGTGTCTTCACCTGTGTTCCCGACTGAGGTGCTGGGGCAGACCTGTTTCCCTGCTCATTCACGGGGCGGCAGAGCCCAGTTCCTGTGTTGGAGGACAGAGATCCCTGGTTGGCTGTCAAATACGGGCCTCTGCCCTCACCAGGGGCACCCGCACTCCTAGGCTCGCGGCAGGTCCTCAGCGTCAAAGGAAGCAGTGGTGGGTCCAGTCCTCCCCTGTTAAATCACTCCTCCTTCCTTCTCCATGCCATCTCTGAGACTCCTTCTTCTGTCTACCTCTTCCACTTTTAAAGACTCATGTAATTAGATTGGGATGAACTAGAAGGTCCGAGACAATCTCCCTCTTTTAAAGTTAGCTGATTAGCCCCCTTAATTCCATCTGCAAACTGAATTCCCACAGGCTGCGTAACACGCATATTCACAGGGTCTGTGGTTAGGATTAGGGTATGGACATCTTTGGGGCACCATTATTCTGCCTACTCCAATATGTTACACACAGGGGAATAATGGTACTGTTGACACAAATAATAAACCATCTGTAGTGAGGAACAGAAGGAGTTTAATTTGAGCCATGCTCAGGACTCTAGGCTGGGAGTACAGTCTCCACCAAGGGAGAAAATGCTCTGGAAAAGTGTGGTTTTCAGTGCTGACAGTTTTATACTTTGTCCGAAAAAAGAAGTCATTCTCTCAAGGTTTCAACAGAGATGCATAGCTACAGATTAGCACACACACAGCAACTCAGCACAACTCTGGTGCCTGGGAAAGGATCCTTGTCTGTGGAGGCATCCTAGCATGGCCCTCAGAGGAAGGAAGGGGGCTTATCGAGGCAAGACCCACAAGATTATGGTTAGTTACATGAGCTGGTTATCAAAAAATTATAGTGGGAGGTGGCAGGAGGTAAGGGTGCTTGTTAAGGAAGGGTTGGTTGAAATGGTTGCATAGTTACAAGGGGAGACCTCGAGACCATAAAGGTCACAGCTGGCAGGTGCTGTTCTGAATACTGCGGGTGGTGTCCTTGAACCTGGTACAGTTCAGAGAAAGTTCAAGTTCTGGGTGGGGCAGAGACCTGTCTGAGACCACATCCTCAATGGCTGCCCAACTCCAATTTTTGTATACCTGAATTGTGATCACTCCATTATAGTTTCATTTTATCATCAGTATAAAATGACAGCCGATTTCAAATCCAAAAAGGCAACCAGAAGACAATGGAACATTTTTTTTTTTTTGTTCACAAAGTTAGCTTTCTATTCCTCACATCCTCATGAAGGAAACTGAGCTGTGTGACCTTCAGCAAGGTATTTTATTGATTTTTTTCTAAAATTTTTCTATTTTCATTGGTTTCTGCTCTTTACGATTTAATTCTTTATGCTTACTTTGAGTTTATTTTGCTTTTTTTTTAATCTAGGTTTTTGAAGTGAGAACTTATATTATTGATTTCAGACTTTTCTGATTATGTATTATTGCTATAAATTTTCCTCTTAGCACTGCTTTAACTGTTTTCCACAAATTTTCATTATTTGTAATTTAATTTTCATTTAGTTCAAGTTTTCAAAAATATTTATCTTTAGCCATTTGTGAAAAGCATTATAAACCTGACCAAGTGAGGTTTAACCCATACAAGGTTGGTTTTCAGTTAAGAACCAATTAATACTATTCACTATCTTAACAGAATAAAGGAGAACAACATATGATCTTCTCAATAGATACAGAAAAAATCAGAATTCAGCACCTATTCATGTTATAAACACCCAGCAAGCTAGGATTAGCAAAGAAATTCCTCAGTCTGATGAAAGGCATCTGTAAAATAAAAACACATCATAATTAGTGGTGACACAGTAGTTGTTGTCTCTGAAACTGGGAGCCAGGTAGAAGTGTCTCCTCTCACCACTGCTGACGATACTTGATTCCAAGCAATACAAGTCTGTGATAATCAGAAAGTATAGAATTAGTATAAGAATATAAACTTGAATCAGTGAAATAAAATGGTGAGTCCAGAAATAGATCCATACTTACAGAGTCAATTTATTTTTTGACAAAGGTGCTAAAGCAACTGGATAGCGGTAGACTAGGGCAATATCTGTAGAGATTAAAATGAAACTTGAATTTTTGTTTCACATCATACTCCTATCTTAACTGGAGATTGATTGAAGACCTAAGGTATATAATTTCCAGAGGAAATCTTAGGGGAATATCTTCATGATCTGAGTGTATACAAAGATTTTCTAGAAAAGACACCAAAAGCAAGACGCATATAAGAAAATTATGCAAAAATCATAATACATCAAAAATTTAAAAACCTAGCTTATCAAAATAAATCATAAAGAAAATCAATAGGCAAAGCAGAGACTGGGAAAATATTTGCATAACATACATCTGATAATAGATTGGTATCCATAACATAAGGAATTTCCACAACAGAATAAAATACAAGCAACACAATTTAAAAAAGACAAACTAATTGAAATGACATTGCAATATTCACTTGGCAAATAGTTACATGGAAAAATGTTTATTTTTTATCAGGGATGTGCAGCCATAAAATGATAACACCACACAGACTTTAGAATAGTGAAAATTAAGAGAAAAAAGACAAAACTAAATGAAGAAGCAACAAGAACCCTCATATGTTGCTCTTGGCTGTGATAAAATGTACAGCCTCTTGGAAAAAGTTTGGCAGGTCCTGGTAAAACTAACCATACAATTACCTCTGACTTAGCAGTGACACTGCTAGATACTTACCCGAAAGAAATAAAAGTGTTTTTGACGAAAGGGCTTGCGCAAAAGTGTTCACACAGCTTTGTTCTTAACAGCCTCACACTGGAAACAGTCGCAATGTTCATAAAGAGAAAAGTGGATAAATAGATTGTGTACATTCGTACAACGGAATAAAAGAGCAGTGAGAAAAGGAGCAAAGTACTTATGCAAGTGATGACGTGGGTGAAACTGACATTATGCTAAGGAGAAGGAGTCAGAGACAAAAAGCACAGACTTTATGAAGCTACGGCACGAAGCTCTTGGACGGGAACACTGACCTGTGGCGACAACAAAAGAAGTTTGTTTTGTGGTAACTGTGAGGCATAAAACGGAATTTTGGACATGATGGGAATGTTTGATATTTTCATGGGTTACATGGCACATGCGTCTGTTAACCCCCATCAAACTGTACTCTTAAGATTTGTGCACTTCACTGTATGTAAATTTAAGTAAAAATTTAAGTAAAGAAAACTTGCATATATTGAACTCCGGCTGCAGGCTTGCTTTTATCACTTTTATGAGTTAACATACTTGAAACTACTTTCTGTGTATCCTGGGACTCAGCAAATGAGTACCTATTTTGGGAAAATGGGAGTCAGTGTTTCTCACCGTAGGAGAAGAAAGCTCCATGTATTGAAAAGGAAAGGCTAGAAAGACCCCTGTGGGTTTGGATTGATTAGAGGTATTATCAGTAAACTCATAATTTCATTTTTACAGATGGAGAAATATCGATATATGTTTATGCACCTGTCTGTGTCTATATCTGAATCTATTTCTTTCATAAGTCTGTCTACTGAGAGAGTCTAAAAGTGATGATACGTCAGTAGCAGTGAACACACCTACCACCCAGATCTTGGTTTCTAATCGCCTTTCTCCCCGAGAGGAAACAAGGCATCCAGAGGACAGACTGATCCAGGTTGTGGCAGGCAAAGCCCAGACCATCTTGTTTTCCAGAAAGTAAGAAATCTCCCCCCCCAAATCACTAGGACTCCTCCAGACTTTCATCCCCGGCAAAGTGAAGCACCAAGATGTCAGTCCACTGAGCTGGTCCCTGGATACTGGCTGCCCCCTCCCGCCCCAGCCTCCTTCTGAGGATCACTCTGTACTCCATCCCAGAACTGGAACCCCCATCACACTCCTCATCAAGCAAAGAGATGATCATGCCAGATAAAAAGCAAGATCCAACTCTATGATGTCTGTAATAAATGTACTTCTAATATAAAGACACTGATAGGTTGAAAATACATGATGAAAAGATATATGAAATATGAAAATACTAATTTGAAGGTAGGTGGTGTGGTGATAGTAATACAGCCCAAATTGTACTACAGAACAAGATAAAGATGAAGAGGAGAAACTACATAATAAAGGGGTCAGATCATTGAGAGGACAAAATAATCCTAAGTGTGTACACACTTAACCACAGAGCTTCAAGATGTATGAACCAAACTGACAGAGCTGCAGGACAGAGAAACACGTACACACTTGTATTTGGAGATTTCAGCCCCCTCTCCCAGGATTCAGTGCAACTTGCAGACTGAAGATGGATAAGTGTGGAATCCTTGAACTACTAACCAACTGGACCACCTGACAGATGAGAACACTCCTCCCAGCAACAGTAGAATACATGCTCTCGTTAATAACACAGAGAACATTTACCAAGAGCGACTGTATGCTGGCCTTAAAACAAGTGCCAGGATTAAATGTGTGAAAGGATTACATCTACAGAATATGCACTCTGACCACAATGCCCATCAGTTAGAAATTCTTGCAACTCATTGAAGTGACAAAATCCTCACCAAAATGGGCAAATATTTGCAAAGCATTTTATTAAAGAAGATGTCTGAATGGCCAGCATCCTCAGTCACTTGGAATGTAAATTAAAACCATAGCGAGGGCTTCCCTGGTGGCGCAGTGTTGGGAGTCTGCCTGCCGATGCAGGGGACGCGGGTTCGTGCCCCGGTCCGGGAAGATCCCGTGAGCCACGGCCGCTGAGCCTGCGCGTCCGGAGCCTGTGCTCCGCAACGAGAGAGGCCACAGGAGTGAGAGGCCCGCGTACGGCAAAACAACAACAACAAAACATAATGAGATACCACGGCATACCCAATGAACCGTGGAAAATAGAAGTGCCAGAAACATGGAGCAGCTTGGTTCTCAGAACTGCTAGGTGGGTGCTAAAGGGTCCAGCTGCCCTCAAAACAGTTCAGCAGTTCCTTCCATGTGTGAATGTGTATGTACTTTTAAAACAAGTGCCAGGATTAAATGTGTGAAAGGATTACATCTACAGAATATGCACTCTGACCACAATGCCCATCAGTTAGAAATTCTTGCAACTCATTGAAGTGACAAAATCCTCACCAAAATGGGCAAATATTTGCAAAGCATTTTATTAAAGAAGATGTCTGAATGGCCAGCATCCTCAGTCACTTGGAATGTAAATTAAAACCATAGCGAGGGCTTCCCTGGTGGCGCAGTGTTGGGAGTCTGCCTGCCGATGCAGGGGACGCGGGTTCGTGCCCCGGTCCGGGAAGATCCCAGCGATCCGGACCACCCAGCGATTCTACTCACAGAGATTCATCTAAAACCAATGAAAACAAAGACTTATGCATGAATCTTCCTGGAAACTTTAGTTACAATCAAAACCTGGAAACAATTCAGTGTTCTACAAGAAATGAATTAACAAATTATGACGGAGACGAACAGAGAAATACTACTCAGAAAGGAAAAGAGATGAACCGCTAATATAGGCCACAGAATGGTCTAATCTCAAGCTTATGATGTTGAGTGAAAGAAGCTGGCCACGTAGCTACATATAAAATTCTAGAAAATGCAATGTAATATAGAGGTCATCAATCAATCAATTGTTTCTTTGGGCTGGGAGAGGAGAGAAAACTGATGCACAGGGGGCTCAAGGGAAGCTTTTGGAACAGTGGAAACTTTGTATCACTTTATTGTAGCAGTGGATACAAAACAATGTGAACTATACCCTTAAAATTGGTAACATTTGTTGTAGATCAGTTATACCTCAACTAATTATAACTGCATTCCAGTTTTGTTTCAAATGTTAAAATGTCTGAATTAGTAATGACAACAACAGAAGTCAGGTGGGCAGGTGGTCCTCAGCCTGAGGGGCTGTGGAATTAGCTGCCTTCCCCGTACAACCAGGGTGGGTTAGGGAGTCAGCAGGGTCAGTGGACCTTCTCTGCAACTCATCTAGGCTAGCTGGTCCTTTTTGTGCAGTTCTTGCAATAACTCAGAATTTGAATAGCCAGAAACCGAAAAGGAGTTTTCAGTTCATTTCTTTACATTTTCCTCCTAAGACAATATCAAGCCACCAAAAGCCATCAACCAGTTAGCTCTCACTTCTTTCCTTGATTCCACAGCCCTGAGTGGGGAGACCCCTGACTAGGGAGGAGCTTCATCTCTGCACTGTTAGAAACACTGAGAATTACCAAGACTGTGGCTTCTCCCCAAACATAGAGCAGAAGGGGTGGGGCCTGTTGATTATTTCTTGCCTTTGTTTCTTTCTTTTGTAACCTTCCAGACTTTAGGGATGAACCCGCTTGCCAAGCTATAAGAGTCTTTCACTTTTTAGGATGAAGGGCCAACATACAGTAAGTGGACGCATATTCAGACTTTCCATGGGCAGGCTCGTGCTGTGGGCTTCCCCTCGCCCCTGCCCCTGGGTGGGGCAGCCACGGGTCCAGCCCTGCCTGCTGTGGGGATCCATGTGCTGAGCAGACCTTGTCAATGGGCTGAGGACCTTGGGGTGCTGACTGAGCAGAGCTGAGAGGTTGGGACTGACACCTCCTCCCTGCTCTCTGCCCGCCCAGGGCCCTAGGCCACAGTGCTTCCAAATGCAGTTAGTGGACCTTCTAAAACTTGACATTCAAGGTCTGTGCTCCCAAGGGTTCTGGCCCAGCAGGCCTGCCACAGTCTTCCTGCGGTTGGGTGGCTGAGCCAGTGCTGGATCCAGGGGCGACCGCCCGGAACCCTCAGCGGTTTTGGATGTAAGGACTCATCTTTAACATCAAAAGTGGGGGGAATCCCAAATAACAGTTTACCTGTAATTTCCCCATAAAGAAGCTGGGTGAACCGTCCATGCGACTTCTCTGATTACTTCTTACAACCGCAGGGTGAAGTTATAATTATGTCAATAGAAGAAGGACACACATCGCCCTTCCCAGGCCAGCCCTCGGTGCCCAGCATCTTCCCACATAGCGGCTCCCCCTTCGGTGACCGTCCCAAGGAGAGGTCACTACCTGCCCTCCTTCCAACCCTAGAGGAGGAAAGGAAAACTTAACCAAAGGGAGAGACGTTTAACCATAGAATTTGAACAGGTCACTGGGGAAGTTTACTTTGGACAAAGGTTATTTTTTTCCCTTGAGATCTCATCTCTTTAATTTTTCTGTGCTCTAACGATTTCAGTTAAGAAGCTCCCTTGGAAAAGCGATCCCGTGACCCTCTATTTCCATAATCGACCACCTTTATTTTACAAATATTCTTAAGTTTTCTTGTCACTCTCACCGCAGGTCAGGCCTGCTGGTGGCTGCCTTTGTTAACATTCTCCTGTGAGCAGACACGTGGACACTCTCACAAGATAGCCATTCGACCCCTGGATTCCTTTAAGACTCTGAAGCTGGCTCAACCGGGCTTTGCCCTTGAGGGGACACCTATGAGGAGCTGGGCGGATGTACTTTACGGGAACGTGACAGTTTATCCTCTCAGACCCCAAGGATGACAGCGAAACAAAGGTCCCCCATCAACACTGCTTGCTGGTGTTCAGAAAATGATGGTTCCCCAGAAGAAAGCCCCTGCTCGATGCTGGGCTGTCTGCAGGGCAATCTCTCAACCCACCAGGACCCTCCACTTAGCATCAAGCTGTAGCCTCCCTGACCCTGACCACAAGCCAATCTTTGGGGAGTCCCAAAGGTCCCACCGCCCACAGCTGTTCCCTTCCCATGATTGATGGCCTCCGTCTGGCAGCCCAGAGGGCACATTGTTAGGTCCCAGAACTGGAGCGGCTGCAGTGTGCAGAGATGGGGCAGCCTTGGGGTCGCCAGGCACAACTGCCACATTTATCTCTCAGGCCCTGGACCTGTCATCCAGTTGCCGTGGCATCAGGCAAGTCCGCTGAACCGGCAGCACGTGAAGGAGAGGGAATGAGGGCGCCTCACCCCGTCTCTGCCCCTCAGCTCTGCCTGCTTCCGACACCACCTCCAGCCTCCTGATCAGCCCTGAATTCTTACAGTACTGAACCTGTTGCTTTGCTCACACGTCTGCTGAATGAGCACCTAGAGCTTAGAAGCGGGTATTTTTGTTTAGTGTGATCCTAGTGATGATTTTTTGGCCTGGACCACTATTTGATGGTAATTGCATGATCTGACTTTTCCAGATAGCTGGACAGATGCCCATATACGATGTGTCCTTAGATTATTGAAACCCCCATAAGCCATTACCACTGCTGATCTGTGAGCCCGGAGCAGCCGCTCCCCTCTGTGGGGTCTGGCCACACCACTTCTCCGCTTGTCACCGCATGGAAAGAATGTGTCACCTTCCACTCCCCATGTTACTAGCCTAAGAGGAAGCTGGTTTTCTCAAAACATGTATATTCTGGGGTTTCCAGAGAACAGAGGCCACGGGGCCAAAGGCAGAGGCTGCTGATTCCTCTTGCTCTGCTCCCTCCTCTTGTCTGGGGACGAGTGGCCTGGCCATCTGCAGACACCAAATGCACAGAAGGCACAGCCCATCCTGTGCATCATGGGCTGTCTCATTCTGCTTACTGATGTCTGGATGCCCACTGCCTTCCCAGAGCAGGAAAGGGATGCCCTTTAACGTGGCTGCTACTGACTCACTTCAACCAGGCAGCACCAGTGTCCTGGTCAAACCTAGGTTCTGGGCCAGGCCATCCTGTCGACTCTTAGCTGAGAGACATGGGTTAACCTCTCTCTCCCTGCTTCCCGGGCTATAGACTTGGGAAAAGATGTTTTCTGCCTCAGAGGGTTGTGAGGATTACGTGAGAAACTCAAAGTCCTCGAAACAACACTAATGCAGAGTAAGTCAGCGCTCTGAACGCTGCGATGGTTTTTGCTTTTTCCTCTGCAGGGTAGGAGTTGCCTGGATGGAGGTGAACTTCGGCCTGTGGTTCATTTTCACTAAGCTTTCTTGTTATTTTCTTGCAAAATTCTTGCTTTTTATAAAAGATAGGTTTGCTGAGGTGCTTCTGGCCGCTCTGAGTCACCTGCTGCTGGGAGCTGTCTGAGAGGGTTTCTCCTGCTTCTAGGCAGTCCGGGTGTTGCTGTGTTAAAGGGGATGGAGGACTTATTTAGCTCCATAACCTGTTAAGGGGCCATGGCATGAGATTTCAGGTGGTCCTATTTGTACGTCTAGGGTCCTTCACATCGTGACCTCTGTTCGCTGCCGGGAAGAGCCCAGAGTCACCCCGAGCTGGCGTCCGGGCCTTACCTGCTCTAGCCCCACCTACTCCACCTACCCCTTTATCCAGGTGGGGCTCTCGCTGTCGCGATGTGTTTGTTATGTGATTATTATGATGTAAACATGCTCTCAAAATATACATGAATAGAGTCCCCCCCGCAGCAGGAGGCTACAGCAGCGCGGAGTGTGGGGACCTCCTTCCCCCTGTCCCATCACAGACCTATGAACCCACGGGGTCTCGGTCAGAGCCCAACCTCCTGTCCCATAGATATTGGTGGGCGGGCACTGGCCACTCACGGCCAAGACCAAGTCAGAGACCCCAAAGGGGCCAGCTGTCAGTGTGCCCCTGGATGACCATCCGACCATCCACAGGCTGGGAGTCTGGCCACTGCAGGACCCCACAGCATCCTGTGCTCAGATGTTACCCATCTCTGTCTTCTCTTCTCCCAGCATCCAGGCGAGATGGGGCTCAGCTGTCTTGTGATACCCGGAGGTCTCACACATAAAATGTATACATTTCTGTGCTAACAGTATGAAAGCAATTGCTTTCTAACCTGATCACCAGAGACAGCAAGGGTCAGCACTTTGGCTGTCTGTCCTGCCCTCGCCTGCCCCCATCTGCCTGGGGTGCTGGTGGCAGGGAACCCATCCTTCAGGTGTCTCGGGACAGGAAGGAGCTGCCCTGGGAGGAGGCCGTACACCTCGACATTGTGGACCCCCAGCCTGATGCTGTGATGTCAGACACCTTGGGTCTGAGGCCCCAGGTGCATCTCACAGCGGGAGGTGCTGGGTACTTGCTGCATCACAGCCCCACTGTACTGCCTCTGGCATCAGGCCCTACGAATCCCTTCTCAACAGGACTCTGGGCTTGGACCTCCCTTGCTCTGGGCAGAGGGGCACCAGCAAACACTAGGAGAGGAGGGGCTGGTGAGCCCGGTGCCCTGGGCCTGTCCCCCATCCCCTCCACCGAGTGCAGCCCTGAGCCTGCACATGTGTAAACCTGGCTACCTCCAGGGGGAGGGAAGACCGCACGGAGAGGGGCCAGCCATGCCCAACATCCCCCTGATCTTCCAGCTGAAAGACACCCCACAGGCAGCCTGAGAGACACCAGGAGGAGAAGAACGTGCTTTGATCTGAGCCCCTGAGCTCTGCCGTGTTTGTTACACGGTGATGGTGATGACACAGTCCATCAAAACCAAGTTAGTGAGTCTCAGTGAGGCCGACAGACTGAAGTTTCAGTGATATTTCTGCGGCCACTAAATAGAAATGGTGCATTAAAAAATCTTAATAACTTTGCAAAAGTTAATCTAAATTGTAATTGAATTATGTCCACTTTAACTGGATTTTATTTGATTTTGGCTACAAATTATAATAACGGGCAAAGAAAATTTAGACTACCTCAGAGCTTGGGAATGCCTAGGTCAGTCCTTTTTTTCTTTAATCACCAAAAGCCAAAAGGATTCTGAAGCTGTTACTGCAATCAGAAAGGCCAAGATCTCTCCAGTGTAGACAGGTTTTGATGGCAGGCCAGACTTGCAGCCAAAAGAATGAGAAAGTCTTTATTAATAATTATTGACAGCATCATTGCCTTAAAGACTTGATGATTTTTTGTGTGTGTTGCTCTCACAAAATTGTCTTGGCCAAAACCAAGAATAGTAAAAATATCTATCTGTCGTACCTGTCGATCTGCTACCAAGCTGAGGGACCGTGAGAAAACTCCTTAGTGTCTCTGGCAAGTTTTAAGGCCTGGAGATTATGGCTCATCAATTTTTATCTTCTAATTGATATAAAAATTATACAATGAAGCTGCTAATTTATTTGCATTTCTAACTCTAACCCAATTAATTCAATTGAAACAAATGTCCACTGTGAAAGTAAATTGTCAGGATTTACATCATTGGCATTTTCTTGGAGTCATAACTGTAAAATGTGGTAACATGAGTGTGATGGGCTGGCGTTCGGGGATGCTGAGGGGCTGCAACTGTGGGCAGAGCAGTGGAGAGGTGCCCGGGGATGGAACAGACATCAGAGTTTCTCCTGAGCCCTCCATGGGGCCCCATCTGCAGCGTCCTGAGACTGGAGGAGATGTGCCTGGAATTTACCACAACCAGAGAAAGCTTGTGTTCCCAGGAGCAAGGTAGTATGTCCTTGCAGTGGACTGGGTACCAGGAGGAGTCCTCGGATGGCATCACCCAGTAGAGATTAAAAACATGCTCTAGGCTTCCCTGGTGGCGCAGTGGTTGAGAGTCTGCCTGCCAATGCAGGGGACACAGGTTCGTGCCCCAGTCCGAGAAGATCCCACATGCCATGCTGCTGAGCGGCTGGGCCTATGAGCCATGGCCACTGAGCCTATGTGTCCCGAGCCTGTGCTCCAAAACGGGAGAGTCCACAACAGTGAGAGGCCCATGTACTGCAAAAAAGCAAACAAACAAAGAAAAAACATGCTCTGAATGTTCAAGACACAGAGTAAAATGTGTAACTTACCTCAGGAGGTGGGACATAAGTTACATAATGAAAGTCATAACAGAAAGTCTGGATATAAAAAAGCATGATGTCTGAGCTGAAAAATGCACAGAATGGGATGAAAAGCAGAGTCCTATTAGAAGAAAAGTTTGAAGAAAAGTTGAGTGAACTTGAAAATAGCAATAGGAAGTATTTTTACTGGAAAAACAGAGCATCAATAAGTGGGAAATATTAAATAGCTTAAACGCATGTATGTGATGATGTGGTGGGTCACAAGATATTTTAAAACTTATGGCTGCAAATTTTCCAGACTTGACAAAAAAATGTAAACCCCCAGGTGAAGGAAACTCAGTAAACACCACACACGAACATGAAGAGGACTTCACCTCATGACTTCATAACCAGACTGCTGACCCCTGATAAAGAGAGTCTTTAAAGCAGACAGAAGGAAGAGATGCATAGGGAGGGTGGGAGGGAGATGCAAGAGGGAGGAGATGTGAGGATATGTGTAAATGTATAGCTGATTCACTATGTTATAAAACCGAAACTAACATACCATTGTAAAACAATTATACACCAATAAAGATGTAAAAAAAAAAAATAAAGGAGCAACGGAAAACACAGCCAGCAGACAAGGGGCGATGCCCTCTCAGGTGTTCAAAGAGAAAGAAACTGTCAGTTGAGCACGCTTATTTCAGAAGTGACAGTGATGAATTGCAACTGTGAGACCACCTCGCGACAGAGGCAGGAGGAAAGGGGCTAACTGAGGAAACTTTGGAAGTGAATTACCAGCAGGGCTAAGTGCAAAATAAACGACACAAGTGCTGTTCTCTAGTCAATAAAGGTGTTTCCACAGGAGGGGAAGTTGACAGGACGCTGCTGCATGTGCTGGAATTTAACAATCAATTAAATGGATGGCAGGTGCTGGGGCCAAGTCCTGCTTGGGTGGAGGCTACAGGTGAAACTAACACAATATTGTAAATCAACTATACTTCAACTAAAAATTAAAAAATATAGTTTAGTTACCAATAATGTGTCAATATTGGTTCATTAATGATAACAAATACACCATAGAATGGAAGACGTTATTAATATGAGAACCTAGGTGCGAGCTATATGAGAACTCTCTCTACCATCTTCACAATTTTTTGTTGGTCTAAAAGTATTCTAAAGTAAAACATTTATTTAAAAGCAAAAGGAAGTGGACTCCCACTTCCTACCAACCAGGAATGACATGGAGTGGATTGACCCTTATATGTGAAGAAAATACAGACAAGTTTCAAAGCACAGTGAAGCACAATGAAGAACACTGACCCCTGAGATACTGGAAAAAAGTAGGGTGAGCCCAGGGTCATGAGCTTACTGTCTAGACAGAGTTTCTGTGTGCAGCACAGGGAGGGGAGCCCAGGCACAGCTCACAGCACTTGTCGAGTGGAGGAGATGGACATGAGAGTTTGGCAGCTGGAGACCAGGGGACAGAGAGCAGAGAGGAGAGAGGGATGGAGAGAAAGTGAGGGATAGAGGGGGAGAGAGCACTGTTCAGACATTGGGAGTCATCCTTGAGTAGCACAATGATAACAAAGGGAATAATGATAAACCCACGTGCCTAAGGAACTATCCCAGTGAAGACTGGGGATAAAAACACCCAAAGGATTAGAGGGAATGGTGATCCCTGAGATATGGGTTGCTCCTGCCAGGCAGAGAGGAAAGTCTTCAATTCTACAAGACACGGAGCTGAGGCCTCAGTGCAGAACTCACACCAGCAGGGAACACTTAGACCCCAACCAAGCACTCCTCCAGTCCTGTCTAACACATCTTAAAAGGAGACCCAAAGGGTAAAGCTTTCAAAGGAATTTAATATGGTCCCACAACTAAGTGTAAGAAGATTTTTACCAATACAGAAATACCCAGCACCTACAAACTAAAACTCACATTACTCAACATTCAATAAAACAAATTACCAGGCATGCAAAGAAGCAGAAAATTGCAACCTATAATGAGGAGAAAAATTAATTATTTGAAACCAAAAGAAAACAAAGATGTGAGAATTAGCAGATGAGGATATTAAGCATTCCAAGTTACAGCTGCAGTCCGGTTGTTCAAAAAGTCAAGGAGAGATACAGATGATACAAAAGTGACTCAAATGAACCTGCTAGATGGGAAAAATGCAAAGTCTAAAATGAAAAACACACTGAGGGGGATCAACAGCAGATTAGTTCTTTCAGAAGAAAATTTAGTGAACTTGAAGACAGCAACTGAAACTACCAAAAATGAAACATAGATGATAACAATAATTTTAAAATAGTGAGAGTAGCAGAGCATTAGTGAACCCTGGAACACATTCGAGCAGCCCAGTATACACAGAATACTAGCCTAACATGCAAGCCTGAGGTACTTGGAGCCCATGAAGGAGAAAGGAATTGGGGGTATAACAAGTATTTTAAGAAACAGTTCACCAAAATTTTCCAAATGTAAAGAAAAGTATAAACATGTACTTCTAACAAGCTCAGCAGACTACAATCATAAGAAACATGAGGGGAGCACAAAGGCACATCAAAATCAAATCTCAACAGCAGTGATGAAGAGAAAACCTTAAAAGCAGCCAACAAATAAGACCAACTGTATACAAAGAAACCAAGATAAGGAGACTACAAAGTTCTCACTGGAAACAAAGTAAGTCAGAAGACAGTGAAGCAATATCTTTAAAGTTTTGAAAGAAAAACAAATCAACCTAGAATTCTATACCAAGCAAAACTGTCTTTCAAAATAAAAAAAGTAAAGCTTCAGACATATCAAAGTTGAAAAATTCACTACCAGCAGACTTGAAATGCAAAAATAAGTTAAAGGAAGGTCTTTGGACAGCAGAAAATTATAACAGATAGGAAGATGTGTCTACACAAAGGGCGAGGAACACTGGAAATGGTAACTATATTGTCAATATGTAAGATCTTTTCTTGTTATTTACATCTCTTGTAAAAGTAGTTGTCTATCAAAACCAAAATAATGGTAACGTGTGGGGTTAACGGGTAAGAGTAAACGACATGAAAACAATAGAACAAAGTTTGGAAGGCAAGGAATGGAAGGTTCTTATTTATACAGTAAGTGGCATAATATAATCTGAAAGTAGACTGTAGTAAGGTAAACTGCATCCTAAAAACTCTAATGACCAAAGCCAAAGTGAAATACTAAAAGCTGTAGCTAATAAGAGAAAAAGAGGTAGAAGAGATAATAAAAATTTAATTAATGCAAAAAAAGGCATAAAAAGAAAAAAGGGAGCACAGAACAGATGGGATAGATAAAAACCGATAGGATACGACAGATTTAAACCTAATTATATTGATAATCATCTTAAACATAAATGGTCTAAATTCTCTAATTAAAATGCAATAATTATAAGATTAGATTAAAAAAGAAAGACTCAAGTATGTGCACCCTAGAAGAAACCATTTTAAATACAGAGACACATATAGGTTAACACTTAAAGTGTGTAAAAACTATACCATGATAAGAATTTGAAAAATTAACATCGCAGTGGCTAGAGTATATCAGACCAAGTAGATTTCAGAGCAAGAAATGTTACTAATTCATGACAGAGGTATGATTTTATCAGAAGGGTGTAATACTCCTAGATGTGTGTATATAACAGTTCTTCAAAATAGCAATAACTAATAGTAACTGAAAAAGTAGACGAATCCACAAATATTGTACAAAGACTTCAGTGCACCTCTCAATAATTGGTAGTAGAAACAGACAGATTATTTGTAGGGATATAGAAAATCTGAAAATATACTATAATTTAATTTCCCTAATTTACGTATATAGAGCATGTCACAAAACAATAGCAGAATATACATTCTTCTCAAACACACAAAGCATTTACCAAGATAGAACCACACTGTAGGCCATATAACAAGTCTTAATAATTTAAAAATCATTCCGATACAGAATATCTTCTCTGCTCACAATGGAATGAACTTGGAAATCTATAGCAGAATTAATTCTCAAAAATTCTCCATATTTAGATAGTAAAAGACAGACGTCCACGTAGCCCATGGGCTAAAGAGGTAATCAAGAGGGAAATCAGGAAGTATTTTTAACTGGAAGAAAGTAAAACTGCAACATGACCACAACAAATCTGAGGGACGAAGCAAAGTGGTAGTTAGAGGGTTATTAGGTTAGATGCCCATGTGAAATAGAAGGAGGTCCCAAATCAATGAGGTCAGACTTCACAGTAAGAAATGAGAAAAAGAACAAATTAAGTCAAAGTAAGTAGAAGAAATGAAATAAGCATAGAGGAAATCAACGTAATAAGAAACAGAAAAATAGTGGAGAAATTTAAATGAAACCAAGAGCGGTTCCTTGAGAAGATCAATAAAATTGATAAATTTTTGCCTGATTGCTTAGGAAAAAAAGGAGACACATGCTTGGTATCAGGAATGAGAAAGGTTACATTACTATAGATCTTATGGATATTAACAGAACAAGAAGGGAATATTATAAAACAATTTCTTCCAATAAAGTTTACAACTTAGATAAAATGGAAAAAAATCCTTGAAAGTCACAAACTACCAAATCTCATTCAAGAATAGACAATCTGAATAACCCTAAGAAAAGTAAACTTCTGATCCAGATGGCTTCACACTTAAATTCTACCAGGGATTTAAGGAAGAAATAATACCAGTGCTACAAAAACTCTTAGAGAAAAATGAAGAGGAAAGAATAATTTTGAACTTGTTCTATGAGACCAGCATTACTCTGACACAAAAATCTGACAAAGATATTATAAGCAAATAGAACTACAGACCCATAAACCTCATGAATGTAGAGGCAAAAATTCTGAACATAATTTTAGCAAATAGAATCCAGCAATATATAAAAAGAACAATACATTCCAAAAAGTGATGCCTATTCCAGGAATTTGTTTGGCTTAACATTAAAAAATTAGTAGATGTAATTCATCATATTGACAAACTATGAAAGAAAAAAATGTGATCATCTCAATACATGCCAAACATTTTTTTTTTTTTTTTTTACAAAAACCAACAGCAATTCCTGATGAAAACTCTCAGCAAACCTAGGAATGGAAGGAAACTACCTCAAACTGGTAAAGGGTATAGGTGAAAATAAATGTAAAAAAACCAGCCAAACAAAAAACGAATTAACATATTAAATGGTGCAATACTAAATGCTTTCTCCCTAAGATCAGTAAGGAGGAAAGGATGTTCTCTTTTGTTACTTCTATTCAACATTGTAGTGGACCATCTAACCAGTGCAGTACATTTAAGGAAACAAACAAAACAGACAAAGGCATCCAGATTGGAAGTGATGAGGAAAACTGTTTTTATTCTCAAATGACATAACCACCTATGTAAGAGACCTTATGAAATGTACAAATAAGATACATAAAGTCATAAATAACTTAGCAGATTGCAGGATACAACATCAATGTGCAAATATCAACCGTTATTCCATATCCTTGCAATAAACTATTGGAAATTAAAGTAAAACAATTATAATCGCATTTGACCAAAATGTGTAAGACCTACTAAAAACTACAAAACATTGATCAGATAAATTAAGAAACACCTAAACAAATGGAGAGATATATTATGTTCATGGGTCCAAGGATCCAATATTGCTACTAACAGGCTTTTATAATATTTTTGTACAAATTGACAAAATTATTCTAAAATTAATTTGCAATTCCAAAACGTTTTGAAACATCAAAACAACTTTGAAAGTGAAGGATAAAGAGGACTAATACTAACTTACTTCAAGACCTAATGCTACAATAACCAAGAGAGTGATTGGCAGCAAGTTAGACAAGATGAATGGAATGGAATAGAGTGCAGAAAATGACAATGACATACGTGAAGAGCTGGTTTCAACAGCCATGCAAAGGGAATTTAGCAGAGAAAGGATAGATTTCTTAAGAAACGGGGCTGGAACAATTGGATATCCACATGCAAAACATGAACTTTGATCCATACATCATACAGAAATGGATTATAGACTTACATGTAAAGCCTAAAACTATACAAATTTTTAGAAGGAATCATAGGAGAAAATCTTTGTGACTTTGAGTTAGGCAAAGATTTCCTAACTATGAGATCCAAAGCCTGGTCTATAAAAGTAAAACTTTGAAGAATTTGACTTCATAAAAATTAAAAGATCTGTTCTTTGAAAGAAACTGATAGCCTCATGAAAGGGCAAGCCATTGACTGAGAAAAACATTTGCTAATCTTATATTGACAAAGGACTTATAACCAGAATATGTAAATAACTCTCAAAACTCAGGAAAATGAAAACCACCTGATTAAAAAAAGGACAAGGGCTTCCCTGGTGGCACAGTGGTTGAGAGTCCGCCTGCCGATGCAGGGGACATGGGTTCGTGCCCCGGTCCAGGAAGGTCCCACGTGCCGCGGAGCAGCTGGGCCCGTGATCAAAAAAAAAAAAAAAAAGAAAAAAAAAGAAAAAAAAAAAGACAAAAGACTTGAATAGAGCTTCACCATGGAAGATGTATAAATAGCAAATAAGCACACGATCAGATGATCAGCATCGTTAGATATTAAGGAAATGCTGTTTGAAACCACTGTGAGGTGCCATTAAACCTCTGTTAGATGACTAGGCGTCAGAAGTCCCCTCCGCCATGTGCTGTCCGGGAAGAGAGGAGGATGAGGCAGAATGTGCCATGTGACCGCCCATCTGGAGCTACATCAGTATGTACGAGGCACAAGGTGCTGTCCTCTGTGGCTCTCTAAGGCAGTCCTTTCTGCCTCTATTTGCTTCACACGTTTCACACGTATTTAATATATAATTTCCCATTTTTCCCGCTGACTTATCAATGGGCAGCTTGTGTCTCAGCCTTCGGCACAAGCCACGTCACACGGGCAGCCAGCAGGCAGTGGTGTCCCTAGACGGTCCTGTCCAAAGCATG